>NC_066315.1:134405706-134722373 GCF_022539315.1 Serinus canaria | reverse complement strand
AAGTTTCTTTACAAATGGTCATAGATATATGGCCTTAAGTTCTGCAGAATGCTCAGATTTCCCATGTATAAATATTTCAACTACATTATCTAAAAAGATTAATTGAAAAGGTTTAGTTTAAAACTAGCATAACATTTCAACCATTAAACACAAGGATATGCAGCATAGATTCCCTAGGTATTTTTCTTTACCACTGACCCATGAATGATATGTTGAGTAGTAATTACAGGGTTTTTTTTTTCAGCATGCAATCCCATTGGGTTTTCTCCCTAAATCTGACCCCTAAAGGGTACATACAAGAATAATTAAAATATGTATTACATCATGAAATTTATACATTGTAGACCTAACCTGGAAATGCTTATTTTTGCAAAGAGAGAAAGGACTTGTATTAACCTTATTTTGGTTAGGAAAAAGTACATCTATAAGAAAAAAAAAACCAAAAAAACACCAAACAAAACAATCTCCCTGATATGTTAGAAAGTAAACATGTTTGAAAGAAGATAATTAAAAGTTTGTTGATCATCCTGCTTCCAGCTAAGTGAGTTGCAAAAAACATCCAAGCAAATGATAATTTATTTATGAATGTAAATATATATATTACAGAATCAAAGAATGAGTAAGGTTGGGAGGGACCACAGTGGCTCATGTGGTTTAACATCTCTGCACAAGTAGGGTCATGCCAGAGTGCATGGCACAGAATTGCATCCAGATGGCTCTTGAATGTCTCCAATGAGAGAGACTCTGCAAACTCTCTGGGCAATCTGTTCTAGTTCATGGTCACCTGCACAGTAAAAAGTTCTTCCTCATATTCAGGTGGAACTTCCTGTGCATCAATTTCTGCCAGTTGCCTCCTGTCCTATTGCTTGGCACCACCATGAAGAGCCTGGATCCATCCCCTGACACCCTCCCTTCAGATACCTCTATACAGTGATAAAGAGCCCTCCCAGATGTCTCTCCTTGAAGCTGAACAGGCCCAGCTCCCTCAGCCCATCCTTGTAAGAGAAAAGCTCTAGTCCCTTAATCATTTTTGTCACCCTGCTCTGGACCCACTCCAGGATCTCAAGGTCTCTCTCATACTGAGGACCAGAACTGGACAGAGCACTCCAGATGTGCCTCTCTAGGGCTGAGCAGAGAGGCAGGATCACCTCCCTTGAACTGCTGGCAATGTTCTTCCTAATGCACCCCAGGATACCATCAGCCTTCATGGCCACAAAGGTGCACCAGCTTTTTGTATAATATTTATTATTATTGAAACCAAAAAGCCACCCAAAATTCTCTTTGCAGTACATCTCAAATATTTCAAAGGAGGCTTTGTTAAGGAAAATATTTGCCAAAATGTTTTCCAAAAAAGGGAAAATATTGCCAAATAAAAGCAGAGTAGCAAAGTTTCTTGTTTTACCTATAATCTTTGTGCAAGAGTGCAGTGTGCATGAGAAAAAAACCCTTTGGTCATTTCATACTCTTCTGTTTGAGCTGCATAGTGCCTAAGCAAATCCTGGTTTCTGGAACAGAAACAAAAAGAAAAAGTAGATAGAGCAAACAGCAGATAGACAATGAGCAAGTGAAATGTGAAGTGAATCTTTTAATAGCAAGAATGGATTCATTGCAAGGTCAAAGTCTTTTCTTTCTTATGAAATGAGTATGTATTAAAATCCAGATTTTACCTGTGATTCCCAAATAGACTGGTAAAACAAAGAGGAAACATCCACACTTTTTATTGCCTACGCTTATATGATAGGTGCTAGGGAATTATAGCCAATGAGGTATAAAGAGTGCATTTGTTATGCCTTCTTTTGATGCATATTCTGAGACTTTTACTGGACTTTATTATATAATATGGCCTGATGGCATCAGAAATTGTGCAAGTCACATATATTTGTTCTGTCAGAAGTTGGGGATGTATAAGTGTTTTATTGCATTATATTAACTATTCATCAATAACAGGTTTTTTGGATACCTGGTGAGCTTTTTAATCAAGCTTGGAAAAGATGACCTCTAAGGAGGTCTCAGAAATGTTTACAACTCCCAAGCTTATCCAAAAACAAATTGTTATGCTAAAGATCGACAAAAATTGGCTCTACCGATTTAACACCTCTTCTGTAAAGAACAATATCCAACCAAAACCTCCTGGATTTAATAGAATGTCTGTGAACTGTGAAATGTGGTGAAAGCTCTGCATGGTTAAGCTGACTTACAGTGTTCTGGTCTGTTCTCTGAACAACCATTAGGAAATCAATCATCCACAGCAGAGACAAATGAGTAAAGAAATGGGTATTACTTCATACTGTACTGGATTAGATCCCAATACTCACAGTAATGAATAATATCAGGGGTTAAGAGCAAGGCATTTAATTTTTACTTGGTTCAATTTTAATCTGTATCATGGAGGTATTAACACTACCACACTCAATATCCAACTCCTTAAAATACTGGAAAGCATTAAATTAACTCTTTCTGAAAGGAGTTTCTGGAATGTTATGATCATTCTCTCTTTATGCCCAGCACACATCATTTTTTATGAACTAGGAGAAATAATTCCTCTTGCAGACAAAAAAAAATTACATAGTCAGTAACTTGACACATTCTAAAATCAGTTTCCCCATTTTCATTCCTGAAACTTTTCTTTTGCTTATAAATTACAGTTCTTTTTACTTGTTTTGGGCCAATTACTAATATACAGTGAACATCCACTAGTAAGGATTCTATTAATTTGCTTTTTAATTCAATTAATTTTCCTTTATAAATAGAATTATAGGATTACTGAAATGACTTTAAAAACCATCCCATTCATTTTTCTATCCTAAGAATGGCATTGTACTATAACTTTTATGGGTTTTGTTTTGATTCTTTACAAGAATTTTCATTCGCTTCATTGAATAATTTCTGGTCTTGATTATACATAAATATATATATATATATATATGTATGTGCTCTTTAATATACTGTTCAGTCATGTAAACATATATAATGATTAATTTTATACATATATGCCCTTATTCCAAAATATTTGTTTTCTTATGGAAAGTGTACTGCTTTAGTGAACTATTCATTGCTTATAGTGTTCTCATATCTTTATCTGGGCTGCACCACAAAGAAGCTTCACCCACATATTAATGTGGATTTTGTTAAGTTGAAGCATATCATACACATTTATGGCATTTTTGAAGTTAGCTGTCACCTAAGAAGTTGGTCAAGAGTCGAAAAATGTTTAAGAAGCTTTCCAAAACCTGCTGTTTTGAGGTGGCATGAAATGGAACTGAAAATGCTTAATCAGAGTAGTGGAAAACAAATTACCTCAATAGTCATTTGTTCCCTTATTTCTATGATTTGCATGTGATGATAGAATGTTGCTCACAAGTGTCATGATACTTGGTGTGTGTTCTGTAAGAAATTAAGGTTGGTATGTCTTAATTGTTTTAATACTTTGATCTTCCTCAGATAATTGTTCCTTAATGGTTGAATACTTGTGCAAAATGCTCGATCATAGTAATTTTAGAATAACTTTCTATTTCACTGTGGCAGTGGTACTTTTCTCTCTGGTGTGTAGCCATTCAATGGCCAAAGGAGAGATGTAATTGCAGTCACAAGTCACACTCATTAGCGTGTATTGCCAATACAGAAAAAAACCCAGTTATTTAGAGGAAGTTATTGAGAAAACTACCACAGAATATGATTATTTCAAAATAGCTATAAGAGTTAATCGCTCTCAGTTGATAAAGTTCACAGAATTGCACCTACCAAGATAAAAAAAAAAAATTGCATTGAACTGGGATTCAGGAATGCAAGCTGGGTAGCTGAAGCAGTCCCTGACCATATTAATCCTCAAGTTCAGTGCGAGATGCTGCGATGGATCATTAAGTGACTTGTCTCATATGTAATGCTAGAGAGATTAAGAGATTCTGCATTTTCCACAGACCAAAGAACTCAGAAAAATAAATCTGATCAGAAATGGCTGCAGGAACAGGTTTCATCAGTAACTTCAGCAAATCTGTCTGTGATATGTGTCCTAGACCCTTTCCTCAATACATATTAACCATTTCTTCTAAATTTCATCAGTTCTAGTAGAAGATATTAATGAATATGACTGCTGACAGCACAAGTAATCAAAAAAGTAGCATTTAGATAAAACTATGACAAACTATGACAGAAATTATAAAGTACAAACTCTTATATTCTGGTTATTATACTTTATTTTGAGGTTGTTGCAATTGTTTCACTACACTAAACACAATTTCTTTATTTCTGTTCTTCATAAATTAAAGCATACCTTGACTCCTCAACTATCTCCAGGTTTTGAAATGCTAAGTGAGCATGTCACTGGTTGAACTTATTTCTGCTTGTTTTATAAGGAAATTTTTTGTAGAATGCATTAGAAAAGAACTTCTTCAGAAGAGAAGCTGCAAAAGAATAAGAAAAATAAGATATGTTCTATTTTTGAAATTGCGATGGAACAAAACATTCTACTCATCAGAAGATTTTGACTTGCAAAGTTTTCATACAAGTATGAGCCATGGAGTGCAGCTCTCCATAGTACACAAGGCTCCAAGTATAAAAACTGATAATCTAAAATCCCTAAACTGGATTAGTTGAGAGATCTTAAGGTTTTCAGAGCTGCTTATTGCAGGCAGAGAGGCAAAAAGGCTAAGTGAAGAGTAAAGGTAGCAGATCTATTACCAGAAGACTGAAATTACTTTAGATTTCCTAATTTCACATTGTATTAGCATTTCTTCTTGTAAAGCGATGGTCCTACTTGAAATACCTTTCAGCAACAAAAACCTAATGTCCCTGAAAGCTTTTACCCCTATGACAGCCTACAAAACAGGATTCATGTGGAGATACAGATATATTTAACAGGCAAAATTCTGAAATTGCCAGATTTCCTCCTAAGCTCAAGAAATTAAAACCACTCAAAAAATGGACTTCATGTCTTCCCTTTGAGAGAAGTAGTAAGTGAAAAAATTCAAATTGCTACTTGTGGAAAACACAGAGAATAAATCCAGCTTCTATGGGTATCTAGTTCCTTGAATGGTTCTAGTTCCTAGTTACCAGCTATAAAACAAAACAGGTATGTATTTAAGAAATTAAACAATAGAAAGGGGAGAAATTTCACTTCCAGTCTGTTTTTTGCCAGCTGAAGGAAATCTTTTCACCATAATTATCATTATGAACCATACCACATTTCACGGTGGGTTTTCTTTTCTTCATATTTTTCTAACCTAAATCAGAAAATATTTCTTATTTGAGACTTGGAGCTTGATTGTTGCAATGAGGTGGAATGGAAATACAAGAGAAAATACTTGAGTGATGCATGTGAATAGAAGGCAGTTTATGTGATTTGGCATCAATGATCACCACTCCTTTTCTCTCCAGCTGAAGAGATTTTGGGTTAAGATGTATAACCACCATTTGTTTTAAACCCAAAACTTATTTCATGTGCATTCCAAAATATCCTGAACGCTTTTGGAAAATCAGTATTGGCCTCAGCTTTGGGCCACTTTATTCTGTTTTCCAAGGAGGAAAAGTAGAAAGAAAGATGCTGCAGTTTGAGGTTTTAACAAGCCCTTTCTGCTTTCTGAACTCAAGGTTTCCTTGGGCCCACCAGAAATCAGGAATAACCATAGGCAAGAGTAAACTAATGAAAAGTAGAAGCAACTGATGACAGGCTGTCGTGGTTTGACGCTGGCCCATCGCCAGGCACCCACAAGAGCTGCTCACTCACCCTCCTTAGCCACAGTTGGGCAGCAGAAGGAAAAGGAAAAAAAAAAAATTAACAAAAGGTTCCTGAGTTAGGGACTGGGAGAAACACTTCAAGGGCAAAATCGGCTCAATTTAAGGTTGCAAAGTGAAGTTTATTACTAACAGAATCAGAGGAGGATAATGAGAAATTATATGTAATTAAGCCCTTAAAACACCTTTTACCCTCTGTCCTTCCCACCGACAGTGCAGGGAGACAGGGCATGGGGGTTTGGTCAATTCATCACCGAGATTTTCTTCCACTGCCCCGGGAGAGGAGTCCTTCCCCCGTGAGGCCTTGGGGTCCCAACAACAAGAGACAGCTCTCCGTGAACTCCATTGCGGGTACACTCCTGCTACTGCAAACCTGAGTCTCTCCCCCAGGCAGACAATCCTCCCAAAGCTGCTGCAGCGTGGGTCACTCTTCCATGGGGTGCAGTCCTCCAAGGACAGGGTGCTCCAGCCTGGCAGCAAAGGCTCTCTCCCTCCACCGGGTCTCCCACTGGATCACAGCCTTCTGCAGGCATCCACCCGCTCCGGAATGGCACCTCCCCCACGGGCTGTGGCTGGATCTCTGCCTCCCCCGTGGATCCCCACGGGCTGTGGGTGGATCTCTGCCTCCCCCGTGGATCCCCTTGGGCTGCGGGTGGATCTCTGCATCCCCCGTGGATCCCCACGGGCTGTGAGAGGATCTCTGCATCCCCCGTGGATCCCCACGGGCTGTGGGTGGATCTCTGCATCCCCCGTGGATCCCCACGGGCAGCAGGGGCGCAGCTGCTTCACCATGGTCTGCACCACAGCCTGCAAAGGAGCCTCGGCTCCGGTGCCTGGAGCACCTCCTGCCCCTCCTTTTCCACTGACCTTGGTGTCACCATGTTGTTTTCCTTCACGTGTTCTCACCTCCTCTTCTTCTCTGACTAGTAGAAGAGCCTGACTTGGCTGTGATTTCCTTCTTAGACATGTCATCACAGAGCTGTTACCAGCCTCTCTCATGGGCCCTGTTTTGGTCAGCAGTATGTCCATTTTCAGAGCCATCTGATTGGCACTGCTGAACGTGGTGGAAGATTCCAGCGGCTTCCCAGAGGAGCCACTTCTGTGACCCTCCTGCTACCAAAAAACAGGCCATGCAAAACCAATACGCATGGATCTTAAAATCTCAAGATTTTTTAATTTACCATTTAACAAACAGTACATATAAATTTATTCTCAGAATATTGTTATTTATCAAAACCTGAAATCATACAATTTAAAATACCATTTGATCTTTCTTCCTTAAATTTAACAAGAATGAAATATTTAACAAGAATTACTTGCATATGTTTTCCATCTGTTTGGAAAAATTTTAGTGGTTATTTTTTGGATCTTACTTAGGAGCATTCTGTAATAATACTAATGTACTTCTTACTAAACCCTCCTGTTGTGTTCCTGTGAGTTATCCAAAAAGTTCAGTCATCACACTTTTCAGAACCCCAGAATTAGTTTAAAATCTGAGCTCTTTTATTATTTTTTTTAAACTCAGCTTTTAGTTCATGAAAAGTATAATGACCTTCTTCATGAGGAAAGAAATACCTAGATATAAATAGGCTAATATTCATCTTGTTGTGTAAGGCATAATCTTGCAAAGAGATTGAAACCAACCTGTTTGTTGTTGGACAGAACTACATCTCCTGTGTCTGAGTAAATTTCAACCAGAATATTCCCAAATAAAGGTTAACTAAAGCAAGGAAACCTCAGTGTCTCACGTGAAAGGTCTGATTTTGCTAGTACCTCTTTTCCTTTTTTAGGCAGGTCTCCAAAATCAAGCTCTTATATGATTTTACACTATATTCTCCTTTTAGACCTGAGACAGAGTTGAGATTCAGCTTAGCATCAATCACTTGGTCTTGCATGATGGTTTTCAGTGATAGCTTTAGGTGTATGCAAAATCACAACTCTGAAGACTCTGAATTATTTTTAACTTCAAAACAGACACATAAATTACTTACCAGATAAGCAGGGGTTTTTAACATTGTAATGTTGGGTTTCGTTGGGCATCATTTTTCTAAGTTTTGGCATTAGGGTACTAAAATATTTTACTGGACAAAAATATGTGGAGCAAAAATAGGGCAAGAAACTGGCCCTTGTATTGAAAATTCACTGTTATAGCAGCATAGGATTGAGGAGAAATATACTATTTTTCATTAACCATAACGCCAAAGCTGGGGACCTCTAGGACATCTCTAGTACTGTAAGCAAGAAATTGTATTCTAAATCAGGAACACAGAATTGGTGCCAGGAAGTCTTACCCTGCTTCTCAGCAATAGACTTGCTGAAAAAGCTCAGCAAATAACTTGGTTCACCTTACAAGAAAACAAGAGCCCCTTCAATGATAAGAAGTATTTTCATGCTAGGAAGCAGATTTACTACCACAGATTTAGTAGTCAATATTCAAATATTTTAAAACTTCATAAAGATTATTTTAATTATTAAAAATAAATGTTCCAATTAAGAATTCACAAACATTTTCTACACCTTTTCTCCAAGACTGCTTTCTTACTGAAACCATCAAAATTTTTGTTCAGCTGCTACAGTGTCATGGACCATATATCAGCTGCAACCCATTTCTTCCCATGTGATTTACATTAACTGTAATTCACAGATAATGTAAATATTGAATCTGGTTACTACGGAAATTGTCACTTATGTTGTATCATAGTAGGTCTTACCTTTTGTGACACAAATATTAAAATATTCTAAAAATTAAATCATAATATTTTCCACCATTCCTCTTATGAAGCACTCCAAAATGGGCTAATTATTAGCTCTGCAAAATGTTTTATTAAATTTCTCAATGTGCTCAAATAACCTTTTATTCTGAATAAAAAGTTCAGAGGCCATCTGCACAAAAAAATCTGTGAATCACTTCTTTTAAACAAAATTACTTATTGGGGTGGCAGACCTGCCTACCTGTTGAAATCATGTTAAATTTCAGTTGTCATCATGATGAAAAAATCTTTTTCTTACAAATAGCAGTGACTTTTAAAAATCTCTTCATTGGCATTTTATTGTAAACTCAAAACCAATAGAAAAATAGAACTTGGTTGCAAATACATATTTCCCTAAATATAGCTTTTCTTAAGGTATTCAAAGTGGCACTTTTAAAAGTAATGTCAAGGTTTGAAGCTCATAAAGTTCACAGTGTATACTTTGGTGCTACATTCACAGAGTAGCTCTTTAGAATGAATTAACACCTGTACTAAAATGCAGATTTTTTATATATTTTTCTTTGTAAACACATAATTTACTGGCATCTCTGTTATTCAGCAAGTCCTCAATTAATTTGCAAGAAGGCACGATACCAGTCCAGGAGATGAGTAGCAGCCCTGGCAGGAAAAACAATATGCAAGAGTATGTGTAAAGGCATGATTCCCAGCTTGAAATGATTCTTTACTCGTGATTAAGAGGTTGTGTAATCACTAGCCTAGCTCCAAGCCCAATTAGCTTTGAAAAAAAAAAACATCCACTGTGCAGCCACATATGGTGAGCTTATGACCTTGGTGAATTAAATGGATTCGTGTGCGGTTTCATTCTGTGAGCTAAGCCTCAGCTTTATCATACTGCATTCAGCTGAAGGCAAGGACACAGTTCCAGGATAAATCAATAAAAGATCATTTGTTAGACTAGAGCTTACTCTTAGCAGGAAACCATGTGAAAGACTTCAACAAAGAAAATTTGTTCATGCATCCCTTCAAATAAGCATAGGTGACTTAGAGACCCTAATCTTCTGCCATGTGTGCAACATTTCCAAATGAAAATATTGGCTTAAAATAACTGAACTATAATGAATGTTTCATTTTTCCACTCCAAAAACCTGTTCTAGGACAGAATCTTGAATCTTCTCAGAACCTTAGTTAAGCTCATGGGGCTTTGTAGGAACTTGCTGATATACTCGTAAACACTGATGTTTTTTGAGACTGATTATCTCCCTTTTTTTTTTTCCCCTTTTTTTTTCCCCCATTTGGTAATATTCTGTTTAAGGACACTGGCACAAAGCTGAATAAGCTTAGGCTAGCTGAGCTGCTGCATGCATCTAAGGGTTGGCTCGGAACGAAAATGAGGTGGAATGTATTGACTTGCATATGAATCATTAACATATAAGTAGTTACATTTTCTTGCAAATGTGTGTGACAGCTAACATGCACACAGTTAGCAGGTATAGTTCAGCTAATGCTTATTAGGGTCCATACCAGATACCTAAGCCCTGCCTGATTGCATCTTTCTCATAAGGGTTGATGATTTCATCTGAGAAAAATGACAATGAATGGTATCTTGGAGAATGGGTAAATTTATTCCTGCATATCTTTCATGTTCTACATGAGGAGCTTTCAGTCAGCAATCACAGATTGTCTGTGACCTGTTGTGCCTGCTTTTGAAATACTCTTTCTAAGGAATAGCCCATGAGCCAGGGAAGAAACACAGCAGATCTGGTAGCAGCAGCAGCCTATGCAAGGATATTAGCTTTCATGGGCCCTACTTATATCTGGGTATCACTGCACTCAGGCAAATGGTACTCAGCTGCCTCAAGGCACCACCACAGGGCAGGAAAAGAAGTGTGGTGGTTTGCAGTCACCCTATGATGGTAAAAGGTATTAAAAGAACTAACCCATCTCAAACAGTAGGATGTCATCATGTAAGTACTAAATGTAGAAATGAATTTATTCTCCAAAAAGATGCCTGTTTTAGCAGAGTTACAGTTAAAATAATCAAGACATAGAGAGAAAAGATGCATAATTAATGCTGACAATACAGGACAAATGCCAAAATCACTACCAATGATCTGTATCATTACTACTTGTGAGCTCAAGTAGCAAAGTTAGTTTCTTTTTTACAGGCTAAACTGTAGTGGAAGTAATAGTCATGGGACTTTATTGGTTACCTTATTCTGCAAGTGATTTAAGTTAGAAGGTAATTTTGAGCAGAATGGGTGGAAGTCACTTTAACTCTTTTGGTGGCAGGTGATGACCAGGATATCACCATCAATATCCTTGTTAAAGCAGTAGATAGAAACTGTGCAAAGAGAGAATAGTAGATAAATATAAGCAGATGAAGTTCTAGAGACCATTGAAAAGATAGGTAAGGAACAGTTCCACTAAAAGGTCTCAGAAGTCTGCTGAATAAGAGCGAAGAAAAAGTTCTTAATTGAACCCAAAATCCAGCAATGACAATGCACTTCTGAAGACCTTATAGGACATTACTTCAGGCCCTGAGGAATAGCCTACTCAACGGCCAGAAAAAATATTAAAATAGCCTGCAGAAGGAGATATAGACATTAACTTAATGAGATAATGAAAATTCTATACCACTTAAATTTGGTATCAGAGAAAATCCCCAACTATTCTGATGTAATTTTAGCTGTAAATTCAAAAGATTCTTGTTTTCTAAAGCACATTCTATTCAAAGTAATTTTAAGTGTCCTGGAAGGAAGGGCTGAGTTTCATTTTTTGCTCAGGCAGAAGTGAGAAAACCTTCATTCAGGTCCTTAGAGTTTTATGACCTACCTGTATCTGGTGGAATATTTTTCAAGCTGTTTTCAATTATTTTGATGAATTAGCTTTTATAAGTTTTCTTATGAAAAAAGTGTCATTTCATCGTGTTTTTAAGCTGTTTTGAACTTGGAGGTGTTCTATTTCTGTCATTTTAGTAGTTATAGACAGTTTTAAATTTATTAACATCTGGTGCCAATTCTTTGTTCAGAAATTATATATGACAATTGAAAGTCCCTAGGCATCCCACAGAAGCTGAATTGTGGGAGATTGATTTTTGGAGTATGCAAAACAATAGTTATTAAAACTGTCAGAAGACAGATGGGGATATGTTACTCAGATGCCAGTAAGACCTCAGCTTCTTCCCTGCTGTATGTGTCCCCAGCTCACAGAGTATTAACAACTTACTCAGCTGACTCCTCCTCTCACCATAGCAGGTAGGGCTTATTTAGACTAGGGCCACCTTAGAGTGTGACTGCAGCCCCACCATGAGAAGATTTTTCTTACAGGGTCTGTCTGCAAAGTTGTTTAGACTCCCATGTCACGCCAGTTTGGCCGCTACAACTGTTGCATTGAGAGTATAGACATTTGGCAGAAAATAAATTCTCTTGTGTTCTGGCTGGTCCTCAGAGAGCAGAGGGTCTAGATGCGTCTGGACTTAATTTCTGATTGGAATCATTTTGGCCCTGTAAGCATGGTCAGATTCAGTGAGTACAAACATGATTACAGAATCCTGAATAATGCAATTTATTGAAGCAACAGTCTATAGATTCTTCTTAGATTGCCATATGAATAACTAGACCTACAAAAAATAAGTGCCTGGTGCAATGTGCAGGGGTGTGCTCTGACACAGTCAGAGGTGCAAACTTTACAAAAGAGGTGCCACTGCTTAGGGGAGGAGAGAGGAGCAAGCCCATTGACTTGTCTGCAAGGTGATTGCACTCTTTTCCGCTGCCATGAAGGATTTCAAATGCCAAATTTATACTTTTAGAAGAAGTGCAGATGAGACTGTTGTCAAATATCCTGTTGTTGCCAGTATAAATGGTTGTAAGGACAGATAGTGAGGAATATGGGGAGTTGTAAAGAGAGATTGCACAGGCTGTGGCTCTTGCACAAAGGTGGAATGGAACAGTAGTGTGGTGGTATCACTCACTCTTTCACCTGGCTGATTGAGTGCAGTGATGGGTCATCTGGCCTCCAGCCTAATAACCTGCCATCCCCTCAGTGTGCCATCCTGCCCACAGTGCTCCTTCACCACATCTCTCATGGCATATCTCATGGCTTTAGCCCTCATTCCCACCACATTGCTCCAGATTGTTTTAGAGCTGTGTGATCATCACAGCATACAGACCCTACTTCTGAGGGTATGTCAGAATTTCAGAAATTGGTTTAATTCTGAAGGAAAACATAATTATCTTTCTCTCACTCTTTTTTTTCTTTCTATGTATACATAGGTTTATTTATACACATGCATGTGTGTATGAACATTTTGTCAATAAAAGCAGTTTTACTTTCAACATATTTTAGTATATTAAAAAAGACCACTCCCAAATACTTCAAAATATTTTTTTAAAAAATTCTCTTTTTTTCAAGGTAAAGGGTTTTTTTTATCAATCAGAACAATTCCTTGACATGTATGAAAGCCATATACTGCACTTACTAAACAGTTTTCCTAAAATTTTACAGTTTTTCAAATTTTACAAAGTGTAGTTGTTTGGTCAGCCACCTTTGCAGCATCCATTAAGAATACTATTAAGAATAGTAAATGATGGAATAATTAAAATACTTCTTAATCAAAGCAAGACTCCTGGTAAAGTAGCTGTTAGATCTGTCTTTTTCAGTGGCTGTAATTGTTTGACAGAAAACATGTCTTAAAATAAATGGACTGCTAGACATCAAGTATAGTTTTCTCTAATGTATTCTGCCTACATTATACAGAAATTTAACTTTCAGGATTCATGTCATATACTGTATTAGTGGGCAACAAGCAAACTGGTGCTCAGATTAACAGGTTGGTATATTGCAGTCCTCATTCAGTCCTTTCCTACTTGTGAATCTTTACATGAAGGATAATTTCAATTTTATTTTTTAACATCAGTGCCATTTTAGCTAGGAAAAAACCAAAAATAACAATGAAGCAAAACATCCGGTTAACTCATTCTTTTCATCTGTTTGTGCACTGTCCAAGTGTTCTAGCAATAATGCAATTCTGCAGAGTGTTTAGAAAATACCTCCTCTTGATTTGGGAGAAATATTTTTACAAAATTATATCCAAAACACAGATTTGTGTTGAATTCTTCTGGGTTCCTGTAACTAAAAAAATCTGTAGGCTATACATCCCACACCTTAGCATTTATACTTGTGGATAACTGTTAGTTGATAACATTGTAAATTCAGTTTTGTCCTTGCATAAACTGCTTAAAAAGTTTTGATCAAAACCATGCTAGTTAACCTTCCTCCAAAGGTTGTGCTCTAGCAGCATAAATTCTTGCAGGTCTTTAAAAACATTGTGAAGATACAAAGAACAGAGAACAATTCCTCCTAACACTTGCAGGAATGCTGATGTGCTAAAAGACTGTCAGAACTTAATGTCTCTTAAAAAAGTATCTTCACATGTGTACTGGATTTCAAATGAAAAATTTATTTTGACATTATTTATAACCATTGTTATTTGTTCCCAAAAATACTTCTCAGCTATTTTTTGGTAAGAGGGCTGTCTGAAAGTTTTACAAACTTTTGAAAATATATTTGTTCAGAGATCCTTGACAGTAGATATAGTGTAAACATCCTAAAGTTACTTTGATTTTTTTCTTATTTATAAATTATGTGGTGATGAGAGTAGGGAGTAGAAATAATCCTCTATAATATGCTTTGCCTGCTGGTAAATAAATAGCCTGATAATCCCAAGATAATTTTTGTGACCCAGAGTTACATCAATAATGCACACACTTAAAAAAAGTGATGGTTCACCGTACTACTTTGTGACATGAGAATATGACCCCTCTTGAAACAAAGTGTAACAATATAAAGACTGTAATGGATTAGCATAAATATTTTCTTGTCAGTTATGAATAGTGAATATGTTTTTGAATTAATCCATTTTATTAAAAAGTTCATAGGGGATAATAAAATAATTCTTCATGGCATTCCTTTTTCCTAACATTTCATAGTGTTAACCACTCTTTGCACAGATGTTTCCTCCTTTGTAGCTCTTCTTTTGATGAAAGCATAACTATAAAAGCCATATGAAGAATTAGAAAATAATGATCTAATTATGATTCCAGTGCATTTTGTTTCAAATTCCTTATACTGTAATATTGTAATAAAAGTACTTAATTTTATTGGTGAGGGTAGTTCCTCGAGGGTAGGAAGGCTCTGCAGGAAGAACTGGACAGAATCACTGTGCTGAGGACAGCTGCAGGATGTTCAGCAAGGCCCAGAGCTGAGTCCTGCACTTGGTTACAACAAGCCCATGAAGCACCCTGGGCTGGGGAGGAGTGGCTTGAGAGCTGTTTGGCAGAAAGGGACTTGGGGGTGCTGTGTTACAGCTGGCTCAGTACGAGCCAGCAGTGTGCCCAGCTGGCCAAGAATCCCAATGGCATCTTGGCCTCTATCAGGAATAGTGCAGCCAGCAGGACCAGGGAAGAGATCACCCCCTGTACTGGGACTGGTGAGAACACACCTGGACACACCCGTGCATCTGCCAGTGTTGCATTCAGTTCTGGAGCCCTCAATCTGAAAAGGACATGGAGATACTGGAGCCGATCCAGCAAAGAGGAAAAAGGCTCCTGGATGATCTAGGAAACACATCTTATGAGGAATGGCTGACAGAAATGGATTTGATTAGTCTCAAGAAGAGGATGCTCAGGAGGGAGCTCATCATTCGTCCAGTACCAGAGAAGAGTTTGTAGTGAGGTGGGGACCAGTCTCTTCTGCTGTGTCTGCAGTGAGAGGGCCACAGGAAATAGCCTTAAAATGAGAGAGATTCAGATTAGATATCAGAAAAAAGTTTTCACTGTTAGGGTGGTCAGAAACTGGAACAGGTTTGCCAGAGAGGTAGTGGAGTCACCATCCCTGGAAGTGTTTGATCCATCTGGTTTTGGATCTGGGTGTTGTGGTTTGGTAATTTAGGGATTACAGTGGTAGTGCTGGATTGATGTTTGGACCATATTATCTTAAGGGTCTCTTTCAACCTTGATGATTTGATGATCATATTTGATAATGTTTTTTTCAAATTTCTCAGTGTTTGGGGTCTTCTTTTCTTGTTGAAAACCAAAGAAAGTATTTATCATCTACATTATTCGGACATTTATTCATCACATTGATTCAATTGGAAGGATATATTTCATTTAAAGATTAACTGCCAGATCGTATCATTCCACAAAAACAATGATCTGTCTGTATTGGACTGACCAGTAAAAATCCAAAAATTAACAACACAGCAAAAACCATGGTGGGTTTGTTTATTTGGTTTTTTTAAATATAGCTTTCACATTGATTAGGTTGACAGCAGTACATATGACTTAAGGAATAAATTCTTACAGAAATAATAAGTCTTCCAGTGCATCAAAACATAATGGTTGGACTTAAGTATGGATTAAGTATGTACAGCTTTTGAAGGCAAGTGGTTTGAAACATAATAGCATTGATACAATATAGCTGGGGGGGGGGAGGTAGATGTTATCAAACAGAAAAGGAGCAAGTAAAAGCAAATTTTTTCCCTCTTCACAGTAAAAGTAAGTGTAGGTACAAAGACAGCGATACTGGGAAACGAATAACTGATTTGATATCTGAGATCTTGAATGTAAAAACCATTAATCTTTGAAAGTATACTTGACACTTATTCCTGTAGAGCTGAAGAAGAATTATGTGTTTTACTTCTGGGGCAGGATCTTTTAATGTGACATCCAGACAATTTTATTTTATTTATACTTTCTGTGGAGAAACCTGAGAAAAAGGTCTGCATGTTTGAGTGTTCTATTTTTTAAAGACCTCAACAATATAAACAATAAAATGGAGAAGGCATTAATGTTCAAATTCTGAAAAGCAAACAGCATTATCTTGGGGGAAAAGCGAATGCTTAATTTCAGAAAACAGACATCAAAATTTCTCACCATTACTTTCTGGAATGGATGTAACACTCTCTCAAAGGCATAGTAAATCTCAAGGAAAACTTTCCATTTCTGTGTCTCTTGTCCAGCCTATAGGTAAACACACTGACATTCATAATAAAAGTTTCTTCACCAACACAGAGTTACAGGGTCACTCATTCTAAATCCTTACCACCAACTCTCTCTGCTACCTAATAAATGAGGAAAACAGAAAAACAAGCAAGAAAATAAAGAATGTCTGACAATTTACATAACACTTTCCAAATGCCTGACAATGAAGTGCTAAAGAATATGTTTCATTACTAAATCAGCAGGCAGAAAGAACTGAAACTATTGCGATAATATTGCAGATATTATGAAAAAAACATTCTGTTACTAGTCGGCTGTGAAAGGGCATATTCAAAGCTACATAAGCTCCCCATCCAGGAGAGACTGCCTTCAGCATCCAATCTCATTCTGAAAACACATTTTTATTAGAATGACTTTTGAAATAATAAATAGCGGCAACAAAAATGTATTTTGGAGTTTATCATAAATAGTAATAATGTGTGAATAGTTAATCATTCTAATCCCACTGCTAAGAATGTGTCTTTTTTCATTACTGTGTTTGGCTACCCACAGCAGGCTGTTGTACCTTGTCCTAACTTTAGCAGGAAGCTCAGCACTATTGTAACTCTTTTCCATGTTTAGCTATGGATTTGTAATGCTCAAGTCAAAAATCTGTTTAATTCCTCATTCAAATTTACATTAGCTATGTAAGCCATATGTCATCAGCTTATTTTCCAGCTCAGTAATAAAGTCTGCTTTCTTCCATAGGTAACAGAAAATGAACTCTTTTAACATTCCAGTCAGTGTTACCTGAGCTTCATAAAGAAGCAAAGAAATGTATACATTCTAAAATAAACTTTCAGATGTTTCAAGGTATACTTCCAACCATTAGACCACGGGTGGCCAGTCTGTCTGATATGATGAGCTACACGCTTTTTATATGTCCAGAAGGTGCCAGGAATTTGCCACATTCTGGACACTCAAAGATGTCAATCTATGCCACCTATGTCTTATTACTCCCTGTATTCAAGGTTGTGAGCTACCCAGAAGCTCGCCATGGTGTCCTTGCTGTTCAACATAGTCAAGGTACGAGATCCACACTTACACTAACAGGTAAGTGGCAGACCTACAATAATAATTTGGAACCTCTCTTCAAAATAAAATTAGTGGTCTTTGTTCTGAATATATGATCTTAAGTTTTGCCATTTCTGTCTATTAAACTGTGAATGTCATATCCCTGTATAGAGAATCTTGATATTATTAATTACCCCAGCTGTCACATGGAAGTGGCAGCTGGGGTAATGAACCCTTTATGTTTGCTCAGTTGGCTAATGCCCCAGGAAAAGCCAAAACGCTTGTGACCTACCCACCTGTCAACATCCTGTTATGGGGACTCCACGGATAGTCCACTGTATCTGGGGGCACTTTGATTGACTTGTTCAGGCACATGTGCTGATAGTACATCAGAGACTAATCCTTTATTACAATTTTGAAAGAGGGACTCCGTAGTGGATTTTCCCACTTTTGTTGAGTATGTTATTGACTGCCTATGACTGCTAGGACCCTTGCAGGACTTAGGCAAAACAGTTTACAGAATAACCCACTTCATTAATAGACACTCTGATAAAAGAAAGTTGTTCCAGGTTAAGGTTTGAAAATTGCTGTTGATAGTAACTGCAAAAATGTATTTAAAGAAATATACAGACAAGCTCTAATTACCAATGAAAGTTAGCTTGAGATAATAATAGAACATACATAGAGTAAGTTTCTTATCTCATATGCAACCCTACAAGGGAAGAGAGAGGCTCAGCCTGATCCCAGAAGCTAGAATGGAGTATTTTCTAACTTTTCCCTGTCCTTAACTCACTTTTGTACCATTTCTTTACGTTTAGGTGTAGCTTGAGTGACCTGTGTTACTGATAGGTGGAAAATTCTGTCACTTCTGTGTTAAAGATATAGTTAATAAATATAGAGCACACACCCAGTGAGGAGTGGATGTACCTTGGAGGTGGGTAGCGTTGGGATGGAGGCATCAATTAATATTAAATTGGATTATAATGAAGCAATTTCATTTGCAGAAAAATATTTTGCCACAGTTGCTCTTTCAGCAGGACATTTTCTCCTATCTGCCTTGGTTGGCAGGTGTTGTGCTTGCAGGGATGGGAACTCGTGATGCCATTGAGTTCCCATCCCTGCAAGGATTTCAACAGAGTGTGACTGCAGTTTCTCAACTCCATGTCACCCTCTGTTCCATCCTTTTTAGGATGTGCTTAAGGGTGCAGGTTGTGTTTCATGGGGCATCCTTTTGGAATAGATTTCATGTGTGCCAAATGCATTCCATCCTGGAAGTAGCAACTGCAGTTCACCTTTTCATTCCCTATTACCGGTAATTTTATATCCATATTATTTTAGAATGTGAATATAACTTTATAGATTTCTCTAATTTTAGCCCCAGTCATCTTCCCACGGCAATTTTCTGCTTTGCAGATTGTACTTGCAGAGAATTTGCAGTCTGCATTTTTAAAAAACTAAGTAACAAAATATGTTTAGCATTCCTCATTGCAAGGAGACAGTTTAAAAAGCTCTAAGATTTTATTTCAGTTTATAGGTCATTTATTGTCAGCAAGTTTAGTACTTCAAAAATTTTTTCTATACTCCTCTAATAGAGACATATTTTACTACATCATCACAAAACCATTATTCAGTTTTGCATGTCCTTTATTTGAATTCTACATTCTGAAAGAATGGCATGTAAAGTAACCATCTATTTTTGAGAGGAGCAATGGGACCAATTTAGTAAGTGATGGAAGAAATACAGTCAGGAAAAAAAAAAAAAAAACAGAGATTTTTCAGCTTAGAAAAGTACAAGGTAATTCATCTGGGGAGAAATAATACAAAATCAGATTCTGTAGAAGAGTACTGTGGATAATAATGCTCAGAAAAAGATAAGGACAGCATTACACAGCAAATCTTGTAAACTTTTTGCATGGAATTAACATAGTCAATAAAACAATCTTTTTCACAAATCTGCTAAGTTCAGGAAATGTTTTTTGAGTCTTAATATAGTCTAGTGAGAGCATACTTTCCTAAAATCGTCCTTGGAGGAGCATTTCTGTGATGCAGAGAGCACTGACATAGACATTGACATTACGCTCTTAACTTTACAGGTTTCTCACAGACAACAAGCAAACAAACAAGCAAACAAACTATGTCTGGCATTACAATTCCACCAAAGTATTAACTGCTCAGTAGATATTTTTATAACATCCATCACTGACTGCCTGGATAAGAACATCACAACTTGTGTAACAGTGTGATTTCATAGTTTGTCCCAGGTATCCCTGTCCTTTCCCAAGTGTCAATCACTTCCCACTTTCCCCACACTGAAACCTGCTGGATGCTGTCTGTCAATCCTGGCATTCCAGAGGGGCATCAAGTTGACTGGTAGAGTTCAGAAGATGCCCTGCATCCCTGGGGGTCCATTGGCCCACCCAGGTGTCCCTTTCACCTGAGACCTGCCCACACTGTACCTGGTTAGTGGGTTCCTTACCCCTCAAAAGAGCCATCAACCACAGGGTTCGGGATTCTGTTACTAGTTGTTGTGGGATTCAGACCTTGCCATCTGAATAAACTCTGGATCAAAACTCTGGCAGAATCCACTCCTTTCTTCACCTCCCCTTAAAGCACCTGAACAGAGGTAAACTGGGGCTTGTGCATGTCTGAGCTTGTCTCCAGTGCCAGTGCATCATCCAGCTTAGCCAGAGGTGTCTCTGAGGCAAAACCACCGGAGTGCCGCCTTTTGGTCCAGCAGCAGTGGCTAGTCAAGCCCAGGCAAGCCCCAGCCGGACATATACTGGAATTTATTTCAATAAACTTGGATATGGCTTTCAAGCAGAGCTGGAAGTGTGGCATAAGCCAGCATTTAACATGAATGGAATAGGCTGTCCAAAGGTTTATCCCCTAAGACAGCTCCTGTAAAATGACAAATTCTCAGAAGAGGAATAGTTTTTCACCTGTATTTCTCATATTATATTCAGTATTTTTCCACATGTTCTTAATCTTTTTGCAGTAAGGTAGCATAAGAGCACATTTGAGTCTTCCTCAGAATATTGTTTTCAATAAATCAATGTTTCCTGAAAAAAGAAAACTTTTATGTAAATTTCTGAACAGCTTTGCTTTTAAGCTTTTTATATACACTGTAGTATTATGTAGGAAATGCATATGCCCTGAGAAAATTCTGAGATAGGAATAAAACTTTTCTTTTATTTGGCTTGGACATGTATCTTACTATTTCGTGCTGACTAGAGGACCATTTTAGCCACCTTCTCCACTTCCTTTGGTAAATCTCTTCTGACATCTGCATCGCTTTCCTAGATGAATAAGGTTATGGAAGTAATTTAACTTATGCAATATTTTAGGACTGAAATGTTAAGTCTGATTTTAGACATGAAAAACACATGGTAATTATTTTTGTTGGTTATATTTTTAAATTAAATTAGTATTTCTTTTCTTATATAGTCTCAGTATCCCTTTTCCATGGATAGTCTGCCAGAACATTTTGTTAAAATTGACAAATGTTGATGTACATAAACATCAACAGCTTTCACTTAGTTATCTCATAAGTATTCAATTCTTTGAATTGGATTCAAAACATTTCAGTCTGAATGAACATTAAGTTTTAGCCTGAATCAAAATCACATATATATAGAGTCATGGATTTATGTGAATGAAAAAAAAAAAACAGTATTTGATTTTGTTTGGTTTTATGTTCTATTTTTGTTTATAACTTTATTTTATGTGAATAAATAAATTTTGAAATTTGAAAAGGCTCAAATACTTCCAAGTAGAAACTAATGAGCATTTGGACATGTTAAACCCATATAAATAGTTTCTATATGTGTTGAAGCACATCACGGTCTTTTGGATTATTTACTATTATTGCATTTGGCTCTAAATCAATCATTTGGACATACCCTTGAGGAAGTCAGAAGTGGTACATGGGCAAATAGACAAAACTTCAAAATGAGTGTAAGAGCACCAAGACACCACAAGAGCACGATGCAGCTGAAATACCATGAATGCCAAATCTCATATCTGAACTCGTATCTTTCTGTATCACATGAAAATTTACAATAATCTGAATAAAAACAGACCTTACTAAATGTGGTAATTAAATACACATTTTTAAATTACAATATTTTTTATTTAGTTCTCATGCATGCATATATATTTGAACTGAAACTAAATTTTAATTGCTTAAAGACAGGCCTGAAAATATTGAAAGAAAAATAGCCCTCTTACTGAACAAAAACAACTGTACTGCAAATATAGATTGTATGGAAAAGAAGATGAAGACACAAAACTCCTAAAGGAGAAATCAATACTATTGATACTATAATAAATGGAATGGCAACATGATCCCATTAACAGACAAATTTCCAACAACTTATTGCCTAGAAAGTTTAGTAATATCAATTTTCTCCAAATCAGATTTTTCAAACATCATTTTCTTGTGATGAATGAGGCAGCTTTCGCTGAGTCTGAGAAAGTTTTATATTTAATAAAAGGGGAAGAAATATGAAAAGAGGCATAATAAAATAATATAGAGGTTAAATTACCTGGAGACACTGAGGTATATGCATCATAACATTGCCTTCTAGAAACAGGAAAAGTCAAAAGAAACAGAAAGAGTCTATAAGAGATAATTCTTTAAATTATTCTGAAAGCTATACTTTCAGTGGATAAAAATGAGTCTGAAGCAGACCAAATTTAGATTATTTTATTTATTAAGATACTAATCTCAAAAATTACAGAGATGAGTATTGAAGAAAGAAAAAGAAGAAAAAAAAATTTCTGTGTATTGGACCCAATTTGCTGGATGTTTTTCTGCAGCAAAATTTTCACTGATTCCAGAAATAGTTCTGATATAATGAGAATTGCAGCCCATCCTAATATCCAAGACAGTGACATAAGAAAGAAGGAAAGATGCAGCTCCAAGCTTGTAAAATACAAGAAGGGAGATATGAAGCATATATAAACCTTTCCACTTCCAAATTACTTTTATCAGTCCTTTGTTGGGACAGCTTTCTTGCTCTTTTCTAATCTGCTGTCTTCAGATGTAATTAGAATCTACTTTTGTTTAATTAAAAACATGTAAAAAGATACACTGAAATGTAATTCAATATATTCAGTTTACAGTGTCTTTAGGTCATTCTCAATTAAAATAGTTTGGTCTGATATCCAATTTTAAGCTTTACTTCTTCAGTAGATATTGTGATTTATTTTTGTATTTCATTTATTTTCATTCTTTGCTGTATTCTTCTGAAACTGAAACATAAAAACTAGTTTATCTGTTTTAGTCTAGTCTAACTGAACATTTTATCACCAGGTATTTCTGTCAAAGCAAATGTTTTTCAAGGTTTAGTGATTTCAAGTTTACTAATGCTCATCAGTCATTGAAACCTCAATTGAAACTTCCTTGGAAAAAAGTACAATCATAACTCAAGATTTGAAAGATATTTTGATATGCTGCATAAAGAAACAAAACAGTTAGACAGGCTGCATACAACCCCTGTAACAATGAATCTGTTAAGTTTTTCCATTCTCTCAGACTTCTTCTCTTGAATATGCATTTTCATAGAAGACTGTGACTCTGTGAAAACTTTTTCAAAAGCCCCCTTCACAACAATTATTCAAAAAGCATCTTTACTGTTCTTGTCATCTGGAAGAGAAGTCAAATATCCACCAAGCTGACAATATCATTACCCAGTTAACTGTGACTCACAAGTGTAATTGGGAGAGGTCTATTAAGCTCAGAAAAACCACAGTATTATTTTTCCAACATTACAAAAGACCTTCCAAGCACAGATGGCTCTCTTTAGGTAGCATTCCATGTTTGCTTTCCCTGAAAGTTAACCCTAAACAAAACTAATAGAGCAATGGCATCCTGGTAGAGTGAGTGAAAAATCTCATGTTCTCTGATAATGATAGCTAGCTGGGAGCCATGCTGGAACACTGCTATCTTTCAAGTCTTCTTTTTCCAAGATCAATATTGCTGTTTTTCAACACTTCCTTAATTATCAGAGAAGGAAAAAACTTGCTCCAATTCAACAGCAGAGGTCCTCTCTTAATCACTCTTCTCAAGGCCAAACAGGCCCAGCTCCCTCAGCCTTTCCCTACAGGAGGGATGCTCCAGTCCCCTAAAGATCTTTGTCACTCTCCACTGGATCTTCTCCAGCAGACCCAGACTCGGAATTCCAGATGCAGCCTCACTATTGCTGGTCCTACTGGAAGTGCTCACAGAAGGTGTCTGTTGCAATGGAATATAGTCATGACTGAAGTCATCTGAAGCCTTCAGTTCAGTGAAATGGTGGGTGCCAAGACTCACCTTTCTTTACCGATTAGCATTGCCCTCTATGGCAAAATTAGAAGTTATATGTCTGACCTGACTTACCTACACAGATGTACTGTGATGAAGGATAACTTAGGTGTTATTTTATGCTAGTCAGGTGTCCTGATTTATTTTTATAGCTTGATTAGTAGTTCTCTATCAATTAAATTATTAACAATTTAAAATCTCTTAAAATTTTTACTGTCTCAGGTTTATAATAGACAGGTAAAGAAAAATTATGTATGTAATATTTAAGCTTTCAAAGATCATAATTTTGATAGCTTACAGGGAGGAGAGTACTGACACTTTTCAAACATTAGCTATTGAAACACTGTTGTATAAATGCTACTAATCAGCCACCAAATTCTTTGTGAGTTTCACCACTGACTAAGTTCAGCATTGTGTCCAAAGACTTTGTGCACAAATATAGTGTTCTGTGCTGCATCCATGACCTGTAATCTCTGGCTTCTTTTGTATTTGTGTGCTAACTTCATTTATATCTGTAATAAACAGGCACAAACAAGGTGCAAACAGGTATGATGCAAACTTTTCAAATTTTTGGCTTTTGTAGCCAAAACATCTTTAATGATCTCTTCAGGTTGGATGAAGATTTTTTAGTAATATTGCCATCATCAGATGAGAATAAGAGGAATTATTTTTAAAGGCTTTGGTGGAACAAAACTACAGTAGAAAAGTTTAACTTGATAGAAAGCAAACAAATGAACATACCTGAAATATGGATTCAAATGTTTGTGTGTGAACAAACTGGTCATGGAAAAATACCAATGGGTGTGTAGCAATTGAAGATAAGTAACACACAAATTTGGTACCTTTCACAACTGTTAACTCCCTGTGTCTGAAAAAAATTAGCCAGTGGTTTTTTATGAATTTACAGACAAAAGGAAAAAATGATGTCATAATGACAAGCCTATGAGTAAGTATTAATATGTCAATGATAAATATTCTTTTTTCACATTTATTGTAGAAAAAACAAGTGATATAAATATTGCCCAAGGTTTGATCAGGAATGCTTACTGTCACAAAATCAGTTACATTTCAAAATCTTGTCAATCAGAGATTTCTTTACAGGTTAGAACTAAATGAGCTTTACATTAGCCAGCTCTGTGTGGATATCTTAGATAACTTAGGAAACTTTAAGTGTTACTGGATGTGTCTTCGTGGGAAACTGATCTGAGGCCTTGCTGTCTGACAATTTATCTGTTAATTTTACACTTTAGCCCTTTACAGTATTTTGTTACCTTTTTTTAAGGGTGTCCTGATTGTTTCAACATTAATGCTGTTCAAATTCTCCTTCCTAATTGAATTGCTTTTTGTTTCAGCTTTGGAGGCAGCTAACAAAGCTCAGCTAGGGTTTAAGGTCAGGTCATCATTTGTCATTCCTCAATTTTACATACGATGGATTCTATTAAAGGGACCTTCTCTTGGCTAGTCCCCCTAAAACTAAAGGAAACCTGACAAGTCAATCTTTACTTGAATCAAGTTTGAGGGGACTATTGTATTATTTGTTAATTTCTAAACTCCTCCCCCAACCCCCAATTCTCTCCCTCCAACTTAGAAACATACTCAGATATGGGTGCAAAAGATGAAGAAAAAAGTGTCAGAACTGGATGTTCTAAGTGTTTTCAACCCCTTTTCCTCTGTTAATCTAGTCCTCTTTCCTCTTGGTACAGCGGCTTTAAAATCTTTTGTTGGGGAAGCTCTGAAGCAATGATTGCATTCTGGAAATGTTCATTTTAACATTTTGACTTCCTTATTGAACAAATTTTTGCAGTGTGACAAAATGCTTAAATACTTAAAAAATGGATCTTACTTGTCTTGAAGTTCAGTTAAAGATTGACAATGTTAAATATTAACAGAGTTTGATGTTTTTATTTCATATAATTCTCTCCAATTAAAAAAAAAAGCTTGAAGTTTTGCTTTCTTTCTGTAAGATTAATTGTAAGTAAAGCATAGAAACATACAGTTTTACAATATGACCAGTAATGCCTGACGAATCTGGTAATATAAATATCTCTGTTAAGAGATGAAAAAAATATTTTGTTTTAACAAGCCTTTAAAAATGAGAGAAACTTGATAAAAAAGCTTATAGAAAACATAATAAAAATAATATGGTGTGCTTAATGCTAGCAAAGCCTTCCTGTCTCACAAGAAAATTGATAAAATATATTCTGTCTCAGTAATAAGGTCAGAAACAATAGATGTCTCTGATTTGCTGTCATCATTGCAACCACAGACAACAAACTGCTGAACAGCCAGGAACATAATATTTGAATATTTATGTTTCATGTAAGCAAATCTGCAATACTGTGTTCTTGGCATAAAATTGTTTGTAGAAGTAACAAGTACATGGCAGTACCTCAAATTCCGGTGTCAGAAAATAATTTTGCAAAACATTACCATAAAGAAGATACTTCACACTGTAAAATATTTGTCCAAAAGGTACCTGGAATCCTGCTTACTGCAACTCACAGGGTATCACTGTGCTGAGCCCCTCCGGTGGTGCCCCAGTCTGACCAAGGAGACTGTGGAAGAGTAGGCTGTGGACAATGAATGTCAGTTTCCACATCTCTAGAAAATGGCAGCTGGTTGTGCACCGGGCTTGGACCCCATTTATCCTCCAAGGAAACCAAGCTGTGTGGAGCCGTTGGCAGGCTGGAGGGAAGGGGTGCCATCCAGAGGGACCTGGACAGCCTTGAGAGGTGGGCCTATGAGGTCACCTGATTGCAGCCTTCCAGTAGATGAAGGGAGCCTACAACAAAGCTGGAGAGCAAGGGCATGTTGTGATAGGATGAGGTGAAATAACTTTAAATTGAAAGAGGGTAGGTTTAGACTAGATATTAGGAAGAAATTCTTTACTGTGAAGTTAGTGAGACACTGGAACAGGTTACTGTCATGGTTTCGGACTGGGCACAATGCCAGTGCCTCCATGAAAACCCATCCACCCTGGTGTCTACTGTGAGATGTGATCAGAAACGGAGCAAGCAAACTCCAACTTAGGAATAAAGGAAAAAAAAACTTTATTAACACACACACACACACAAAGGACAGAATGGAAATCTTTCAAACACATTTCTCCTCCCCCTCTCAACCCACATTACAGCATACAATACAAACTCAGATTTTCCTTCAGTCCCCATCTCCCAGGTTTTAATTCTCAGTCCATTATCCTTCTTCAAACAATCAATTCATTCTATTAAAGAGAAAGGAGTCTTCTCCTTGTGCCATTTCTTGACTAACTCCTTTCCATATTCCATGCTCCCACCATGGAAATGGATCAGAAGATTGCTTCTGGGGTTTCTCTTTTTAAGGATACTTTGGTCAGTTCCAAGAAAACGACAGTCTCTCCATTTTGGGATAGTAAAATCCCCCCCATTTCCCCCGGGGCAAGGGCTTCACGACAGAGATCATCTTCCTCATTTCTGACCTCTGCCCATCACCACTCTTCACTGCCTTTCTTGGATCCGAGCCATTGCTTTCCCCCCAAAACCGCAGTCTTTGTGTTACAATAGAAAGCCAGTCCGTCCACAGCATACAAGAAAAAGTTCAGCCAAAAAAACTGCTCTATCTCCTCCCAAGTAAATTCTTCTCATTATCTCCGCTACACCCTACTCACACAAACCTCTCATTACACTTGTCCATTTCTTCTTGTTCCAGCCTTACCTCTTTCCTCTGAGAGGATCAATGTTTGCAAGGTTTCCATCATGAGGAAAAAAAAAAAGGGTTAAAATCATCTTTATAGACGCCGGACTCCCTTCTCACTTTTGGCCGACTTCCCAGGAGCTGCAAGCCGCATCTTATCTCTTTCTCTCCTTTCTCTCTCTCATCTCTGGGAAGCGGGGTGGGGGGGGGGAATTTGCTCGGTGCTTCTCACTACTTCCACCCCTCCATCCTTTCACTCCCCCCCCCCCGGTCTCTCTCTCTCTCCAAGATCCAAGGCCTCCGGCCTACCTCATGCCGCCTCGTGGCCTTTTCCCCTCCCCCACCCGGCCTACAGCCAGACAGGGAGAGAGAACTGACCCGATCCCTTTGCTCACCGAAAAGCCAGAGAGCGTCACTTCCTGGGAGTTCTGCTTTTATACCCTGTGTTCTCAGAGGCGGAACCATCTCCTCGTTGGCCCAAACAGATGCCAATATTCACACCTGAGCCCCCACTGGGCTAACCACTGTCTCCAAAAAAAACCACTTCCTTTCAAACCAGGACAGTTACTCAGAGATGTTGTGGATGTCCAATTCCTGGAAGAGTCCAAAGTCAAGCTGGATGGGACTTAGAACAACCTGCTCTACCCAAAGGTGTCTTTTCCCATGGCAAAGGGCTGGAACTAGACCATCTTTAAGTCCTCTTCCAAACTAAAACACTCTGTGATTCCATGATAAGCTCTATCCCAGCTTGCAGTGAATGCTTATTATTTTCACTCTAGACTTAAGGGTAAAATAACTGCTCAATAAAAACATGCAAATTTTCTCTAACATGATGCAGTCATCGTGTTATGTATTGCTCAGTAAATAAATGGTTGTTTGATCGTAAACTTAATCATCTGCTCTGATGTCTTTGATTAAAAGAGTCTATCAGTAATTCAGTGTGAAAAAAAAAAAAATTATTTTGTCCATCCTAGCGTAACTGATTCACCTTAACACAGAAAAAATGTCTGAATTTATTTACCTTAAGAAGGGGAGCACATAGTCGAAGAATAGTGACTCTTACAATTTTCCCCATCTCTATTTCCCTCCTCCAATGAAGTTTCTTTACTGACATTAATGAAATGCATCTGCACTCCTTCTTTCAATAACCTTGCTTTCAATCACCCTTTCTTTCAATTGCCCTTTCTTTCAATAACCTCGTTACTTTATTTTTTCAACTTTTAGAAAATTTTTAGATTTTATCATCTTCTTCTAAGCTTTTTACAAACAATAAGGGATTTTTGTACCTGGGGATATTTTTTTTTAAAAAATCAACTATTTTTTTAATTGTATATTTAAAAAATTAGAAATTTGATCTCTAAGAGGATACCACATAACAAAAAAAAAAAAAAAAAAAAAAAAAAAAAAAAACCACCAAAATAAAAGTAATTAACTTCAGGATTTTTTCTACCTAAATTTTATCCTTTCAATGAAAGACAATCAAGTAATTATGTTATAGTTCTGTAGTTCCCACTCTTAACAATTTCTTTTTTATCTGGACCTTTACAATGTCTACCATACATTTTCCCAACTCTCACTAAAGTTGAATTACTACCACACAATTTCTGCTGGGTTTATAATGGTAATCTTGAAGAGTTTAATTTTATTTGTTAAATGCACAAATAACATTTCATTTTTACGAGTGGCAAAAACTCCCTACAAGAAGTAGGAAAGGAATATTAACAAGAAGCTTGAAGCATACTTTACCTATTGACCTCAGGTATCTCAGTCTGTGATGTGAATGAAAAATTATGAAAACCTTCTACTCGTTACATTACACAATATCACAGTAGCCACAAATTTACAGTCATTGATTACTCAGAGGCATAATTTTTAAAGCAGTGTGTTTGTCACAGGTTTAAGGTTTTTACTTACTCTGTCAATCTACACTGAATTTAGTACATTGTTTGGGATATTGGCAAGTTCATCAGAATTACCTACAGCTTTTAGGCATCTGAGTTCTTTAGTCAGCAGATTAGATCTCTAGTGACCAAATGCACTTTTGGCAGCTAAAAGGAAGAAATTCTCTGGTGTACTATAGTTGTTTTTAAATAAGTGAAACACTGCTAGCCTTTAACATGTTCTAAACAGGTCACAAAAGTACAAATGTTTCCTTGCCAGCTTTCCAATTAGACTACAACCTGAACACAGAGCAGGATGAACCAGATTTGCTAAATAAAACCAACACATCACCACGTAGGTGGCTTGTGACAGACAATATGCACCTGCTCATACTAATCAGGGTTCTCTTTTCTTCCCACAAAGATGCAATAAATCTGGCCCTAGTCATCATTCATAGTGTGTCCATGAATGAAAAAAAAGATAAACCTTTAGCTGATTACTTCTTGCTTTCAGCAAAAATCAAATGTTTTTTAAGTTTATAAAGGAGAAAAAAAGCTTCTGAAAAAGATAAGACAATGTCTTAAAATTTAACTCAGAAATTCTTTTTCTAACTTGCAATTTTAAATTAATTTTCTTGTTTCTTCAGCAGAACAATTACATTATATCACTATTAACAATGCAGGTTGGTATTTTGGTACATTCAGTTTTCACACTTGCATATTCTTTGTTAAATAAGATGTAAGCAGTTTAATATCTTCTGGATACTCAATTTACACTAAATATTTAGTTCAAGTATGAGAACCTTGCTAGCTAAAGACTGATGACATAATGAATGGAAACTGTGGAGATATCTAACTGCTGTAAGTTTCTCACCTTCCTAAAAGAAGAACAAAGTAAATCCAAGTAATTTTCAGACTGCTGGATGATTTGATTGAAGGTCTTTCTTTATATCAGCTCTTTCTTGCCCTTCTTCTCTACAGTTAGTGTCTTCTGCTAGGTTATTTGAATCTATGTGGTTTTCCTTACTCCCACACATCTGCATCTTCATACTTCACACTTCATATGGTTACTTCATTTTTGGTACCTTTCTAGATTACAGCTAAGCCCAGTATTTTGTGATTTTCTCATCTGGACTTGGATCACAGAATCAGTAAGGTTGAAAGGGACCACTAGAGGTCATCCACCCCAACCTCCCTGCTCGAGTAGGGACCCCTAGATCACTTTTACTCAGAATTGTATCCAGATTATTTTTAAATAACTCCATAAAAGGAAATTCTACAACCTGCTTAGGCGGCCTGTTTCAGTAGTTTGTCATCTCTATATCATAATCAATTTCAAATCCTGCATGTCTTACCCGTTTTTTTTAATATGGCAGCTGGAAAACATTGGAAAACTGCTCATAATTAGTTTAAATACACGTATATTTCACTTTTAGATATTTTTCAGTTTTATTCTTTGTCTTTTCATTTGTTCAGGTAATTACTTCAGCTGAGGTCTATTACATACAGTTTATACCATGTTCCGTGACCTTTGATTTAGCAAAAGGCTTCTGAGGTTTGGTGTTATCTCTGATGGTCCTCAGCTGTGCCTAAATTAATATCAAATAGTCATGGCTTGGTTTATTAGAGAAACATTGACAGTCAGACTGAGTCCTAGCAGTTTCTTTCAAAGCATGCTGTGATTTATTGACAACATTGCCTAATGTAAGGAGAGACATGCCCCTATAACCTGTTTATATAATTTTCTTTTTGCAGTCAGTGCTGATGGATCAGCAGGACATGACAGCAAAGGCAGTTATTTGTCTCAGCTGCCTACAGTTTCGTTCCTTCTTTAGCACAGTTATGGCAAGTTCTACCATAGTTCTTTTTCTTTTACTCTCTGATTCTCCAAAAACACATTGAATTCATTTCAAGGCTTTAAATCTGGTAATACCCCCCTTAAATCAATCATCAATAAACATAATTTCTGGAACAGTATTAGTGATACTTTCAATGCTACATACATTATGAGTAGTAATATGCAGTTTTACATATATTAGTTTCCATTTAGATTTTTTGGTTAGAACTTGAACAACCATGAATTGAGACATAAGTAAAACAGACACAGTTCACAGTAAAATGATATGTTTGCCTATGTAGAGTTCCCCTATGTGCAAATAATTAAGGCACAAACTGAGAGTATAGTAGGACTGGATTCACTATATTGTCTCTGCTAAATTCCTGGTATCCAAATGAATTGTCTCAGACATCATATTTTACAGTATTTGGAAGGCATTTCATTATTTTCTCACTTGACGCTGTTTGAATTTAAGTATTTATTTTAAATATTCATCGATCTAGTGAAAGAGAATGTAAATGGTGCTAATATCACACTTTTTTTTTTCCAAGACTTATTTTTTTTCCCCTACTTCAAAAACTTGAATGGGAGGTTTTAGATGGCTGTTCGACATCTGCCATCTGACAGGTACTTATCAGAGGAAACTTTCTGATATGTGTACAGAATTTTTAACTGGAATAGCAGATCTCCAGGTAAAACCACAGGGAGGTGAGCTATATCAGCACACACCACCCAGGCTACACACTCCATATGGAAACACTGGGCTCATTATGAATGCATGACACAGTCATTCTGCCATTAGTAGGTCTGGTGCTTCTCAAAAGTGCCAGATGTCCAACACATTCCCAAAGGACTGCATACATGCACAGCCTAGTTGCAAAAAGTATGTTTTCCCAGTTCAGGATTTCCGTAAGTATTACCTTCAATGCACTTGCCTTAAAATGTTTCATCTTTAAAAAGAGAAAGGATTTGGCAGTATCTGCTGCAATGCAAGTTTAAGTACTTCATACAAAATGGATCAGTGTCAGCAGGAAAATCTATGAAAACCACCTATCTAGAAATCAAGGGGATTCATGACAAGTTTGATATTCATGCAAGCATACTAAAGAACTGTATCTAGAACTTCCACAGCCTAGGATATTTATCTACATATTTAACTTATATAAAAGGCTTGTTAACTGTGCCATCCTTTTTAACCATGAAAAGATATTACAAAGGAAATTATATGGTGTATTGACACAGAATCTATAAACAACTTGTGATTTACTAAGCACACTTTTTTTTTCAAGTATGTATTCCAAAAATAGTTTATAGATCTATATAACAGTGAGTTTTTTGCAGGAAATTATACTCTTTGGAAGTTTGAGAGATATATACCCAATTTCTTGTAACTAATAAAAAAATCTTCCAAATCTTCCTCAATCTCAGGGAAATCCTGTGGTTGTTCTGTAATAAAAGGCTGGAGCAGCCTTCTCTATATACTGGTGCTTCATAGGTAGCCTGTAGATGGAAAGTACAGAGTTGCCTCAGCAAAAATGCCATACTTTATTGCACTTCCATATGCACTACATGTGTCCTGAAAAGTGTGCTCCATTAGTATCTGAGACTGTCCTTGGGCTCTAATGCAGATGGCAAGCCAGGCCAGTCTTCTGTGTATTTCAGAGCTTCTCATTCTCTGTAGACATTGGGAACACAGCGCTATTCCACAAGATCACAATTAATATATGCTTTAACTCACAAGCATTTGCAGGAATAAATATTTTGAAGATTTCAAAATACTACTGAGCCTCAGTTTTGAAAGCCCTACTTAAATTTCTACATCTTGAAGGATTTCTCCATCTTTACAGAATCTTATGTGTCTATGTAATTTTTTCCTCAGGGAATAAAAACTTTCCTACATCACAGATCAGAATAATAGCACAGTAGAGCATAACTATACTAGTAATTTGAAGAGAACACAAAGCTAGAAAGGTGCAGTAAATTAAACTAAATAATAAATTAAAATTGGTTTCTTGTTTTCTGAAAAAAAATCTTCTAATATTTCCAATTACAGTAATTTTCTATACAGCTGTTCTTACTACAGTTTATACAACTGATAGCTAATTGTATTGATGGATCTTGGCTGAATATAATTACCTCAGCTAAGTAACATTTTGATTAAATAATCATAATAACATTTCTATTTTACAACACTCTAGCATCAGAAAATCATCAGATTTTTAATTAATACTTTTTTTGCTTCTATTTGCAAATGCTGAATTATGTCACAATTGAATTTTAGCTCTTTAGTTTGTGTTATACCTAATATTGATTGTGCAGCAAATTCAGATAAGACCTACTTATAAAATACAATTATATACCAGTTTTTTTGTGAAGGTTGCACATCCTTCCCTAGGACAACAAATGGTCCCACTGTCATGCTACGTAAACCGGAGAAATGAGAAATGAAACTGGATTTTACATTGCTTTAGGGCAAAAGATCCTGAGGAAACTCTCAGAACCACAGTGTGGCACATCATTTTAACAGTTCAAACACAACAGACACATTAAAGTTTTTCAGGCCCTTGAACCAAAATGAAGAGGAGTACAGTGGTCTGTAGGAATCAGTTTGCTAATCACACACATGAAGGAAAAAATAAGGATGGATCACAAAACTGAGATTGAACTTCTGTCCTTAAACTGAGCTTTGGGCTACAGATGTAGTATGTTGTCCCTTGAGAATCCCAGGACTCCTGTTCCTTAACCAGAGGCTTCACCTGTGATGCCTGAGGGTGTCTCCCCTGCCTCCAGCTGCAGTGGGAGACAGCTTAGTGTCTCCCAGCTGCCAGCACTGGGCAGCCAACTTCAATGCACTTGAGCATCAAAAATGGCTTGGGAGTTTGTTTGTGGGTGACCGAGTCAAGTTTTATCAGTTAGCAGAAGTTTTTCAATATATGTACAGTAAATTTTCCAGGAACAGGTTCATGGGGATTCTGGTCTTTTTTCCTTGATTTAATTATGTTATGAACTATAAACTCAGCTCAACAATCTGGACCATTACTCAAGGATTAAAGAGCACATAGAATTTTTTTGTTTCAGATAATAGTTCCTTATGCCCTCAGAGGTGCCTGGAAGAGGGAGGAGATCAGTTGGGCATCTGTGATGCTGTTTTCAGGTCAGTCAAACATGTCCAAATGTTATGTGTTATCAAAATCAGTAGATCTCCATTGCTGATGCTGAAGTTCTGAAAATTTATGTTGGATTTTTGGTTTATTTTTTTTCAGAGAATAAAAAGTCTGGATTACACAGCTCTAAATGAAAATTTTGCCTCCTCTCTATTCCTTATTAACGAGTTAAAAAAGGAGAAGAGATTGGTCATGCTGTCAGAAAACCTGCATTTCGTACATAGAGCAATCCTGAGCACAGCCAAGTCCAGCACATTTGTCTTTCCATTTTTTTTTCCCTTGCTCTTCAGCTCCAGGGAAATACTGTCAAATTCACAAGAGTTAAATGGCCACCAAACCATAATGTGGCTTATCAATCTCAGTGACAGCACTGCAAGGGATCAAGAATGTTTCATGCTTAGTGACACAACATCTTCAAAATCAATGTGCAAGTCTGAAGAGACAGTTTTAGAGTCAAGTCAGAAGAGAACTGAAATTCCTAAATATTTCAGAATGAGAGATTTTAAATTATTTTCTTACCCTGGCACAGATACTTTAAGGCAGGTTCACATTCTCCTTGCTTGCCTTTGGATTAATTGCTACGCAACTTTCAAAACCAAGGTTATGCTATAAAAAAAGAGCAAAATGACCACAAATATCTTTAATAGGCACAAATACAATTTAAAAGTTTTTATTTAAGATTTATTTTTTATTTCATTACAATGTTTATTTTTTATTTTCATAAATATATTGAATTTATGTGTGTATATATAATTTATGTGTGTATACATACACACACACACACACACACACACACACATATATATATATATATATATATACATACGCAAGTATTCTACTTTCACAGAATCACAGAATGCGACAGGTTGGAAAGGACTACAGTGGTTGTCTGTTCCAACCTCTCTGATCAAGAAGAGTCATCCCAGAGCACATGGCACAGGATTGCATCCAGAAGGTTCTTGAATATTTCCAGTGAGGGAGACTCTAAAGCCTCTCTGAGCAATCTGTTCCAGTACATGGTCACCACATATTAAAGTCCTTGCTAATGTTCAGGTGGAACTTCTTGTACATCCCAGAGGAAGTGGGCAGTTTCTGCCCACTGCCTCTTGTCCTATTGCTTGGAACCACTGAGAAGAGCCTGGATCCATCTTCTGACATCCTCCCTTCTGATACTTACAGCCATTGATGAGATCCCCTCTTCCAAAGTCTCAAGACTGAACAGAATCCCTCAAAAGAGAGATTCTCCAGACCCTTGGCCAGTTTAGTAGCTCTCTGCTGGACCTGGTCTGGGAGCTCCAGGTCTTTCTTATACTGAGGAGCCCAGAACTGGACACAGCACTCCAGATGTGCCACACCATGGCTGAGCAGAGGGGCAGGATCACCTGCCTCAACCTGCTTTGACCGTCTTGGCCACACAGGTACACTGTTGTCTCATGGGTGGTTTGTTTTCCACCAGGACCCCCAGGTCCTTCTCCATAGAGCTGCTTCCCAGCAGGTCAGCCCCCGCCTGTACTGGTCCATGCTCCAGCTGGGGTTGTTCCTCCTGCACTTGCCTTTGTTGATTTTCAGACAGTTTTTCTCTGTTGTCTCTCCAGCCTATCAAGGTACCTCTGAAGGGCTGCATAGCCCCCTAGGGTAGTGGCCACTCCTCCCAACCTCGTGTCATCAGTGAACTTGCTAAGTAGTCATCTGCCCCTTCATCCAAGACATTGATAAGTCATTTCCATTGTAAATTAGAAATTGACTTGCTAACTTGGAGTGAAATGCAGGTTGACTTCAGCTGATGGAAATGTCCAGTGTAAGCTTCTTGTAATTCAGGAAAAATTAAAAATATTTGCAACAGCAGATGAATGAGTGTAGTGTTAACAAAATTATTTAAAATAAAAGATTTATGCTTGGGCACTGTAACTGATTTTTTTTTTATATGAAGACTTCATAAATAAGTTGTACTTTTTAAGCCTATGATAGTTTGAAAAACATGTTTGATTGCTTTTATAACAATATAGCATATTTTATTTTTAGCTTCACAACATCTCAGTTTATAAACTGAAAGAAAATGTTTTTTTCTTCCACAAGCAGTCTTTTGTTCTTTGGTTGTTACAAAAAATATTGCTTTGGTTTTCACCTAGTTCAAGAGAAATCAATTCATATGAAAACAAGTAATTCCATAGATTATGTGATATGGAATGATAAATTTTAGAATGATAGAATCATAGAATATCCTGAGCTGAAAGAGACCCATAAGGATAATCAAGTCCAAATCTCTGCTTCTCACAAGATTATCTAAAACGAAACCACATGACTAAGAGCATCATCCAGATGCTCCTCAAACACTGAATTTCTTGTTTGGCATCTAATCCTCTAAACATTTCAGGTTTGGTCAAATATCCTAGCTTATTTGCTCCTTCCTTCATTTTGTTCTGCCTAAAACTTCCTGAAGATTTAAAAATAAGCTTTAATATGTATTTTCTATATGACCGGTACATAATGTATGAAGTCAATAGGAAATTAAATCTAAATTAAATTCCTAGTGTGATGGTTGTATGGAATTTTCTTTGTACAAGTAGGTAGCTGTAGCAATCGAGGTCTCCAAGAGCGCATGTGCTGCTGTAAGCATGCACATTCACTCATGCATCTGACCAGTGTGGGCAGAGGAGTGCTGTTTGAGGTAAAGGTAGAAGTATCCAAGGATATAGTTCTGCCTTTGGACCTAATCTGCTGTATTTAAATGTAGGAAGGGGGATTTCTGCTCTGCCTTTCTTTTGCCACATCTTTTTGCAAACTCTTGAGACTGCTCTTTTCACAAGTGCTTTAACAATGACTTGAATACAGGGAAGCAAACAAGAAAGCCAAGGAGATGAGGAAATGAGCCAGCCAGCATCTGTCAGAGATCCACATTTAGTTTACATAAGGCATGATGGAAACCACATAAATGAACGAAACAGAAAGAAATTCCAACACAGCCATCAAAGGAAAAACAAAGAAACATAACTGGTACAATGAGAATATATCCCAAGACCATGAATATCAGAAAAAGTCTGGAGAAATGGCTCTTGGCAGTGACAGCTTTTTGAAAGCACTTGTATTATATGCAGACAAATTGTTTTGTGGTTCATTTCTCCAGAGCATAGATAAACAGGAATTTGCATTTTCCTTTACAACTAGTCAGCTGCATCAAAGGAAAATAAAACCAATTATCACTTTTTTCACTTAGCTGAAAAAATATGTAACCAAAACTCCTGAGGATCTAAAAATTTGACTGCTTTCTTTAACATATGCTAAAATTATTGCTAGTGAGATGAATGAATTTAGAATATATACACAAGATTTTTCACATATTTTGATTCAACATTTCACAATATTCTTTTCTTTTTTCCTTTTTGTTGTTTTTTGTTTGTTTGCATTTTGTTTTGTGTTTTTTTTTGTTTTGTTTGGTTCTTGGTCAAGCTTATATAGTATCATAGAATGTTAAGGGGTTGAAAAGCACTTTAAATATCATTTAGTCCAAAACCTCCCTGCCATAGGCAGGAACACTTCCCACTACACCAGGCTGTTCAAGGTTTTATTCAACCTGGCTCTGAGCATTTCCAGGTCTGGGGCATTCACACCCTCTCTCAGCAACCCATTGCAGTGTTTAACCCTCTTCCTATTATCTAAATTAACTTTCCTCTCTTTCAATTTTTACTCATTACTCCTTGTCCTATCACTACAGTTCTAACAAAGGGTCCTTCTCAGGCTCCCCTGTAGGCCCCCTTCAGATTCTGGAAAGCTGCTGTGAGGTCTCCATACAACCTTTTCTTCTCCAGGCTGAGTTCCTCAACTTTTCAGCCTGTCTTCCTAGGGTAGGTGCTCCTCTTGTCTGATCATCTTCATGGCCCTCCTCTGGACTTGCTCCAGCAGTTCTATGTCATTTTTAGGTTAGGGAAACCGGAACTGTGAGCAGTATTCACAGAATGTTCACAGAATGTGCTGAGTTGGAAGCCACCCGGAAGGATCACTGAGTCCAACTCCTAGCCTGGCACAGGACTAGCCCCAAGAACCACACCATGTGCCCAAAAGCATTGTCCAAATGCTTCTTGAATTTTGCAGGCTGGTGCTGTGACCATTTCCCTGGGGAGCCTGTTCCAGTGCCCAACCACCATCTGGCTGAAGAACCTTTTTCCAATACCCAACCTAAACCGCCCCTGACACAGCTTCAGGCCATTCCCTTGGGTCCTGTCACTGCTCACCACAGAGAAGAGATCAGTGTCTGGTCCTTCTCATCCCCTTATGAGAAAGTTGTAGGCTGCAAAGAGATCTTTCCTCAGTCTCCTGTTCTGCAGGCTGACCAGACCAAGTGAGCTCTGACACTCCTCATATGGCTTCCCTTCAAGGCCCTTCACCATTCTTGTTTCTGTTCTGGTTTGAAAGCAAAACCAGTGAGAGAATCAAAGTCAGAAATACAATTTACTAGGAAAAGGGAGAAGGAAAACCAAAATACATGCAATAATACAAAAGGAAAAAAAAACACTGACAGAGTCAGAATACAACCTGACACCCTGTTGGTCAGGGTGTTGGTAGCAGTCCAGTTGGATTGGTGGCTGCAGTCCTCCTGGAGTAGCAGATGTGGTTCTGTTGGAGCAGCAAACCTGTAGAAAGGGTGTAGTCTTCCTCTGAAGATCCAGTGGAAAAGACAGCCATTCCTCTGGGAATCCAGTGGAAAGACTGCTTGTGTCCCAAATCCCAGTTTATTTCCAGGTGGGGATGCTTAGTTCCTCCCCCCTGGGCAGAGCATCTCACAATGGGCTGTTAGCATGCTGTGAGTCATGCATTGGGTCCCTTAAACAGAAGTGGCTCCTGGAGGGAGAAGTTATCTCTGAGACATGGGGAAAGGCATTGGTGAGCCCATTAACAGGAGGTAAGGAAAAAACTATGGCCCTCCTGGTTTCAACAGCTTTTGAGGATGGGAATAGAATACATTTTTATATTGTAACCTAGGACAGTTTCCCTCCTTCAGATGCTCTTTAAAAGATTCATTTTTTCTTTTTTTTTCTTATATTTTGGTGCCCAGCACTGAAGGTGAGGCTGCCCCAGTGCAGAGCAGAGCAGGACAATCCCCTCCCTTGCCTGGCTGGCAATGCTAGCCTGATGCTTCCCAGGACAATGTTGGCCCTCCTGGCTGTCAGGGCACTGCTGACTCACGTTCATCTTGCCATCTTCCAAGGCCCCCAGGTCCCTTTCCATGGCACTGCTTTCCAGCATCTCATTCTGTCCACAAATCTCAGTCTGTTCATGTATCCTGGGTTGCCCATCCCAGGTGAAGAATCCAGCACTTTCCCTTGCGGAATTTCAAGTGCTTGGTGATTTCCCAGGCCTCTAACTTGTCTCTCTGCAGGACCTCTGTACAGCTTCTTACAGCATTCTATCATCTGTGAAACTGGCTCAGTGTCCTTTCCCGTCCCAGGTCATTTATGAAGATGTTGAAGAGCACAGGGCCCAAGATGAAGCCCAACAGAATCCCATTCATTACAGGTCACCAGAGTTATGTCACCCCATTCACTGTAACCCTTTTGTGCTTGACATTCCAGCCAGCTGCTCACTTATCACATATTTATCCAGCTGTGTGCTGGACACTTTGTCCTAGAAGGAGATGGTGAGAGTTGAAAGCTTTACTGAAATCCAAAAAAGATGACATCAACTGGCTTTCTTTGATCAAGTAGGTAGGTTATTTTATCATAAAATCAGGTTTTCTAAGGAGGATTTTCCCTCATGAAGCCCTGCTGGCTGTGACCATCGACTGCATTGTCTTTCAGGTGTTTTTCAATACCTCCCAGAATAATCTTTTCCCTAATTTTGCCAGGCACTGAAGTGAGACTAAAAGGCTTGTGGTTTCCAGGGTCCTTTTCCTGCCCTTCTTGAAGACTGGGACAACGTTTGCCAGCTTTCAGTCCACTGGGAATTCTCCAGATTCCCAAGACTGCTCCTTCCAGGTGGAGTCTCACAAGAGCAGAGGAAAGGAATCACTTCCTTTGTCCTGATGGCCACACTCCTTTTCATGCAGCTCAGGATTCTCTTGGCTGTCCGGGCTGCAAGCACATACTGCTGATTCAGGTAAAGTTTTTCATCAATGCTCATCCCAAGTCTTTCTCCACAGGGAAAAAGACTATTATACCCTTATTATGCCATATAAACAATTTTTATTCAAGAGATATTTAAATTTTTTATATTAACATTTTAATTTATTTTTAGTATAAATTCTAAACATTTTCTACTGATATGTCCTCTCGGGTACTTAATCTATGAGATGTTTCAGTCTGAATTTGAGTTTAATCATAATGTAATTTATCATTTAATGGCTAATATAGTCATTTTGATCCTAACAAAAATTCGTTCCAGATTGCAACTGAATTTAAAGTTCTCAATGATATTCTTAAAATGAGGAATGCATCCCCAAGGTTGTTCAAATTCAAACAATGAAGTGTACATTGTAATGAAATTATTGTGTGTTTGTATATGTGTTTGCTGTCAAGGTTAAAGTTTCAGCTTAGCTTCTCTTTGTAATTGTATTATTCTATTCTATTTTCTGAAGATTGTGATAACTGAAAAACTCCCTAAAACCTCAATGTCATTCACTGTTGCATACAATCCAGAGAAACCACAGAAACTTAACAAATAGCAGTCCTAAACCTACAATTTTTGATAAGAACCAAACTCAAGGTTGGTTAGTATTGAACACAGAATAATATGTGCTTGTTGGGTCAGGCTTTCAACTGATCTCTAGCTACATAAAGTCTACAGTAAAGGCATAGTCTGTGCAAGGTTTCCAAAGTCAGTGGAAACCTTTCCAGTTCCTTAAATAAATATAAGTTGTTCTGGTTTTTAATATTTTGATACGATTGCTCAAATTGTAAACAACTTTATTATATTAAGGGATTTAATATCTGAATGTGGGCATGATCCCAATTCAGCCTCACTAAAAGTCTATAAATACCACTAATATTAACTAATTCCTTTAAAAAGAAATCAAACATTACAAGAATCAAAATTTGTTCTAATTACATAACAGAAATAAATCAAAACAAGGCTTCAGCTAGGAGACCAACATAACATAATTTTGCCACTTTAAAAAAGGTATATGTATACTTTTCAAAAAGCAGAATATTATTGGAAAGCACATTTTCTATCACGAGCACAGAAAAGACACTGGAGCAGATATATGCTACATTAAGCAATAGATACAAATGGAAAGAAGAATAGTAACATTAAAACATCAAAAATTTTAGATTCACAGTAGAAACCAGAATAATGGGATACTTCCATAGAAGTTCACTTTTGTAAATTAAAACAGAAGACCACATTTTCATCTTAAGGTCATTTTATGTCAAGGTCTTTATTTTACATACTGAAGAAAATCCCCAAAAGTTATAAAAGCAGAGCTCAGGCGGCTATCAACCAACCCAAAGCAAGGTCAGGTAAAATTTATTTTTGGAAGTCTGTTGATTATCACAAAATTGTAGCTAAGCTATTGGCAAAGTGCCAATATTTTCTAATTTTTCATAGAAAGACAAATATATATAACAATAAATTAGAAACGTACAGGACTGTCAGCTAACTACTAACCATGAAAGGAGATTAAAAAGTTCAGGATTTTTTGATTTTTTTGAAGAACAACTTTTTTGCTTGTAAATTCTACCTTTTTTTTTTTTTTTTTGAGAATTAAAAAAACCCAGAATTAAGCCAGAAATTCAGAATTCAGTTAGAAACAGGACAAGTATTCTTCTATAAGTATTAAAAAGTGCATTACTGCTCTCTGTGCTATTCAGTGAACCTCAAGAGAAATGGAAATTTAGATAATTATTCTTAAACCCTTGAAATAAAGAATCTTTGGTTTCATTGAGTTTTGTTTCTTTTTTCCCTGTCCTTCCAAAGCAGTAACATTGAAAGATTAAGCATTTTGTACCACATAAATTTTCTTTCTTAGCTCAGTAATTTTTATTTCAGACAATAACAATGTTGATGCAAATGAATCATATTAACCTCAATCACCATGTCTTTCAGTAGCATTCCAATGGCACCATTTAGAAGAAAAAGCAAGAAAAACGTTTTCAAGCACCTTGCAAATCCAATCCCAAGGTTTTTTTTTAAATATTTAAAAACTTTTTTTTCTAAGCGAAAAAAGTAGTCTTTTAAATGTTGGAGTGAGACTGAAAAAAATCTCACTTCATATATAAGGCCCAAGCTCCAGCCTTGCTCTACAAGACAATATTTTCTCCCACATTGCTCATCCTACAAATAAAATACTCATTTTCAAAGTAGGACAGTGATGAGGGAACATCATTGAAGGCAACGGGAAATTAAAATAGTATCTTAAATCATGAAATGATTATTGCTTTGTGTAGTTTTATGTATTACACTTTAGTATTTTATGTTTTCATTCTATATGAAGAGTAACAGCTTTCAAGATTTCACTTCTAATCTATATGTGTGACTTTCTGTATTTCTTTCATTGTATTCAGGCAAAAAAACCTCCCAAACTTAGGTTTTCTTTTCATCAGGACAGTGCTTGAATTATTTTCTTCCAGCTATTTTCTAATAAGTTCTTCACCAATAGTTTACGATGTTCCAACACATTTCAATAGCTAGCTGTGATTAGATGGGTGATAGGAAACTTCATTTGACTATTTAATTCATCACATTATGTAGAAAATTACTATCAGCATTAAAATTAGCTGCCCACCCCCAAAACAGGATAATGTTTTGGTCCCTATTTTCTCACTTAACAGTGTTATCTCTCCAGCCCACTACCTAATGCTGTACTGTAACTCTCCAACTCTCTTTCCCGAATCCATATTTTGTTGAAAAGAAAAATTACCTTCTGTGCGTGCTTGATTGATTTTTTTTAAATTATGTTCTATTTTAAAACTTTGTGACCTATGCTGATGTTGTACTAAACAGAAATCATAGATGGGTTTTGTCAACAGCTCATTGGTCTGTGGTGATATAAGCCTCCCTCAGAAAACAGACATCACACAAAGTTTACCTAGGACTCCTTAATTATGCCTCTTTCAGAAACAGGTGGAAGACATTTTTGTTGAATAAGGAGAAAGTATCCCATACCAAATGCAACCTCACTTCTTAGCTTCCTATTATTACCTTCCAGGTCTACCTCCAAAAATATAAAAATCCAGTTTGTTTTAAAATCAGGAATAAGTCTTGGTTTTAAATCGGGAATCAGGTAAAGTATTGGTGACTCAAAAGTCATAATTTGCTTCCAAAAACTTAGACTCTGAATAAGTCTTCAGTCATGAAATTAGATTCATGTGTGTGTGTTAGACATTATTAGTTCAAGCAAATGGATGAATGTGTCACACTTATGGCTTTTACAATCACTCCTCTGTGTTGTGCCATAGTTGAAAAGCAAGTGCAGAACATGGCTTGCCTTTTTACAGATATTTATGACATACAATAGTAAGTTCTGCAACCTTGTGGTATTTTTCACATTTGTTCATATTCTTTTCATTTCATGCACATAAAGACCATTTTTAAAATTCTGCGATTTCATAGTTAAAGATTAAACATCAATCGTTATAACTTTTTATTTTTGAAAGATGTTATTTTGGTGTTGAGAGCTGGATAAATGCAGAAGTTATTCCTTTCCACCAAAGGATAAGGTAATATACATTTAGAAATGCCCAGAGAAGCTGAATGAACTTAAGTTTCCAGAGTGCTTCCAACCTACCTGCTTTCCTTATGCACTAATATCTTCATTTTTACCTGCTAGTTTCCTAATACGTGCTTCTATATAAAGTGGCCTTTTAACACAAAACATTTATGACCAAGGAAGGAACCTTCACTGTTTTTCTTCTCAAAAACCTGGATTAATTTTCTTTGTTCATCTATATTTCTGCTTTTCTAAGGGTCTCATCTGGAAAGATCTTTGAGGCATGCCTTGATTTTCATTACATATTTCTTCATTGTCTGATGCTGGTCCAAAGCTCTCCGCTGTATAAATAAAAAGTAATGATAAAACCTACTCTCAGAAAAAGTAGCACACTCTCAGAGAAATTAAAACTAAAAGCCAAACACAATGCATCCCTAGTGAGCTCAGCTCCATCCAAAGTCCTAATTTAACATGGAATTATTCTAAATCTGTACCACTGTCTCAGAGCTTGGGATAAGAGAGTAAGGAAAATGCAAGTAAAATTCAGTTCCTTGGTTAATTTAAAAAATATTCTGTCACACAGGTTTCCAGCTACTTTCTTCCTTCAAACTGTCTGGTCCTGGCCTCTACTAGAAAAAGTTAAGAACCTCTCTAGGGTTCAGCTAATCTATACATAATCAGACCTGTGATGCATAAACAAAAGCTGTGCTTTGTATAGATATAAATTGTCATTTGACAGGAAATTTATTCTGGGTGAAATGCTTTGCATTTTGCAACTGCAGATATGCCAAATCTTTTAAGTGTAAAGCTCTAAGGCAGAAAATGACCTTATGAGGCTTTCTATTCAGAGCTGTATGACATCCTGAATGAGTTCAGGAACATGCAGATGGCAGCAGCAAAAAGACATCTGATTGTAAAGCTCTTCAAGATTACCATGAAGAACAAATATACAGTCCATTTATTTCAAGAAGTTTAAGAGCATTTTCAATTTATTGGAATGCTTTTTTATTGTGCCTCAAATAGCAGTGCTATTCCAAGTAAAATATCCTGTCAGGATGCAGAGTAAAATGCTGAAGTAATATGTACTGACATTTTAACTTCAATGTGTAAAGAAAATATGTGAGAATCATAGTAGTGAACATCATTTCTTCACAGCTTCCACTGCCTTGCTGTGATGGAAGCAATGGCTTTCCCTAGAAATTGCTGATTGTGGTTAACTGCTGTCCCCCTGCACAAGCAAGTGCAAAAAGGTTGAAGTCATCCAGGAGAAGAGAGGAATATGTACTTTGTAAAACCAAATCTCGTGTAAGATTTATGAGGCTTTTTTTTTTAATATGAATTTTTTTTATGAATTTCTTCCTAGATTACAATTCAAACTACTTTTTCAATTCAATGCAGGATTTTGTATAAAATTTCATGCATTTTCTTGCATGTATTTGAAGTGGAAGGAGTGTTAATCTTCAGTTATTTTAAAGTGAATATGAAAGAATTTTCATAGCAAATGGTTTTTAAAAATATTATCATGAGTTTTTATTCTGGAAGCCTTGTGTTAAAAATGCTTTACTGCATGCATGATCAACCTCAGGATCAAATTCTGAATGAAAACTCACTAACTTTTCTTATTATTAAGCTTTAAAATTCAAGAAATGAAGAATGGGAGAGCTATAAAAATGTTTTTCTTTTTCATAATGGAACTACTAAAAATAACTTTATTCTTAGATTCTTTTTCTTAATGAGATTTTGTTTTGGCTTGTTTTGTTTTGTTTGTTTGTTTGTTTGTTTTGTTTTGTTTTGTTTTGTTTTGTTTTGACATTGCAATGTTATAAGGCCCTCCTTGGAGATAACAGTTCATAAAGAAACATTCTTTCTTGTCTTGAAATTTTTGCAAAAATTGATACTTTTGAAAAAAAGGGTATCAACAGGCTTAAACCAAAGATATAAAAGGGAATGACCTTCTTCCTCTACACTCCTATACAGATATTACATAGGGAAAAATAGTAAAAAAATCTGTGAAGTGAGGAGCAAAAATGGAACTTCAGGGAAGCCAACAATTTACTGTCACTGTGTAAAAAATGCAAAAGTGAAGCAGAAATTAGAAATTAAGACATTTCATTTACAAGATTTTGCATCACCATATCATTATTTTTCATTAAGTTTAGTTAAATTGTTTTAAGCTTTTTTTGAAGAGACAGTCTCAGGAAACAGAAAAATATAAGGAGTGTTTTTTGGTGAAATGAATATGCTACCAATTTCCCATTTCTAACATGCTAACAATTGCTGATCGAAGAATTCAAGCAATACATATACTGTGTGTGGACATTTTAATGTCTATGTGTAGTCATAAAATTCTCAAAAAAAAAATTGATGACTTTTTAAAAAATAAATTGGTTACATTCTTTAGATCGTATGTGTGTATTGATAATTCTTATAAAAATTACAATGTCTTCACATATAGAAAAAATATTAAACAGAACAGTATGAAATTCAGAAAAACAGGTCAAGGGTCCATATTATTTTTAAAAATTGCATATGTAATGATATCATATAGTCCTATACCATGTCAATTTCTAGATACATATAATTTTGAAGTTCTGAGTTCTTGTATTCCTACTGTACTAGCATTTATTTTGACTTGTGAATTGACAAATCCAAAATACATAACAGGTCCTACTCATATAATAACTCATTTAGAAAGGGAGAAATATTGATGGAATCGTTAGGTTTCTTTTTGTATTATGAAACCCCTCATTGTAGGTTCGAGCTTGAAATTTTTAACTGGACATTTTTTCTTTCCTTTTTCTTTCCTGACCATTTAATGAGATAACATTACATGGTTTCATAATGAAACCATGTGCTTTCAGACTTTTCATGGCATTTGAGGCTTTAAGAATAACTTTTATTTAATTTGTTGTTTCTCACGGCGCTCAGATTAAGGAATGAGCATCTCTGAACAAAACCCTGAAGTGTTCCCTTGTTTTTAATTATTTATTTTTTTCCATTGCTGCTTGCTGCATTTTCTCAATTTATTTGGCATTGATTCATGAATGAGCTTTTAAAAGTCTTAGAACCATGGATTTAGATGCTTTTCAAACTACTGTCTTAGCAAAGGAGGCAATGGGCCATATCTAAATAAAACACTTGGGGCCTTTTCTCTGAAATCAATCATCTAGGATCCATTTCAGTTCATGCAGAGTCAGACCTGTCAGAAGGATATTGAAATCTAACAGCTCACTGATCAGCAACAGAAAAACAAGGAAAACAGATTTAATTTTTCAGTCCCACTCCCAGAGGGACATCCATGCCTACAAAGATTACAACTCATTGACACAGGTGGAGAATTTTTCTTGGAGTAGAAACTTTTTTTAGGAAAACAGAAAAACACAGGAGCAGGAAGATGACAGGTTTTTGGTATTACCTTGTGAGGAGCTTGGAGGCGGACAGAGCTGTGCATCTAACCACCCATGCTGCAGTATCATCCCTCTCATTCTTCCTCATTCCCTCACCTGAGTTAATTCTGTCCTGAGTGTTGGATATTCAGCTCTAAAAGAGACTACAATTCCATAGCAAGGCAGAAGTTGTGATAAGGATGGTGAAATGTGATGTATACAGCCAGGGTGAAATCTAGTTAGACTGAGCATGATTTGGACTTCACCTATATTAGAAAAAATATCTGATGAGAGTGAATGTGCAAAGATAAAGAGTTGGAACTGGAGGCACTATACCTACATTGTGTATGTTTTAAGATTATTACTTTAGATCAGCTCTGGCATGATCCTGTAGACTGGATGTTCACCAGTTTTCATAGTGAAAGAGTTTATTTAGACCTATTGTAAAGAAATAAACCCTCTTTGTAGGTCTTCTGCTCAAGGCCCCTTCACAGGACTGTATCAATCCATTGGATTCACTCCAGTTTCTTAACACTCCTCCAGAAATGGGCACAAGTATCCCAGATGTAACCTTATTAGCACAGGGTAGAGGTCAAAAACCACTTTACTGAGTTTCTCCTAAAGGAAGTCCAGTTTGTGGTTTGAAATGTGGACTCCAGTACAGCATTCAGGTTTGTTCTTGAAAGGCTTCATAAGTTTTATGCCTGCTTAATCAAGTTTATCAAGGTCCTTTAGAACTGCAGATCATTCTTTAATTGTGTGAGTTAGTTGTTTTGCTTCATTGTTTTTGCAAATTTCCTGTGGCACTCTCCGTCATTGTTCACATTACTGAACAATGAAAATAATGGACCAGATGGATTCCAGTGTCCCCCTGATACTATTACAGTCACCAAAAGGACACCAGCTCATTGGTTCACACCCTTTGAGCTTAGCAATCCATCCATTTTTATCACCCAGTACTCTGTTCAAAACATCAATTCTCTACTAAGAATGCCAGTGAGAGTTGGTCTCACAAGATCTGCATTCAGGAGTGTCACAGTCACGACTCTCCTGTCATCCAAAAAGACAGCAACTCCTTTGTAGAAGGCAAGAAGGCTGAATACGCATCATCCTTGAAAAATTCATATTGACTGCTCCTGATTTCTGTCCTGTTTTTTTAAATCTAAAGAAGGTGATTGATTCCATTACTCCAAGATCTGTCTAGAGGCCTTTGTGGGGTGGCTTACTGGTCACAATTTCCCTTCTTGCTCTTTTGAAGGAAAAATACATTGCATTAACTTTGTTTTGGTGGTGATGAACCCCTCCCAGAAATTCAGGGCTTTTCACCAAGAGAAAGTTTTGCTGCAGTTCTCTCCGTTTTCATTAAAACTCATCCAGATTTTTTCTCCATAGCAACTTCCCAGGTATTCTGATTAGGTGAAATTAGCTGAAGTCTGCTCTTCTAAAACCTTTTCTAGCATTTCAAAACTCATATATAAAAATCTACAGAGTCCTCTTTTTTACTAGCTGCCAACTACAAGTTGGGAGGTTGCCAAGCAGAAGGGAAGTGGAAACTGTGCTTTCTGTAATGCAGTCAACAGTCCTTAATCAGGCACAGAACCCTGAGGGCTCTAAGGTAATTCATTCCACTCAGCTAAATGGAAAATTATTAAAATAACATCACATACTTTTATAATGTCTTCTCTCCAGGGTTCTCAAAGTGCTTTGTAATAATTAATTAATTAACTAAGCCTTGTAACATGACTTTGGCATAAAATACCACTGTACTCCAGTCTACAAATGAATCTGCTCATAATGAAAATGTATGTCAGCTCAAGAAAGGTGGTGTGCCTGTGAGCTTGCCTATTCTTTCAGTTAATGTCTAAGAAAAATGAGATTAATTGCTTTTTGCGATGACAGCATTTCTTTATCACCCAGAGACTAGAGGGAAAACTTCAGCAAATCCCTTATATCCAGAAAGAAATATTTTGCTAAATACCCATTATTCAAAATGTAACCCCATATTGTAGCAGGACGCTTCAATAAATTAATGGTAAAGGATACAAAACAAAGGGAAATGAAGTGGTGTTGGGGTTTTTAAAAAGTATTATCTATACTTATGATGTAAACTCCCAATGGGAAATAAATTTCAAATTCTTTTTTTAAAGCAGCAGGAAGGAGAAGCAGATGATTCTGGCACTCAAATAGGAATTGGAACATACAGATTGTAGGAACTATTATTCTGGGCTGGAGCAAAAGCCTGAGACACAGTCCTCTGTATTGGCCATAAGAAAATATGTTGGCTTTTTTTCAATAACTATTTCAGTTCTATAATAAAAAGAGTATTTGCAATAAATAGAGTGTTTGATGTAGAATTTTTTGTGATATATCTACAAAACTCATAGATATGAAAAGTCAGGATAACCAAATGTTGGCTATGAAATTAGGCCCTTCCCCTTGTTACAAGCCAAGAGTTAATCTATAAAATACAAAGTTTGCCTTTTAAGTGTTATATATATCTATTAAATCCACAGTAAGCATTAAGTTCCAAGATTTCATAAATTGATTTCTCCAGCACATATCTGCTCTAGTGATATGGGGTAGTGTAATGTCTAGACCTAGAGAAGAATCAGAAAAAAAATAAATTTAAATGAAGGTTTTTAATGCAAAAAATTTAATTGCAGAATAGTTAGTTCTACTGAATGAATGTCAAAAACATGAACAAAATCAGAGAAGACACCTTATAATCAAATTAATGTAGCATTAAATCTAATATTACCATATAGATCAATTTTATTTTTATTTGTATGGTTTCATCATGCCAGCCATGACCTTAAGTCGAGATACACCTATTCAGAGGTTGACTTTTTACTCTGTTTCAAATTTTATCTTTTAGAGAAAAACCTTACCTAGTTTTAATACTAATTTACCAATGTTTCTTTTAGACACAGAGGACAGGGACCATGATTGTTCCAGTTCTTAATATTTCTGTTATATTCAGTCTGTCATCTGGGCGTTCAATTTATTCTCCTTGCATGAAAAAAATTTCAAAAATATAGTACAAAACTCTTTCTATAACTATACTGTTTTAAATGCTTTTATGAATAATATCTGCATGCAGTATTGTACTGATTCCAAAATAAAAGGAATTATCCATAGAATAATACTTAATCAGGCAATTAACTAGCTAACCCATATACAGAACAGCTATATTAAAAAAAAAAAAAAAGCAAATATTGAAAGGCAAATGAAAGTCAAAGGGTGTTTCTATTGAAGTGAAAGGAAGTAAAAGCAGTTGCACAATGGAAAAATCAGTGAATCAGTTTCCTTATTTAAAAATATAGTAGTTTAGTATTTTATTTGGTGTTCTGCTTTCTAGCCTTTAATGCTACTTCTTACTCATTTTGTTGTTGTTAAATTGTAGAGTGGCTTTTTGCAGAAGGACTACATTGTCAAACTATTTTTCTGTATTTCCCAGTACACATTGGATTTTAATCTCCTATTTGCAGACTTTTTACATTTCCGATTTGTGAACTATTCCAAGCTGTCTTTCAAAGACTGCTGGTTTTAGCAAGCAGAGTTTTTCATGTGGCCCTTATCTGAATTATTGCTGATACATAATATCTGTATTTTTCCAGCCTGAATCAGCTCTCATTACTGGTATTTTTCTACAGAGTTGCACAATTTTTTTCTACTTAAGAGAGTTGCAATGTCATATATTAAGTGTGTGGCTAGTGTTACTGTTGCCTACAAGCAAATATCAGAAAAGTGTCATTTAATGGATAAGATTAAAGTAATAAAAATTTTCAAAAGTTATAATAATTCAATTTTTATATATGTTGTTTAAATATCAATTTAAAGTAAAAAGAACTACATACATAAATAGTAAGGAAAAAATTGATTTTTTATAATAACATATGGCAGATTTAAATTTTTATAGTTACTTTTGAAGTGCCACTGGACTATCAATTATTTGCACAGCTTTCCATTGTGATAAAAATTGTAGTCTGTGATGTTTTCTGGGGTTTTTTTTTGGGTTTGTTTTTTTTTTTTTAATGTTTTTTCCTGGAGTAAAGAAATTGCAAATAGAAGCAAAGCTGTGGAGAATATAAGAATTAAATTAGTGAAAAATTTTAGTGTATGAAGTACAAAACATATTCTCTAGTGACAATTCCACCGCCTTAAAAACCACTAAAAACTAGTTCCAACCCTCAGTTAGGAGCAATGATGGGAGGTAAGAGAGAATACATTAAAAAATGTTGTGCCTAATGTAAAAAAAGAAGCAATTAAAATCCAGCAGTTAGTTTTAAGTGACTAGCAGGAGGTAAATAAGAGGAGAGGAGAGCTGATCATGCAAAAGAAAGGACATAATTAAATAATAAGTAGAGGTTTTGTGGACTGTTTTCATATCCCTGATTTTACCTAGAATAAATTATTTCATGGATTTTACCACCTGTCATAGGTGGGAACAATTCATATAATTCACCCCCATCGTGCCTGCAAAGGAATATGTGTGGGAACTTGAGAAGGGGGAAAGCAGCATGGTCTGGGAAAAGTTTTTGAAAAAGTCTCTCAAGATGTTACCAGAAAATGTAGATGATTGCATTCAAAGTTAAAAAAATTGGTTATGTTCTTCTGCTCATAACAATGGAAGTGAGACTGACCAGAGGCCAAAGATGTCTCTAGAACAGTGTCATATCTACAAGAGAGGATGAAAACACGTATTTGAAGAAAAACCTAAACACAAGGCAATTATTGGGTGATAATTTTCCAAATACCCTCACGCCTTGGATTTGTGCTGCAGGGACTTAATGAATCACACATCACTTCTGTAGAATGTCATAGGAAGTTTTTTCTTTTCCTAGAGGCTTACTATACTGCCTTAAGTCTCTACATTTTTATCATACATCACAGCCAGTGTGGGGAATTCCATTTTTTCTGATGGTAGTAAATATATTGCATGGTGTGTGCTCCACAGACAACAATGGCAGCAAAGTTCCTCATGTGCAGCTTGGTAAACATCATACACTGGGCATCAAGGTATGAAGGAAACCAAACCTGCCAAGACATTTCTGAGGTCACAGTTTACAGATGCAGAAATATGTTTGGAGGAATTTCAGTGCTCAAAAAAAGAGGATACACCAAAAAAAGACAGAGTGTCTGACAGAGTGCAGCAGAATATACAACCCTCATTCTAGGATTGTACAAACCAGACCATAAAACTGCATTTGTAGATCTGTGTTACAGATGGATAACCTCATGCCAAGGAACAAAATTCTGTTCCCATATCAATATATCACAGAAAAAAAAAACCAAAAAAACTACCCAAACAATAAGTCCATCTTCAGAACCACAGGAAAACTAAGATTCTAAGTTAAGCTGAGTTCCTTATCCAAAACCCAATCCACTTTTAAAATGAACTTGTATCCTTTTTTTTTTACAAGGTGAGTAATTAATCAATGGATTTTTGATTGACTTAACTTCTGCATGAATATTAAGTTCATCAACAAAAATAGGAACTGGGATTAAAGGATATCCAAATATTTGGCAGGAAACTTCTAGCAAGGGTAGAGCAGAAGCTAGAAAAAATATGTCTGGTAAGTCAGGAGCACTTAGATATACAGGGGAACTGTTGACTATACTGTTGAATCTGTGACAATGAGGGTGGGGTGGAAAAAATATTGCAATGTAAACAGTGTTTTCTCTGCATAGTTTTTTTAGTCTCAGGTGGAGATTCCTGTAAAATTTCAGAAAGAAGTGAGAAGACAGGGAGGAAGAAGCCCCAAAATTTACCATTTTTAGTGAAAACTTCTGACAGAGTACTTTAAAATTTTTTTGGGAAGATTATACTTTATTTCAAGGCATTAAGGAAATACATTTTGAAACCTCACAAGTTACTATAACATTCAGTTGTTTTCTGGATAGGTCTTATGACAAAAAGACTTCAAAAACTGAAGTCTATATGAGCTAAAGATAAAAATACAAAATGCATTAATACCTAATAATTCCATATGAACCAGACTAGTTTTCTGTCAATGGTAAGAGATTGAATGTATGTAGTTAACAGAGGCTAATCAAGTGAAAAAAAAATCTTGCAAAAGGTTGTTCATACCTTTCTTTAGTTAATTTGGTATTTTCTTAATGAAAATATTAGAGAGTAGGAACAGCATTACGTATGTCTAATTTTAAAAAATCATATACAACACCAAAAGACAATCCCAGAGACCAAGACTCCTAGATTAATTTTTTTACTACAGGCTGTGATCCATTTTACTATCCCTGACTCTTTTTGACAAGATTCTGATTTCAGAGATTAGATTGTTTTGTTATGTGCTGGTTTCTTTGTTACATATTGTTTTACTTTTAATCTTGCCTATTTCTGAAGCCTGGTATTGAAAACCTGTCAGACTTTACCTCATTTTTCATCTTCCACTGTCTGTCGTCAGACTTTGCATCACCAACTTTTCATTCTCTAGAAAGAGAAAGTTGTGATATTGCATGTATTGTGTCACTATATATGTGATATTGGTTGGTTATTTTTTCCCCTGCACTCTGTCTCCTGCTGAAGGTCACTTTTTCAGCAAGTTTCACCTGTCACACAGTCAGAAAATAGTAAGTAGGTGGCATTTCATAGGTATAACGTCCCAGTTTGAATCTTTTAAAATGTAGCATTTGAAAAAAGGTCCTTAAAGGGACAAGAGTCATAAAAAAAGTAATAGCACTGAAGTAAGACACTCCTCTCACTTCACAAGTTTTTTAAAAGACTAGTTTAATATTCTTAGAAACAATTAAGTTTAAAAATAGTATGATGTTCTTTTGGCCTATTATAATTTATGGCCAATGATATTCAAAGTACAAATGTCCTGAATTTAAATATATACAGAACAGATCTCCCAAAAACTCCTGGCAACCAACACATTTTTAACAGGAAATGCTGATAGATTTCTTTTTTATTTTGATAAAAAAATAGCTTAAACAACAATATGAAATGTTTCTTCCAACCAAAGGTGAAAATGAAAGACACTAAGGATGTGTTCAGATTTTCTCGTATGCTAATATTTTGTTTTAACTCTAGATAAACAGTTTCCATATAATGCAGCTGACATGTTTATTAGAGTCTTCTGCAAGAGCAATTTCCTTTCTGATATATTCTTTCACAGATTGCAGTATTAAAGATGGAGGAAGAATAGAGAAGAGGGAATCAAGATCAAATCTTGAACTGATAGAAAAGGATAACATATTAAAAAAAAAGAATATATGCAATATTTTCACAGCTCTTCTAATCAGTAATACCTATATGAAGATGCTATAAATTGTTCACAGTAATAGACTCTCAATGGCAGACTTGAAAAGAAATTAAAGATTATTTGACATCTGCAACAAAATATTTTTCAGAGAAGTTGTTTCTCAATTAGGACTAACAAAGCCTACTCCCTACAAGCTTCTTCTACAATACTGCTGTTATAGGTCCATTAAGACACTTCCATACAATTCTCAATTTGGTTCCCTCTCTCAGCCTTTAATTGGCATATCTTCTCTTTCTCATTCCTTGAGTAATGCCAGATACTTCTCCTGTTCCCTAATTACTGTGTGAGAGTGACAATTTGATGCCTGTTTCCAAACTATGCATGTACTAACAGCCCTGCTAGGAGGTGAAAAGTGTAAGAGGAAGAAGCTTCAGTATTGCCTTGTAAAAAACAGTAATTTTCAAAAAGCTCACAAAAACCTTCACATTTCAAGATGTGTTTGCTTCTGCTAATGATCACTTCACAGATAAATGAACAGAGACTCAGGAATGCCAAGAGCTTGTTTCCTGAGGAACCAAGGCATAGACAGGCTTGTTGGCACCAGACAAGATCCTGTCTCCTAGCTTCAACACTTATTCTGGCTTCTAGCCTTAATTTATAGTCTGATTTTAACAAAGGTTATACATATTTTTTTAAAAAATATCATAATTTTATTCCACGTTTTAATTAGATTCAGAACAGAGCCAGGTACACAATATTCCTTAACAATCCATAGATTCTGCTTTGTTTTATATGTCACCAGAGAAGTTTACCTTAAGTAAACTTAAAAAAACCAAAAGACCCCCTATAGTTTCCACATCTATTTTTGTACATACATTTTCTGTAGATTTGTTAGAGATTTCCAGTCTTGAATCTGCCACAAAGCAAGAAATTATGGCTTGATCTCTCCTATACACATCAGTTTTCCCTGCTAGCAATTATTTCACTGTAATCCGTACTTAAACCTAATTTATCATAAGATACATTTGCAGAATCAGATATCCAGACTGGGTCATAGATGTTAGTGCTTACACACAGAAATATAAGTGCTAGATTTAGGGGGCTTTTCCTCTTTTTTGGATAAGCAATCATTTCTATCTCCCTTCTAACGGGCACACAGTGTTTGGCTGTCCTTCAGCAGCCAGCAGCATGGAATTGTACTCTTCTGCTGCACAGCTCCATGACAGCAAGGTGGCAAGTGATTAGCATGAGTCATATAAGACTGAGAGCAAGAGATTGGCTTGCATGGTTCTGCACCCTGATTCCTCTCTCTGCATCACACTCAGTTTCATTTTTGTCCCACCCTGGTTCGAACAGAAAACATCTTGATACTCTGTCCTCAAGCCCTCATCTCGAGAAAAAGGTCTCGTTTTTACCAGAGGCTTATGGTACTGAAATCTGTTCTCTCATTTTCTCTTTGGATGCTTCCAAGATAAGAGGTCACATTACCAGAGCACTCAGCCTTAGTCAGAGCAAGCAGCATATTCTCTCAGTCTCCTATTATCTTAAGAGCAGTTTCCTAAGTTCCAGGCTATGATACAGTCAGCTGATAAGAGAGAAGCTTGTAGGTTTAGCACATTCCATAGAGCTAGAAGCATTTCTGATTTGAAATTAGGGAGGGGAAAATGACTACAAGAGAGGCACTTTTTAAACAGAAAAAAAAGAAAAACAAAAAGTTTTCAGCATGATATTACAGACTGTGAGGGAACTGTACTACCCTGCACCAGTGGGAACCCAAAAGGAGTACTTTTTTCCCTGTATTTTTGTAGATGTTCATTGTTTTGTTATCCTCCTTAAAAGTTTCCTTTTTCCCCTTTTGATCAACAACTGAGGTTTTTTTTATGTTTGGTTTGGTGTTGTTGGGTTTTGGGGGTTTTTAGTCGATTGTTTTGTTGGCTGGTGATTTTTTTGTTGTTGTGTTTTGGTTTGGTTTTTTATGCCAAAGAAAACTTAATTTTTCATTTCTAAGCAGGGACTTTCATGCTTCTTTAAGAGAGGTACCTTTCAAAGAGAAAATGCATAAAATAATGGCTTACAGGTGAAAGTGATATTATTTACAACAAAACTACACTAAAACTAATATTTAATAACTTCTGCATTTAAAAATCAGAGAACTAAGGAATTAAAAAAGAAAATTAAAGCCATTCTAAATATCAGTGGGCATCTAGAAGCAAGTATAAAGGTTTTCATTGATCTAACATTCAGAAATGTTTATACCCATAACAGAAAAACTGAAATCTGATTTTGAGCAACAGCGAGCAAACAAAACGACAGAAAAAAGAAAAAAGGTTTCATAAGGTCAATTTTAAAATAAGATAAAGTTTTCCATTGTTTTATTCCAAATAAATTCATGGTTCCTTTTAGACAAAAAATTTAAAATTTATCTCTTTAAAAAATACTACATTCATAGCGGATTAAATCAAGAAATCAAATGCTATAAAAGACAAGGACTCATGCATTGTGGGGTGGTATTAGCATTTGCCAGCAGGCTATTAAGGGGTTTTCATTTAATTAATTATGTCAAACTAAATCACATTTTAGCAGTTATGTTACTGTACATACTGAGAGAATAGCAGTATGTTATTTCTTTTCTTTCTTTTATCTTTTGTAGATAATGATTTCTTTTAGATTTGTTTAGATCTAGTATATTTGGTTTATAATTACTTCTATAGATAATTTTTATGGTGAAAAGTCTTTGAAAGAATGAAATATGACTATGACTTAAAGCAGAAGTCTTTTTATACTTTTTATATTTTGCAAATGATTTAAGCAAAATCCTGGATTAATGGTGATATCTGTCTCAAGATTTCCTTAAGAGCAAGAGCAATGCAGCTAGTACAGTTTATTGCATGTCCCTTTCAAACAGAGTATTTATTAAAAAAATTTCTATTCCAATTTTCTCTTTCCTTCTGTTAATTATATATATTAACTAGATAATGCAGTGTCTCACCAGTAAAGACAATTTTTTCAAACTACAGTCTATTAATCTGCTCTGAGACTAAATCCATGAAAGAGAATCTGAATTTATAAGATTTAGATTTATTTCCCCTTTTCTACAATGAATATTTGAAGAATGGAATTAAGTTCCTGAAAGTGAAAGGTTTAATAAAATCCAGTTGAGAGTATAAATGCAGTGTGTGAATTTTCCTATTTGCTTAAGTAGAAAAGCTTGTGTTGTAAGTAGACTGCTTAACTTTTTTTCTTTTTCTCCAGGAGGAATGTGATGGGAAGAAAGAAACCAGTTCTACAGAGATTGCATCCCATAACTAAAATTTATCATGATCAATATATTCTATTAAAATTACCTGTTATGCTACACTCTAGGGACTGAATTAAAATTAACTGTTAGCACTAAAAAAGTTTGGGTTTTTTTTTTTTGGGTTTTTTTTTTTTGTTGTTGTTGTTTGTTTGTTTTTTTGGGGTTTTTTTTGTTTTTTTTTGCTGCTTTGGCAGGTGGAAAGGTTGATGTCCTGTGCAGAACATGAAAAAATCAAAGTGTAAAAGTACAAGTCCTGAATACTTTCCTTGGAAATTCTCTGTACATTGCAGGAAATAGTGTTTTGTAAAGCAGCATTCAACTTGTTTCAGGCCACTAGCCACACACACTGCATCAAAGGGAGCATTCTGGACCCCAGTGCTGATCACAGCCAGACCAGGGCAGCAGGGGCCTGAGTTGGTGGTCAAGTGTATTTTCAGGATAAATTCTGTTTAACATCATTCTGGTTTAATATTTGCAAGATCTGCAATATTAAAGTGTTTGCTACTATAAACCTTGGAGTGAAGTGCAATGTTTGTGAGAAGAGCTGCTCTCAAATGCGTAATAGGAATGACAATGATGGAAAGAGAGTCTGGCTTGACTGCTATCAGAATAACTTCTTGGTACATCAGGGACCTATGTTTTTGTGCTTAGTAAAGTGTTAAGACTACTGGATGGAAGTCATTAAATAACTCTGATGCATCTATGAGGAATATGTTAGTAATGGAAATTTTTTGAATTTTTTGTACCTGATGTTTTCAGCACAATCAGGGGATTAGACACAGTCAGTATGGGTTTAGGAAAAACAGGTCCTGCTTAACCAACATGATTTTCTTTTAAAACCAACTTTATTTCCTCCTAGGACCAGGTGATTCTTTTCCTTGGTGAGGGAACAGTTTTAATCCACCTGGACTCCAGTAAATCCTGTGGTCTCCCACAGCATCCTCCTGGAAAAAACAGCAGTTCATTGCATGAAGAGATGCACTCTTTGCTGGGAGGGCTGGGCCCAGAGAGTGGTGGTAAGTGGTGACACATCCAGCTGGTAACCAGTCTAGTGGGGCCCCCAAGTCTCAGTATTGGGGCCAGTGGTGTTTAATAACTTTATCAGTGATTTGGATGAGGGAATGGAGTACATCCTCACTCAGTTTGCAGAAGACGCTGAGTTGGACAGGAGCACTGATCTGCTGGAGAGTAGGAAGGCTCTGCAGAGGGTTCTGGACAGGCTGGATCTATGGGCTGAAGAGAACAACATGAGATTCAACAAGGCCAAGTGCCAGGCGCTGCTCTGGGGTCACAAAAAGTCCCTGACATGCTCCAGGCTGGGGGCAGGGTGGCTGGAGAGCTGGCCAGTGGAAAAGGACCAGGGGTACTGGTTCATAGCAGATGAGTTTGAGCCAGTGTGTGCTCAGGTGGCCAAGAAGGCCAATGGCATCCTGGCCTGTATCAGAAATAGTGTGGCCAGCAGGACTAGAGGAGTGACTGTCCCCCTGTGCTGGTGAGGCTGCACCTCATGTGCTGTGTCCAGGCAGGAGGACATGGCCTCAAGCTGAGCCAATGGAGATTCAGGTCAGACACCAGGAAGAATTTCTTCATGGAAAGTGTTGTTAAGCATTGAAGGAGACTTTCCTGCAAGGTGGTGGAGTCACCATCCCTGGAAGTGTTCAAAAAATGACTGGACATGGCACTTGGTACTGTGGTCTAATGGTAATGATGGTGTTTGGTCCTACTGGACTCTTGTAGGTCTTTTCAGTCTCAGTGATTTAATGATTCTGTGTTTCTGTGTTCTTGTAAGTACATTTGTACTTATGCCCATGAATATGTGCTCAATTGTTTTTAGGGTTTATCATTATATGCTAAACCCTAAATGCCATATATGCATTTTAGCATATATTTATCTGATGATTCTGAGAACAGTACCTTTCCTATGTAAATTTTCAATTAATCTTGCATACAAGGACAATATTTACCAGTATTTTAAATGCCATTAATAGTTTGCAATGCATAATAATAATGATTAACTTTTGGGGTTTGTTGACAGCACTGAATAGACTTTTTTAATACATTTTTTGCAAATAATTCAGTAGTTTCTGGACAGAAGGGAGAAAAAAAGTTGATCTAAAATAAAGGTAATAGTCCATACAGATTTAATTGTACTGTGTGAAATGAGGTGTATGCATGAAAATTTGTTTGGGGAATATTTGACTTTTTTGAATGTCTAAAAATATAATTTAAGATCAAATTTAATAGCTTGGGTTCTCAGGAATTTGGCTTAGAAGGCTTCTTGTTTGCACAAATGAACACAGAAATAGATAAACACAGAGGCAGTGGTCACCTCAGCTGTGAACAAGCATCTGCATCTACATCTACAAAGTGCTTGTGGAGCTGTACAGAGGTGTGATCCAGGACAAAACTACTTGTAGTGGAAAAATTTCCTTGTCCTTACAGTGCAAGGTTGTTTGGAGACAACCTTAAAATTTCCACTAAACATCCCCTATAAATGGATTGAGTACAACTACATTCTCTATTCTCTGCTGAGCAGGAGTTATTAAGTTTGAACAGCTTTTGAATGCATCCATGTGTGTTTTAATGATATATTCTTGATACCTCATTGCTCTGGGAATACAGCTATGCTTTTGTGATAGTACTATTCTGCACAATCTTCAATACCTGTCTGTGCTATTAAGACATTATCCAAACACAACTTGCAATTAGAGAGTATCTAAGTGCATTCTGTATCACATGGCCGTTATCTATTGTAAGCTCTAAAAATAATGCAATAAAAATACCTTATGATAAAAATGGAAAATATTGCTTGGATGTAAAGTTGAGTAAATGTAAATGCTTCTTTTGGGAAAGAAAGAAAATAAGAGGACAGAAATCTTTTTAAGGAACAATACTGCTATTTAAATACTGGAGTTAGTTGCTTCTGAATAGATCAAAAATATGCAGAATAATCTTCAAAGCTACAGATCTGGACTAAATAAATTGCTTCTAAACAGGAATTCACGAGTAATAATTCACAGTTAAAAAACTTATTTACTGGAAGTAAAAATTTTCCTTATAATGCTGGGACAATATTTTCTGAAAAGAGAGATTGAGGTCAGCTTTTACAAAGGATTTTGAGGCATTTCCCCCTCTTTCTTGGCCAGAAGCTCCCTTTAAAGGAAAAGAACTTTAAAGGAAAAGAGGAAAAACTCTGTAGAAAATCTTTGATGGCACTTTCTTCTATAAAATTTTCTAAGCACTTAATAAGTTGTTTGGCTTTGTCAAGGTTTCACATTGTCTTTTTTGTATTTATCAGAGGTGGAGTGTTAAAGGAATTTTCTATTAAGGATTTTTCATGCATTTGGTACTTAAAACACATGGCTGGAACTTTATTCACATGCCTCTTTTTTGAGATTTCTTATGTCATTTTGCTGAATGGCTTGTTGAGTGTCTATTTTTAGCAGGTGTGTCATAGACTACCTAGAATTTAGTTCCACATCCTGAAACATTTTCTATGAAACTTGTGTATTTATAGGTACTATACTGTACCCTGATAAAGAAAGATGGCAATGAAGCCAACTGGAAATTTATCTTTCTTTGTTCACTGGCCTTTTATTCAGTGATTCTGAACATCACAGGTACAAAAGAAAAAAAGTCTACTTGATTACAACAGAACCAAACTGTTCTAAGTGAAAAAAAAATACTCATATCTGTGCAATAAATAAATTGCATCTATCAATTATCTATAACAGTATAAAATGCTATAGACAATATTATTACATTGAAAAGGGAAAATATTGCTTTGGAATAAGAATTCAAGATTTCTCATTCTCATATTTTAAATTTTGAAATGTATATTTAAAAAAAATCAGACATACACATTTTTACTTTCCAGTCTCCATATAATCTGCCTTAAAGACTTAAAGGCCAACATTTTGCCTGAAAGTAGTCTTTAGGTATAAGAGAATTTTACATTAACTGACTGAAGCTGAAATGTTTCCTGAATCAAATAACAGCTTTGTAGTAATGAACTGAAGAATTTTTGTCACAAAGAGAATAGCACATGATATTTTTATTTATTCCTCAACTCCACTTCCTTTGTTCCAAGATGCCTAAGAAACTTTATTTAAGTTTTTATGCTAACAAAAATTCATCTGAATGTACATTTCAATTAAATTCTATGTATATTTGTATAAAAGGCTATTGACATTTTTGGAAAAAACCTATAGTTTAAGGTGATGAAGAAGCTACTCCTTTTCATTTGGATTATTTTGTCATTGATTGCAAAAGAGAGCTGACATCAATCTTACCTTGTTTCAATGAAGAAGACAAACCATAAAGGTCACTTGCATATGACATTCCAGAAACTATTTCATACCAATGCAAAAAAAAAAAATATTTCTGGCACAGTACTGTGCAACCTTCTAGCCTTTGACAAAATGTTAGCACTAGGAAGAGCTGTTTTTTTAAAATTTTGAGTCTTTTAGTCATGGTAGGGATTTTTTTTTTTCTTTGGCATTTTTTTTTAAAGGAAGAACATTCAAGGAGTATTAAGAACAGCTGGATTTGGTGTGGATTGTAGTCATTTTGTTCACAGCATTGGTTTCTTTGTCACTTCTGCAGATCACAATTTTGCCTTGAGCAGATGATCATGTGAAACTACAAGGAACCTTTTTATTCAGCCACTACAAGGAGTGGGCAGACACTTCACACTTTTTTGAGTTAAGAACCAGATGAAAGGCCTGGCAGCTTTTTCAAAGCTCTGTTTTGATCATGCTGTACTTCTAAGAGCAGATGTATAACAGACTCAGATGTTGTATTGGATTGAAGTAGCTGGTACTGAGAGATTTGGGAAAAGGACTATTGCAAAGAGGTACTAGACAGTAAAGGCAGTAGTTGAGGACAGGATAGCCTCCTGTAAAGGACACTAGAACTGATGCTTTTCAGAGCTGATAAATGGGAAGAGATAAATCCACTAAAACCCACTAAGAGCTATGCTGGATACGTTTCAAATACAGAGAGAAGTACTAAAACAAAAATGAGGAAAGTCTGTGAGGACAAAGTAGCAAAAGAGAAGGTGTGATTAATCAAGCTATGAAGGAGTATGTGAACATGAAATTGAATTAAAAGACCTATCCAGGATGAATCATTATACCACCAGTCTACTAAGATATCTAAATATAATAAAGGAGACAAAAACTAGAAAGCTTAAATAAATGCAAAAGTAAATATAAATATAATCACTATTTTTAAGATTCCCAACACTGATTTGATCAGTAATAAAACTAAATATTTTGCCTTTTAAACTGGAGGAATAGGCTAACTTCTACTTCCACCTCTTAGGAGAAATTTGCCATCCCCAAAAATCTGATTTAAATTGCATAAAATGAGCAAAGAGGAGAGACTAAATTAAATGTGGTTTCTTTAAGAAAGTTTTTCATTAAATATATTCTCTTTCTTGGCTACAATAATTTTATGTAACCTCTTTTCTACTTTATTTTTGAGCAGTTTTAATAAAAGCAAATGAATATATTAATAATGTGAGTATATACTAGAGCAAATTTTTAAAAAGAGAGGCAATAAATTTACAGCTTAGTGACCAGGGCACTGAAATTATACCTGCTATAATACTGTTTTATACCAAATGGAGAAAATTAAACAGCAGAAACAGAGTACTCCAGAGTCCAGTAGCTCAGAGGCTGCAGTTAATATCTTGAGTTTTACAATTGTTATGATATCTTTGTTCATAGGGAAAAAAGATGCATGTGACTCTCCCATACATCTGATATAATACCTCTCAGAGCTCATAGAACTAGTTAGGAAGGAGGCTCTCCCTCAATGACTTCACAAAGACTTACAAAATCCTCTTGTGAAACCACAAAAAAAAAAAAATCCACTAGTTTACTTATTTATCATTTTTCACCTTCTTCATGAGGTGTTAGCTGCAAAGTACCACACCTATGCAACACCCATGCAAACAGCATGAGGAACAACCAAGAGGAGCTTAAAGTTTTGGCACAGTCCTAGAGATTTGATATCACTGGCCAAAGTGAAACCTGGTGGGATGAGTTAATCACTGTGTCTCCTTTTTTTCCCCATCATCCTGAGCCTTTCATTTATCTACCCCAGCTAAAACTTCCACACTTGATTTTTGATGAGGCTGTCTGCACCAGACTGTTGGGAAAGATGCCCCAGTTGACCGGGTCAGGATGGATCCAGTCTCTCACAGGAAGGCTTTGATCCTTTAGATCCTTCTTCTACCATGGTGGTAGAACCTGAAGCCCTACTCAAACACACCTATGCAAACTATTGTTGAGGCATAAAACCTGCTGAGTCTTCCTAATGCACTTTCTCCTCACTGGTAGGATTCAAACATTATGTGTATGCTGTTGAACACAGTCCACAGAGATCTTCACACACATTTTGGCAATTCCCAGGTCACCCCAGTCTATAATATTGGTGCCTATGTGGAATAACTATAGAACCACTAAGTTGGATGAGGCATTGGTCCCCTATCAGGGAAGTCATGAATGCAAGCCCCCAGCAAGAAGCAAACCTCTCCAGGGGACAAGTCTGGGCAGCAGGTGAGGACCTCTGCCCGCTGCATAGTTCTCCTGCCACCACCACACAATATTTTCTTTCTGTGGTCCTGAGTGGCTCAGACTCAGCCACCAGGGATGCTGTTTCACAGTATTCCCAGTTCCTCATCAGTTATAAGGGAGATGAGCTGATTCTGCAGCTGCAAGTCATCAGAAAAAATGATGGAACAATCCTGCCAAGACTCAGCTGTTAATCAAACTCACATGCAATTGTTCTGCAGAGAATAATCGGGGTCCTTTTGTAAATGGGAGGAGGGAAAAAGAATGAGAGAGAGGTTAGCAGCTGATCTGGCTTGGGTCTTAAGCATTTTTTCTAGAACAGATTAAAACTAAAGGATACAGACAAATCTGTCAGTGCATCAAATGGAGGAAAAGGCTTAAAACAATGCTTAGACCTTTAGACAGATAAAGGTGCATAGAGATTTATTCCATGTTAATGATCCATTTGCAGATCATGCTACTGCTTGATACATAGTAAATTGAGAAAAAATTACTACAAGGCCTTGCAGTTACCTTGTTAGTTACAGCCAGAACCAAGCAGGGATGCTTTGTTCTCTGTGACACTGTATTCTATGAGCTCCAAGTACTGTATTCCCAGGGTGCTTATAGAACACAATCATGACTGTCTTATATCCCTTACAGACAGAGGTCATTGAAAATTCCAAACTCCACATGAAATAGCAGAAGCTTCAGCTATCTAAATACTAGAAATACGCTTCAGAAAATGAAAAAGGGGCAAAAAAAATCTGTGAAAAGAGGATGCTTTCATTGCTGTCATCACAATGAAAATAATCACTTGAATCATTATATTTTTCCATTTTTTTTTAATCTATACTGGTGGCAACCTTAAATGCAACTATAGAGAGTGCCAAACAAGGTGATAAAAGTAATACAATAACCAATGTATTCTGGTTTACCACTTGCTTAGATGATGGCAATCCAAGCACGAGTGAATAAATACTTAAGTATGGGGAATTTTAATAAATAGGGCATTACAATCTGTTTCTTTTGCCCTATACCTTTTCCATCTGGTGTCAAAAATAAAGTGTAAAGAATGTCATACTTCTTTCTGCAAGAGGGGGCTAACTACTGGGATTGGTGAGATGCTTGCAATTCTGAAGGGGTAAGAAAGAGCAAAATCATACATTGCTATGTGTTTACTGCTGTTCTTGAATGGGATTGTTTGATGTAAATATTGTAGCCTTTTAAAAGTAAAGGTTTCAAATTCACTACAGTTGTGACCACAACACTGAAGGTTTGTGTGTCAGTTACTAGTAATTTAATATAGACCTGCAACTTGGAGGTACTATTGACTGTATTAAACTGCATATTTGATAGATGATTTAATGTTTCACTATGATGTTAATTTGCAATGGCAAGAAACTTTGGGGATTATTTTATATACTTGAGAGTCTTGCACATTTTTATCCAGAATAAAACATTTCTACTTCTCAATTTAACTCCTGTGTTTTAAGCTAAACTTCTTATTTGATCAATTACTGTGCTTAGTTTTTGCTTGTAATTACACAGTCTCAATTACATTGCTGATATTATTGCATGTCATTGAAACATGATTTTTAGAAATATAATATGTTCATAGCTGTTTAGCCTAGTGGTTAGGATTTCAATTTACCAGAGGAAAGTGGTCAGGATAAATTATAGTCTTTCCTGAATTCTGGACCTTAAAAAATATTTGAAAGATTTTATGTGACATCTCTTCCTCACGGGGAGATAAACAGAATTATCTAGTTAGAGCTGTGCATTCTGGTTTTCTGGTTTTTTTTTTTTTTTCTTTCCTATTTTCTAATATGGAACAACATTTTGTTATTAACTAATGCCTTAAAGACGTTTTTATTTGCTTATACTTCTAATTCTATATGGTTTAAATTTATATCTAGGGAAAAAAAATCTTCCAATTTTTCAAGATATTTTAAAAAATGTACATAAGTTTCCTAAGATTCCTATCAAGGTTAATGCTGACTGCATGTATATTTCCTAAGTAAAGCTCATGCCTTTCTAAGGGTTTGGATGTTACATTTATTCACTTGGGAGATGTTGTCCAGCAGAACTCATCCATCTGAAGTACCAAAAGACTCTATTAAAATGCCAAACAAATTATTTTTAAAATTTAAAATAAATTATTTATCCTCTTCCTCTGGAAAATAATCCTATTTTTTTTACCAAGACTAACCCCAAGCAGTTATTACTTGATCATTATTATGTTTTTTTGTATTGCATCTCCAGTTGGACCACTCAGTTACTCAACTGTTCCAGCAAAGACTGGTAGTGGTCCCATATCTGAAAAAACAGGCCCCCAGCTGCAGAAGTATTTGATTCCTAAGGGGTCTCAACTAGAGCTAAGAAAAAAAGAAGAAAAGGCAGGATATCTGGGACACAGCCACAACCAGTATTGTGTAACTGAGCAGTTGTACAAGAGCTGCTGTAGCTGAAGGCTTTAGTATTATTTCTCTTTTCTCTCTGATATATCCTACACTTCACCAGGGGTATGTGAAGCAATGCAGACACCTATGAAACCATATAAGTGATTTACAGAATCAGCTTTTGTGAAATACCAAGGAGAATTGTGTTTTTAAACTTCTAGGAACTACAAATCAATATAGAACAAACCAAAGTGAATGAAACAAATTCTAACCAGAAATTCAAACCATGTTTTATGACAATTAGTTCATGCTCACTCCAAAACTGAATTCTAGAAGGCACCAGAAATCTGGTAAGATGCATTCATGGTATTTTCTTTGTTTTGAAGAAGTTTCACCTGATCCAGTCCCCAGTGGCATCCCAGCAATAATATCAGCCATTTCACTACTGTCTTCCATTCACTTCTGCATCTCTCATATGTGGTTTATTTCTGTGCCTCAGTCCTTTGCTGTCTACTTGCTCTGTCAGCTAATTTAGTGCAATCAGGAATATTTCTTCACTTCTTAAAATTGTGTTGTTTAGAAGCCTCCATTCCTTATTTCTGCTTTGTTTTCTTTGACATGATCAAACAAAACTGGACTTCATCTTTCAATACAAAGGAATTGGTTAGAACTGCTGTAGTATAATTAAGACAAATATTAATCTGTACCTGATGAAAACATATGTAGAAAATTTTGTCTTCAGGTTAAAATCCACAATACATATGTCTAATACCTTATGAGTACCAAAAGATCTAATTCTGCTAACAAGCACTTTTACATTAAAACAGATAAAGAGAACATTACTGTGGAAGATGTGATGGCACAACCAAGAGCTATGTCTACTCATCTAATTAAGGATTGGATTATTTTTTGTGCTAATGATTTACAACTTTCAAATTAATAAAACTTTGGAGAACTGTTGATGTTTCTAATGGAACATTTGAGATTACAAAAAAAAATATATTTTGCCTAAGAATTTAGGGTGATCTTTGCTCTCAGTTCCTTCCTGTGGAAGGAACATTCTGTTGTAGTGAATGTGGGTTTAAGACTCAACATGTAGAACCAGATCAGATTAGAGAACTCAGATAATTCAGATAAATGAAATGTAACAATTTTATGAGATTCAATAAGTCATAAACAAACAATTTTAGTAATAGTTATCATTTTTAGTAACAGTTCTCATTTTCTCTTTTGCTAGTTATTTACACTCAAAAAGAAATTTAAGTTTTAAATAGAAAATAATTGTAGAATTCTTTGCATTTAAAATTTATTTCAGCAAAAGGTCAGTATTTTAAAACTTTATATCATCAGTAACATCTGAATCAAGGATATACTACTTTTTAAAGAATGATAGTAAAAGGATTTTTGGAGAACAACAACAAGTTTGCTGAAAATTTTGGGAAATTATGACTGTCAGACTTTTTTTTACTGTTAAACACTTTTTTTTCAATTTTTATTAAAAGAATGGAAACTGTGATTCATCATGTGTAGAAAGTGGTGTTGAATGAAAAAAAAAATCCAAAAACAACCCATAGGAAATCTAGAATTATCTGATGGCTGTTCCATGAGTGCCCAGTGCTTGACAATTACAGACTTTCTGGGCCAAAGACTATATTTAGACTAATGTGTACAGCAGATATTTAATTGTTCTTCAAACTTATTCATATTTTTAGTTTCTAGACCATCCTCTGACAAGGAATTTCTCTGTTTTATTTCTACTTTATTTTGTCCTGGCGCTTATATAAAACCCATCAAAATGAAACATGAGTTCTCATTTTATGTAAGGTTATTGAAAGATATTAAAAACTTTTGCATACAGCTCAGGAATAACAGAATCAGAGAAATTTTTTTTAAGATTTATACCTCTTAATCCACTGGAAAAAATGTTCTAAAAGATAAAGAAAAACAATTGAATTATATTTCTTTAGTTTTTCTCTTGCCTACAAAAATTTTAAAATTTAGGTTAAAATCTTATTAAAGAAATAACATGCTAGATATTATTGCTGATGAGTTTTCAACTAAAACAAACTACAGAAGAGAGTAAAGAGGTTTAGATTTAGGTCTTTTAAGCTCAAAAAATACCTAGAATTAAAATAAATTCCCTCACTAAAATATTCTGGTACATGATAAGGAAAATTTAGAACTGATAATTAAATGTCATATAGACTTTTCTCATCCATTCTTATCTTTCAAAAAAACAAAACCAAGAATTTTAGTTGTTAGGATTATTCTCATCTATTTTTTTCTAATCCTTTATAGGTCTTATATGTCATCCTATGTAAGTCATCATACAGCATCATAATAAAGGTTTCCCCACAGAAGTGTGCATTAACACTCAAACTACATAAAGGTTTTTCTTATCATTTAAGGAGACTAAGTTAAATATTTCTTAGAAATTCATGGCATAAACATTGTTATAAATACAATTCAGGGGATCCTTTGTATTAGAATTTGGGTTTTTTCCCTATATGAAACCTTGATGACAACAAATATATATACAAAATTGCAATATATTTGGTATATGACATCATAGTTCATCTGAACTGGAATTTCACTTTAGGTGGGAATTGCTACTGGGTAGTACAGATACAATGTACATACTCTAGAGAAGAATAGGTAGTTAGCACAATTTGATTCTTGGAAATTTTGTTTTGTTCAAGTGTCTCAATGAGGTGATGCTGAGCATTTTAATTATTCTTTATGTGCACCTTTAGGTCTAGTAATTCTCCTAGTTTGGATAATTCCAAAAATATTTTGCACAGTGCCATAGAGATACACAAAATAAATTGACCTTTGCAAATGCAGTGGAGATCTATAGAGACAGGTGGACAAAAGCTGAGGTATGGAAGAAGAAAAATATTGAAACATGAAGATACATACCCTCTAAAATTAGGGTATTATATTCAGTCTGGACCTTCTCTTATAGCTTGTAATTTAGCTTTCCTCAATTTTCTCTAAGGTAGTGTTAGTTCCAAATACAAAGGAGCATTGTGCTCCTGTTTGTAAGATCCTTATTTGAGAAAAACTTATTTTTCCTTTAGATAACATTTTGATTCAAATCACATTCCAACCATTAGAGGTGTTTGCATACACTTCTTTTAGATTCTTTTTTAGAGAAAAAATAATATAGGAGGTTCTGTTACTTGCAGAGATCAAATAGCATCTATATTCAATTTTGCTACATATATTCAATGAAAACAGAAGCACAAGTCTACAGAGTACTTTACAGTACTTGTCTTCTAGAATTTTCTTATGCTGCACTGTATTATTTTTCTCATTTGAATTTATAAGTGTTCACTATCAGGTCAGCACAATAACATAATTATTTATTAAATGATGCAGAACCCTACCAGAGAAGATACTTGGTACAGGATGACTATTTGCCCATTTGAAGTGACCTTTTATTTGGCAGGCAATACCTTCCGAGCAAATTAGGAAAAAGAAAGCAGGAACAGCACAGTTTCTAGAGCCAATAATGTGGCTTGGGAGCAATAATAGTAAAACTAAATATTGCAACTGCTTCAGTGAAGTACATCTGAAGTACATCTGACCTTACTCCACTGCACAGGATATTAGTGTTGATATCTGTACTAAAGTTAATTAAAGTGAGAAAAAATTTACAGTGTATTGCTTAATCCTTTCTGATCCACCAAAAAAAAAAAGCAATTTCATCCTAAGACTACATCTGACATGTACTTTGCCATTCCTGTATCCAAATGCAGGGGTAAATCCTCAGCCATTTCAGTCATTGCACTCCACTTAAGACAATTAATGAAACTGGCGTGGCAGGATTGTTGTATTGATGGTAAGAGTGTTTAATTTGCCACAAAAAATAGGCATGTACCTTGCTAGTCATGTGCACTTTGGAGACCCTTAAAGTAATGCAATCTGATGTCATCACTATGCATCAGAAAGCTGTGGTGCTGTGCTCTTTCTTGATTAGTGGAATTTCACCAGCTAAATTTAATAATGAGCAGTAAATTCTTTCCTGTGGCCATTGCATCAAAGAGTTACAAGTTTGCCAGTGTATGACTGTTACAGTGCCAAGAACATTCATTCAATACAAAAATATGCACAATATCATGATTATGCATTGTCTCTCTTGGCATATTTTTTAATATCTCATCCTGAACAATGTCCTAGTAATAACACACTTTTATCAGCTCTAACCAAATTAGCTTTTGCTGAGGAATAAAAGTACAAAATTGGTTATTCAAAGGAAAGAGCTTTGTCTTATTATTCTGGGAGATAGGCAACTGCTAGGGACTTGGGATTTTGCAGATATCCTTAATATGATCTGAAGACTTCCACCTGAATATACTCTGACTTTGAAGACACTAAGAGGGTGCAAACCTGGGATTCATTTCTGACTTAATAGCAGTTCTTTATTAGTGTGCAGTTTATACATTTCTGAAGAACACATTAATATCAGAGGCAACAAATATTGATAATATGGATATGATTACCTGTGATATCATTTTTAGTTAGGTAACAACTTGATTTATAGTCAAATCTATTTTTTACAAATGCTTTATGAGTTTTATCTAATCTCATTTTTCTACATTTAAAGTTATATCTTGGCCAATACAGGAATCTCATTACTACAGAATATTTTATGTGAAAAAAAAATTTGAAAATAAGATTTGTTTGGCATAATTATTATTCTTTATGTTCTTTTTTTTTTTTTTTTGGTAAGGAAACAGTCAATCTGAGAAAATTGATCCTAGAAATTGTTCAGTTTCAAATATTTTTGATCACATATTTGCAATTATGTGTAACTAATACCTTTGATTAAGTAAAGGAATATCTTTGCAGGAATAGTTGGTGTGGAGAGTGAAATAAAGCTCTACTCAGTCTTTGAAAATTAGAAATCTGTATTTCTACAGAGCAGTTTATTTTAAATATTTGAGACAGGTTTCCTAGCATGTTTCCTAAAATGATATTGAGTATTTCTATTAGAAAGAGATTAAATAGATTTATGTCCAGCAAGAGCATGTTTTTGAATAACCCCACAACTTGTCCTCCATATAGGTATAGGCAAAACTAGCTGACTCTCATTCTGGAATTTGAAAGTCCTTTGCTAACATGTGAAAGATTTAAAACCATTGTAACATCGATTAACTGTATTGTAGGTGACAAAATTTATGCCATCTCCACTGCTAATTCCCAGTCCACCTTGAGTTCACCTACTTTGCTCAGATGCTATAAAGGACACCACTTGTCTGACTCACTGAATGCCTGAATCTCACTGAGAGAGCTGCATTCCCTGCTCTGACATGAGCATGGGTGATATGCCTGATCTCTTGGACACTGGAACCACTAACCTGTCAAATGCAGACAAATCGCTCAGAACTCACCTGACAACAAAAGGGATACTGAGTTATCCATCATCTCTTAAATAAAGCAATTACAACTGCTCTGTACTAATTATTCATTTCTGCCCAGCTTCAAATATTTAACATTTCCATCCTCATGTCACTCTCTCCTGGCAGATATTTCCTCAGCAGAAGGCACACATTACCTGTGTTGTGTGATGTTCATGTTGTTCAGTATATATTGATTGCAGGCCATTACGTACCCAGTGTTATTTGTCACAGGGTGTCACAAAGGGCACAGATAGCTTATGAGACAAAAAACCCAGATCTATTAGTGATGAATCCCTGACAGAACATTAATATTTCAACAACTAACAATGCAAATACAGTGAAGAAAACAGCATTTAATATTTCAAGAGGGGTTTGTGCCAATTGTGGATTACACACAAATAAACTACAGCCTTGAACAATTTCATTCAATAGAATTGTTCGAAATATATTTAGGGGAACAAAAAACCCAAATTAAATACTGAAGGAAAAAAAAATAGTAATGTTGAATGTCTTCTTCCCATCAAGGAAAGAAAACTAAACTTGCCCTTGCAAAACTCACAGGATAGGTTGGACTGCAAGATAGCACAGAAAAAGTTGAACTAGTTGAAATTACTAGTTTGGGTACTGGAAGCAGTATTTCTGTTCCATAGTCTTAGCTGGGCCAATAATAGGCAGATGACAGAGGAGTGGAGTCAATCAGGAGAGCACCCTGCACTCCAAGCTCCCCAAAGGTCTCTGGTTCCTGGCCCAGATGGAGTCAGCTCAGGGTGGCCAGCCTCCTGAGAAATTGCAGCACACAGCAGGTATGGGTTCTTTAGCTACTATTCACAGGTCTGCCTTATAAACCAGGAATCACGGACAGACTGTGACAAAAAGCCCCAATTTTATAATACTGCCAGGGCTCCTTGCTCCTTCTATCTTGGCTTTGAAGTTTTTTTCTATAACCACTGGCATTTATGTAAAATTAAGAATAATAGAGAATGAGGACTGGAAAAAAATTTTTCTGCATCTATTTATTTAGCAAATGTTGATTTGTCTCCCTGGTATCTGCATGTATTAAAAATTAGAGATTATAGAGAGTTTGAGGAGAAAAGGTTATGTGTAACTTAGTGTTGCTATGCAGTAACTAAACTATCCTTGTTGTCTGCTTTGAATATAATGCAACCATAGATTTAGTAATTCTGAACATAAACAACTATTTCATTCTCTGTGTGAATGTGAGTCACTCCATGATCACAGGCATCGGTGCCAATGAGCTGGCATTAGCAAAGAGAAGATTCATAAAAATGCAGTAACTCAAATTCTGATCGTATTTATGAAAGATTTGTTGCATCAATTAGCAAGGTTATATTAAGCAAACTAAATCCTGTCTGAGAACTGTGGTGTATTGACCTTGGTTGGATGCCAGATGCTCACCCTATCCCTCTCTTCCTCAGCAGGATGGAGCAGGTAGAAAATAAGTTTGAAGAAAATTCATGGGTGAAGATAAAATCAGTTCAATAAAACAGTAGCAAAAGCAAAAGTCACATGTAGAAGCAAAGAAAAACAAAATAATTATTCTCTACTTCCCGTATGGAAGTGATGTCCAGGCACATTTTGGGAAGTAGGGTTTCAATATGCATACTGGTGGCTCTGGAAGACATAATAATAATAATGATGCCCATCACCCTTTCTTCTCCTTTTTGTTCACTTTTATTGCTGATCAGATATCATATGGTAAGGAATAACTGCAGTCAGTTTCAGTCATGTGTCATGGCTGTGTCCCCTTCCAAGAATCTTCCCACCCCCTGCCTACTGGCAAGGAGGAATGTTGGAAAACCAACCTTTGTGCTGTGTGAGCACTGTTCAGCAGTACCTGAAACACTGATGTGTTATCAGCACATTTCTAGCTATCAAAGCACACCTCCAAGGGCACTGCTGTGAGGAAAATTAGCTTCATCTCAGCCAGACGGAATTTACAGCTTATTATTGAAAAATTATAATTGTACATTTCACTCTGAACATGGTAAAAAAAAAAAAAAACCAACCAAAAAACCCCTCAAAAAAAAAAAAAAAACCAAAAAAAAAAACCCTTCTTTTTTTAAATAGACCAGAAGATATTTAGTTAAACCAGAAATGCTTTTACTTCTCCCTGCTGCCCTCATTATCTATGAATATAGAAAAACAATAATCTATAGTCTCCCTTTAAAGTATATACATCAATTTTTATTAATTTCACTTGGGGATAATATGAAAATAGAATGTTGATGCAGTGCAGATTTAGCTAGATGCTTGATTTGCAAGATAAGATAACTAGTGTTGAGTCTATACACAGACATGTGAAATGAAAAAGGATTTCTTGAAAGACACATATGATAGCTCCTAGGCTGGTTAAAGTCAAGCAATCAGAATCAAGGTGAAAATATTATCCTTACCAGGTCTCATTATGTCTGGTCATTGTGTTTCTTATAGCACCTGGGAAGACCCACTGCTCTGAGAGACCCTGTGGAATTCTGTAGCAAATTAAGATACACCGCTTTCAATTGAAATTATATTTAAATACTGTATTCCTTCATAGGTTTGTATTTAAACTATCAATTCAGGTTTTAATTTTTTTTTTAGATTAGAGTGGTATTCTCTGGCCTGTAAGACCAGACAGGATGGATATCAAAGTGCTAAGACAAAACAGATGTCATTGTGACACTGCTTTCTATTTCACTTAAGACATTGTGGAGAGAAGGAGAGGTCCGTAATAAGAGAAGAAAATATTTTAACTGTCTTCAAAATAGGGCAAGAAGTACAACAAGATTGATTAGCTGAACTTCAGCTGAATTTTCCATAGAAAATTCCAGCTCTGTCTATCTTAGTCACATGATAGAGAGGCAGGTTACTAGGACCAACCATTACGGGTTTATAAAGAATAAATCTGCCAAGAAGGCAGAGATGGGCTCTTTACTGAGGTAAATTATGAGTAAGAGGCAGTAGTTATGAAGAAAAAATAGCACATTGAAGAATGACTTGGGACAAATCCTTTTTTACAATGAGAACAGACAATGCATTGGTCAGGCTGCACAGAGGTGTTGCCCTGTCTCCATGCTTGGGGGTTTCAGGACTTAGCGGGCTACAGCCTTGTGCATCCTGGTCTGAATTGTATGTTGTACCTACTTTCATCAGAAGGTTCAGCTAAAGGTCTCCTTAGACAACTTCCAAGCACAATGATTTGATGATTCATGCCCACAGCTTCCATCATATTATGAAGAGGTTTCTTTGAGGAGGGTTTTCAGGTAGTCTGCACAGGCCACAGTCAGTACTTTCAAAACTGGTAACTCGTAATTGATGAAGTGTAAGATTCACCACACCTAAACAGACCTGGGTAAAAAGTTGGCTCTCAGTCTATTTTCTAGTTATGCTTTCTAGTCATGCTTTCTAGTCAACGGAAGAAATGTAGTATTTCCAAAAGATATTGCATCCCACTTTTAGATATATATATTTAAATTAACTGAGAATGGATCATTCTCTGAATGTCCCTGTATGTCTTCATTTCCTGTAAAGGGAACAGATTTAGCTAGATGCCTCTGTATGCTTCACTTAAAAATTTCTATTATCAAAATCAGGAATTACTGTTAAAGTTCATGGTCTTTTGTATGCTGTTTCTGAATCAAAATACATGTAAGCTCTTCCTTAATACGTTTGAATAACACACATTTACCAATGAAACACAATAATACCAGCAAGAGTTATCTTACTTATTTACAGAAGAAAATAGATTAGAGTTTAAATATTTTTATTTTCATCATGAGCTTACTGGATCTGCAATTAAATGCATCAATTTTCATAATAAACAATGTTGAGGCTTATCTCTTTCAATTTATGAAGTGATTTGGGGGGAATCTGCCACCTATCTTACTGTTCCCACATCAGACATTCTGTTGTTGCAGATATAAATCTAAAGTAGAGTACCTTGATATTAGAAAGGAAGTTGTTCCTCTGTCTCAGTTATGTCTATTCATCTCCATGTTCCTCAGCATTGGTAGCCTAACATCTGGATTTGTCTGACTTGTGGTCTCTGGTCCTCTGACACAACTGAGCTTGTGTGATGGAGCTCAAACTGAAGAACTGCACTGTCTTGTCCAGTCCTCAGAATAACACAACAGATTGCTTGTCCTGGAGTAAATAGGTGAACATAGATCATATAATGGTCTGAGTTGGAAGGGACCCACAAGGATTGTTGGGTACAACTCCTGGTCCTGCCCAGGACAGCCCAAGAGTCACTCCATGAATGTGAAGGCATTATGCAAACACTGCTTGAACTCTTCTCAGCCTGGTGCTGTGACCACTTTCCTGGGGAGCTATTCCAGTACCCAACCACCCTTTGGGTGAAGAACCTTTTCCTGATATCCAGCCTAAACCTCCCCTGACACAACTTCAGGCCATTCTGTTGAGTCTTGTCACTGGTCACCACAGAGAAAAGATCAGCGTCAGCCCCTCCTCTTCCCTTCATGAGGAAGTGTAGACTGCAACAAGCTCCTCCCTCAGTCTCCTCCTTTCTAGGCTGAAAGGACCAGGTTACCTCAGCCATTTCTCTTATGGCTTCCCTTGCAGACATTTCACTATCTTCACAGACCTCCTTGGGATGGTCCCTAATAGGTTTATATCCTATATTGCAGTGACCAAAATTGCACACAGTGTTTGAGGCGAGGCTGCCCCAGAGCAGAGCAGAGCAGGACAATCCCCTCCCTTGCCTGGCTGGTGATGCTCTGCCTGATGCTGCCAGGACACACCTGGCCCTCCTGGCTGCCAGGACCTTGCTGGCTCATGTTCATCTTGCCATCAACCAAGACTTCCAGGTCCTTTCCATGGCATTGCTCTCCAGCCTCTTGTTCCCCAGTCCATATATCCAGGGTTGCCCTGTCCAGGGTGCAGAATTGGACACTTGTGCTTGTTGAACTCCATGTGTTTGGTGTAAATGGCATTGGTTTTGCATTTGCAACAGCAATCAAGACTAGTGGCAAGGCCAAAGTTTGAACTCCCATATCCAATGAATATCAGCATGGTTTTGCAAACAAATAATACTATTTTACTTTCAATTGGAAAAGTGACTTAAAATTAGCATTCTAGTTTCTCCAGGGGAAGTTCAGTATTTTATCTCTAACAGCCCAGTGTTTGCCAGACCTTACCCTGCTGAATTTTGGGCCAGAACCTGCAGAAATAAGCCAGGATATCTTGGAGAGGAAGGGGAAGGCAGGGAATATGCTGTGGTATAAAATGAATGTGGGTAGGTCTGGGGTCTCCAAGTACTTGAAAAGGCAACTTTTGTGCTTAGATTTCCTGGAGTAGTGAGCAGGAATAGCTGCACAGTTACAGACACCATGGTTGCTAAACATAGACTTTTCCTGAAAGAGTAAGTGTTATCATTTTGTAATAATTTTTTTCAACCTTCAATGCCCTCATGAAATATGGAAATAAAATATTATCATAGATATCAGTGTCTCTCAACATTCTATAAACATTTACTCTAAAAAGGAACAACTGAGTGAATGGAACTATTCCCGAATAAAGCCTGTAGCATCAGGATTACACTAAGTATTGTGCATCTGTCTAAAAGAGGCCAATACAAAAAGGGCAAAAGGATATTCAGCTGGAATTATTTAGTTTAAAAATGTGAAGTATAAACTAAATTAAATTAAGTACACTCAGAAAAATCTTGAAATCAAGATTTCTCAAAGCGGACTTATTAACACTCAGTCTTAACAGTTAAAGTAGTACATTTAATGGGTTACTTATTAAAAACCTCTACAGATCATGTTTCAATTCAAGCTCTTAGGGCTGAAATAGTAGGAAGTAGTGTATTTTAATGTTTATTCAGTGCTAGTTTCCTCCTCTATCTCAGTAGAAGCAACATCAAAAAAAGTATGCAGGTGAATTTCTTAAGGGTTCTATTAATTCACACTTTATTTCATGCATTTATAATTTGAAGTTGTGGTTTGAAAAGTCTCCCTATTTAAACATTCATGTAATTCTCTAGGTATTGCCATTTTAGTCTTCCAGCAAGTTATCTTCTCTTATCAATGTTCTTCACCACTTTTCAGTCTGAGCTTCCAGAATGGTGCAATATCTCTTGGCCCTCTAGCTTCTAATGACCAAACCTAAAATGACAACCAGTTTGGACTTTTAAAGTGCAGCATTGGACTTTTTTCCCCCCTGACTAAGGTGCAAAAATTTATAAAAGCAAAACCAATGAAAGCAAATGGTAATATTTTTACTATATACTCAACCACTGAAAGGAAACATTATTACACAGTGCACTTTTTAATTCACCTGTCTAACACTTTATATTAACTTATGAGTGTTCATGAAAACATGCATTTAAGGTAAAAATAATTGTTAGCAGTAGATAAAGAGATCACACTGAACCTGTAAAATCTGTGAAAATCAGTTTTTCTCCTATAAATTAGGTGACTTATGAAGTTCTTCCCTAATAAAGTGCTAGGTGCATGTGGTATGCAGTATGAAGTTTTTATTTGGGTTCTAACCAAGTTTAAAATAAAGTGTAAAACAACCAAAGGGAACATTTTTTATGGAGCTAAGAACTTATTGTTAGCCAAATTAAAATCTTGATCCAATCAAAATCTAGCAAACGTCTGTCTTTAGTCCTGTTAGAATGATACATGTAGTCCAAATATAGAAAAGCTTCATTGGAATAATATGCTTGCAAACTGTTACTCCAGGGAGGATACTGTGAGCTGCCCTGTTACTCTCATGTTGTTCTTGCACTCCAATATCCCTCTGCTCAACCGTACCAGACTTCCTCACCCAGAGAGACAATGAGGTGTCAAAGTGAGTTAACATCCCAAGCTCTGTGCTGGGTGGGGAGTCCTATTCAAGGTGGAATCAGGACATTTCTTTCTTTTCATGATCAGCTCTGTTTTATCAATGTTCTCACACCTGAGTGCCTCTGACTGGCCTCCAGCCCCATTGGGATGCTGCATCACAACCTCCCCCAGCCCTGGGAGACAACAGGCAGCTGGCAGTGCATGTCTGGTTTGACCATCTTCGTCCACCTCCAGCTGTCACAGGAGTTTGACTCGGGTCAAACAATGCTCTTGTGGCTACCAGATCTTTGTTAGAGCAATCTGACACAGCTCGAGCTCAGGCAAGCCCTCCCAAGCACAAGCACTGCCCAGCTAGGCACCTGTTGACATTTCAATATAACGTGGCAGAAATCCTCTTGGCTGGGCTACATTTGGCTACAGTAAGTAAAATAAAATATATTGCATTAGTGGAATCTACGTAGATCATTAAAAACTTATGCTTTTCACAGTCAGTGCCTGGCAAACATCTCCCACAACAAGAGTTCTACTCTTCAATGGGGTTTCTGGTTCTGGGAGGTTTGTACTAATGTAATCTATTCATATCATCTGTACAATCAATATTCTCATTCTTCAATTATTTTTAGTTGAGCAATATTGCAAGTCCCAAAACCAACAAGCAAAGAAGCATCACAGACACTCTTACCAGTTTGGCAGATGCAGCTGGAACTCTAATTATGCAAGGGGGTCACACTTACTAATGAATACTGAGAGCAGAAATTAAGATTTCTGACATTAAAAAATAGTCATAATTTTTAACTTTATATCCTTTCTTAAATGAAAGTAAATCTATTATTTGTAAATGATCATCAGTATTTTGAATTAATTCTATCATTTTTATGTTCTTGTCTTTTTCAAAAGTTAACCCCTGGGGATTTTTTATTTCTCTGTACTATTGTGGGCTGGCTATATTTACAGGAATAAAAGCATAAAAAATTTTCTTTTCGTTTTTAACACACAAAAATGCCTTCTCTTCCATTTTTCTATATGATTTACCATTTTATTGTTTTTTATTTCTAAAGCATTAATAATTATAAAATGGCAACAACCCCCAAAAAATAAGGGCTTTTACATCTTTCTAAAAAATAAAATCATTATAAAAATCTGTTGAAAAATTTGTTTGTGGATCCCAAAATCTAAGAATGAATAAAACATGAGTTTACTGTCTTTTATAAGTTAAATTCTAAGACATCTATACTATAAATATTAGTTGAAATTCAAATTCAACATAGTATTAAGCAATATTATATATTATTTATGCCAAGGCATTGTCTCTTTATTGTCTTTATCACATACACTTTAAAATGTATAAAGCCCAAAACAAGGGAGGGAACACAGAAATTTACACTTAATGTGACTTTCCAGAAAAAAGAAAAAAAGAAAAATAAATTTGTAACAGTGAATTGCTTAACTGATTTTACTGTGTAAATCCCTGCAAATACTCACCTTCTACATGAAAGAAAAAAAGTCACATAATGCAATGATTTGCAGTGCTGCCTACAGCTACACCAAAGCCAACAGATTTTCAAAGAGAGAAGAGAGAAGTGAGAATCACTCCCATGAGTTATGGACAGCTAAAGGGAAGAACTATAAGCACTTTCTGTCTGCCACTGTGTTCAGATCTTGAAAGAAATAATCGAGCCTCAAACAATCTTTCAGATGTCTGCAAAGTCTGCCTTGCAGTCAATTCCATTTTTCCCAAGAGCAAAAATCTTTCTTTAGAAGTGGAATGTCTACACTGCCACAAGCAGACTGAGCAAGCAGTAAATTATTTTAGAAGTGAAAGTGAATAACATGGGCATTTATGTATTATGCCTCTTAAGAACCTTATCTCTCATCACAGGAGGGCTGCAGACCTGTGTGTTGTTGGAGCCCTGTGGTTTGACAGGCACAAAACATCAGACACAGCTCCTTGGCACTTCATGGCCACAGCTGTACAAATGGTCTGTCTGACAGCATACATAGAGGTGATATTTATTGATAGCTTAATGCCTAATACATATTTGAAAGAGATTTGTTTTACCACGTGTGGTTCCATCTGACTGTTAGGTCTACAGTGTCACACCTACAATTTTTGGTGAAAGTAATCCCTAGAATAGCAAGGTTATATTAAGAGCTGAAGGGGACATGAAGAATAATATTCATTGTAGCAGATCAGTGTGATTCTCATTTCCTGCTCCCCAGTTTCTGAAGACCAGCGAATCAGTCCTCTCAGAAGTGCAGTGGAGGCACATAGTCCAAATAAAATCTTCTGCAAACTCCTAGTGATTTTGGTGAACTCCAGATCACCATCATGGACTTTCTGTTGATGTAAATGCATTTCTTGCAATGTTCTTGTAATTTATTTAAAGACAAGTGTTGATGAGAGGAAAAAGATGCATATTTGCTTAGGGTCATGAGGACACTTTAGTCACAATCATTGAATTAAAAGAAATTTATGGACATACTTAGTAGTGAAAGCTCTATGAGAAACCATGTTACTTCATGGGCTGGAAAAATTTTTAAGATGTGATATTCATGCTCCCAAAGGCTAGTGATCAATTACAATTTAAGAGTTTTTAAATCCACTGGTGTTTTAGGCCTTGCATGATTAACAATATGTTTGCAAGAAAAAAATTCTGTGAAAGCTTACTGGGGAGAAGTTATCCATTATGACACATATATACAGGTATTAAATGCTTCTTTTATATTTATGCAATATTCACATCTGAGCAAGATACTTTTTAAATTTAGTACATAATAAAAATTCAAATTGAGGATTCTGTAGACTGAAGAGTTTTGTATCTGAACCACTGAGAAGGAAATAAATCTTTAATTTTATTGTTTCTGTTTAGAGAAAAGATCTCTTCTGGTAGAGTAGATCAACTTTTTCCAATGACATGGTTTGAACTTTGCTAGCAGAAGAAAACATAAATTAATAGTATTATATTAATTTTTTGAGAATATCGCTTCCACCTTCGATTTCTTTTTGTTGAAAGAAGATGAATGGAAACTGGAATAATAGACCTTTTAAAAGTCTTTGATGCATTGTTTACAGTGGTAGAACTGTTGTTTACAGGTTTCTTCTCTTTGAGACTTTCTGGAACATACCTACTAAAAATCAGCAAATTGATGTAAAGAGATCATTTCATCAGGCTGAATTATTTAGTGACATAATTAGTTCTAAACATTGATACATACTGCTACATGAGAAACTACCTGCTATGATATACCTCATAGAATACAGGATAAAAGCTGCTCAGTAAATATATTTACTGTATTTAATTTACAGCCTCATTTGCAAGGGTAAGAAAGGGTAAATTGTGGCAATGACAAGTACACAAGGATCAGTTGGGGAAAGAACTCCAAGAGATCCAAATACCCTTTTTATGTCTTACTTTCATGATTTAATACATTTTTTCTAAATATTCCTAAAGGTGTTTGATTTATAATTTACCACAATCTGTACAGACACCCAAATAGGTATCAAATTTCATTATTGTATATTGTGCTGTTATAATACCATATTAGAGATAAATTTCATACTTTCTAACCAAAGCTTATTGCTTGTGTCACTCAACAAAAATGTGATGAAATTTTTAGGATGTAAGATCAGGAAACATAAAATGTCCTGAAGGACTGTTATACTTCTCTTAAAGTAATCTTTCCAGGTGCCTGGTTTTTCCTGCTTTTTTTTTTTTTTTTTTTTTTGTCCTCATGAAACTAAAAATATGTTCATGAAAAATAGTACTAGCTCTGTGCAAAACTAGAATTTCTGGATTCTTGTATTTTTCTTTCTGTGTATGATAACCAAGAAGTAACTCAGAGTATTCTGTGATTCTGTAAACCCAGAAGTCTCTAGTGGCTACTGCATAGTTCTACCTGAATGCTACACATTATTTTCACAGTGTCTATGAAGCAAAATCACTTTAGCCCACATCATTTTTTATAGAGAGCTGAATTGCTATGGCCAGCTTACAAACCAACACTCTGCAGTGCTTCTTCTCTGCTAGAATAAAGAACACACTCCCTTTAACATTACTCCTAGGAATGACAACGTTTGGCAAAAAAACCAAAGCTTCATTTAGCCTGAAGAAATGCAAAAAACAATGCTTCATTTAAAAGTTTTGCAAATGTCTTCTCCAAGTCAAAACTGTTGTGATCTTAAAAACATTTCTAATAAAATCTCACCCATCATAATAGAGTACACTTGAAAACTGATTTCAGTAAGCCAGGAAATTATTATGATGATCTAAATCTATAGTTACTTTACCCTTCAGTCATTCAATAATATATTTTTTTTAAATCTACCCTATAAATATATAATGGAAAGACAAGAAAATCACAGCTACAGTTAATGTGACCAGAAAGGCTCTTAAAATCATCCATTTCAGTTGATAACCTAATGTTTTCTGCAATATTAGAAACAGTCCATTTATTGCCAAATGTCCAATCATATACATATACATATACATATACATATACATATACATATACATATACATATACATATACATATACATACACATACACATACACATACACATATACAAATAATTATTAAGGTTTGATGTAAGCAGTACAGAATGTATATTGCAATTATAACATGGAATTATTTGCTTAAGTGAATCATACTGATGGACAAATTGATACTTCCAGGAAGTGATCAACTTTGATAAAGAAAAAGCCAAAATTATGAAAAAACTCTGACATACTAATGAAAGTCTTCAGCCTCATAGTAAAATATAAACAACTGGAATATCTGTACACAGAATAAATTTTTACATCCTGAATTTTATAAAGGATATGTTGTACTTTAAATGGATCTGATGTCTGTAAGAAGTATGGGTTTTTTATCATAATGTAAAACTTCAGGTAGTTCTGCAGACCAGAGAATATAAACTAAAGAAAACACTAACCCTGGTGTTACTTTTACAAGAAAGGGAAAAATGCTGGACTGAAATTTACCATATGTGTAAATACAAAAAGTGCCATAATTCTTCAGGAAAACGCATGGGAAATCTGCCCTTTAACTCAACGAAAAATGTCATGATATTTGCAGGTTGGAGAAAATAACCCTTTGAAAATAGCCTTTTGAGGAGAGCTATTTGACACATTGCTAAACAATATTGTTTTAATGTTTTTTGCAGTATCATTTCAATCTCAAGCCATTATTCAGCTATGGACAATGCAAGATAAAGCACTGACTTTCTGGGAGCAAGGATTCCATGATGACAGTGATGGCACAAACAGCACAATCTCACTTACCTGCAGTCCAGCTGTCGCCTGGTACTACTCTTTAAAGGATTTGTCCATCTTCCAAAATCTTCAGTGCAGATCTTTTATCTTCATGTGCCATAAAAGAAATCCTTTGGCCTGAAATAAGGAACTTTCATGAGAAAACTGTCAATGTTTGGAGAAGATTATCATGATAAAAACAGATAGCCTGTAACTCCTCTGACAGCTAAAATCATCTATGGTGTGATTTAACATGTGATAGAATATACCTACCAATAGCTCTTTTATACCTATGTCATTTTCTTTTCCTCTCTTCTGTTTCAATCCAAAGTTGTTTACATCTGGATAGATATAATTCTCTCTCATACACACTGCTCTTATATTATATATGATACAAGGTTCACCAGATTTTACTTGTCTAAAAGGCTTGCAAAATACTTGGGCTATTCATATAGAGAAATAAAGAAGTATGAGAATTTATGAAACAATAATAATAAAAAATATAATGTCCTCCTCTCAGGACAGAATTTCTTTTGAACCACTCCTGAAAGATATTTAGCCAATTTGATTTCAAAGGATGCCCCATCTGGAGGCTCCACAATCTCTCTGTGTTTTTTCACTCCCCTCATTGTCAAAAGTTCTCCCATCTCTACAATATTTTCCATTACATCATCTTGAAGTCACCAAGAATATCCAGAGCATTTCCTGTTCTAAGAAACTTTTTATGGACTTGAAGACCATATTATCTCCTTTTCTCTCTCTCTCACACAGATGTACATATATATATATATATATATATACATATTCATTCTACCTTTCCTCATGAACCTAATTTTTGCTGCCTTTAGACATTCTTGTTAATGTCCATTAGGCTTTTCCTAACTGGTTTACATAATTCTTTAACTGGAATGCCCAGAATTACACAGATTGCTCTTACTGGAATCTTACAGCTCCCAAGCATCACTGAAGCATTATACACATATTTTTTGGCATTTACTGCCACTAACACAATATGTGTGACACAACATTGATTCTTGCTTCATTTCATGATCAATTTCAACACTTCTGCAGCCTTACCTGTATGATAAATTATTTCTACGCAGTGGTGTAACTAAATATTCTAAATATGCTACATGTGCAGATATGGTTATTGACTATTTCATCTTTGGGACATTTATTCACAATTGTTTAAAATCTTGGGCTTTTTTTTGTTTCTTTCCTGTAGACCTTTCCAGTTTTTTCTTTTAAATAAATTTTAATTTGCATACTTATGTGGTGTCCTTTTGTGTAACTGAATACTGAACATGACTAGACTCGAGACAGCCACTTACAGCCACTTATGTTCAGCATATCCTTCTCTTCTGAAGCTGTGAAGATATAATTCTTCAGTCCCGTGGATGTAAACAGGAGCAGAGAGATTTTAAGTAGAAGTTATAGACTTATCATCTCAGTAATCTGCCTCACATCTAGAATCTGACATCTTGAAAGAGTGAGGGCAATCTGAATTAGGACACACTTTGTTCCCAAAGAGACATGGCAAATTGCAAGATTTAGCAAGGCTACATCATATCAGGCTTCACTGAAATGCCAGATATGGTTAATACACTGTGTCATAAACATACTGAATTCTATTCTCCTTCAAACAAATAAATCATAAATCATTCCTCTGTCACTCCACATTCTTGCTGCCTACAAGCTGCAAAAGCAAAACTCTGTACATGTCAAATCTGTTTTGGTTGGCAGACGGGGGACAAGAACTGCAGTGCATGAGTCTGGCTGAAGTCATGTTAGATCATGGTGCCATACCCACAGGAGTAGCAGACACATGATCTGACCACTTGAAAAGTAAAGAGTGTAACTCAGATTTAGTGGCCTGGAATAAGGTGTCAGAGAAACATCCATTCCAGACAAAGTACTGCCTGAGTGTGCAGCAGGTGTAAAATGATTTTGAACCAAAATGACAGTATTTTGCTTTTACTGATTCCCATGTATGGCAGTTCTGCTCTGGCAATATGCTAATAATAACATAATAATATAAAGACAAGAAGGAACTACTGTGGAGTAGAATAGAAAAAAACCACATTCATTTAGCAGTCAGCAATGGAAAAGATGGAGATGAAAGGAGAAGAGGTGTGTGGCTCTAAACAGAATGCCAGGTGCAAGTGCAACCAAGGGTCAAATATTTATATGCAGGATAGCAAAGTGAAAGCAACAAGGGTAAGTGTTGAAAATACCTTAATCCTATCACAGTATTCATGCTGAGTGTTGCAGAGAATCAGTCCTATTATTGTAATTTTTCTGTCATAACCACCTAAAATACTGACATTAGTAAAAGGAAAACATTTTATTTTTGAGATTATTTCTAATCTTCATTGCAGCTATTCTCATGAACAAGACACTGAAATTGAGGAGCACCCTGACAGTTCCAGGTACAGGGCATGACAATGACATAGCAGCAGCTCCTAAATATAACAGAAGGAATCACATGGTGTTTTGCTATCTGAAAATTACTTCTCATTAACTCATATTGACTGAACAAAGCAATTTATGCAGCAATTTTCATAGCAGTGGAGAAGCAATTGTAAACCATCCATTTCATCATCTAGAGTTATCAGTAGATGAAAGTGTCTACATGTATTGCACTTGCCTAGAAGTTCTAGGATTCAGTTTAAAAACAACTCCTAACTTTGGATTTAGCAGTAACTTATATTATGATAATGAAAAACCAGCATGCTACCTCTGATGGTCACAGGAGTTCAATAACTCATCCCTCATCTGAAGTCCCAGCATGAGCCTGAGACAGGTCTGATACAGCCTCATGGAAAACAGTGCTAAAGTAATTCCAACATTTTATGAACCCTGTTTTGCTCCCCTGGAGATGACACTGTACCTTCATCTATTCTGTTAAGAATATTCAAACATATTATCTTAGTGGATTTAATATCTACCATGCTAATTTAAAAATTACCAGGTTGTGAGAAACTTCTTGATGTCTTCATCTGTTCTCTCCAACTGTTTAAAAAGCATGTCATGGTTTAGGAATGGCACTGCCCAGTTTAGTACTCCCACTGAGACCCTTCAAGCCATGCTGCCGCTCACTTTCTCCCTCTCTCCTTTCCCCTGTGGAAGGCTGCTTAGGAGAGCAGGAGACACAGAGGGTAAAGACTAAGGGCTGAGAAAAGAACAATTTACTGGAAGCCACAATTAAATAAGAAAACCATCAGTAACAGCAAAATATTAATAACAAAATTATACAAGAGACGAGTGGTTCCCAAGCAAAATGCTCAGCACTGGTGTCACCCTACCACTCCCTCTGTCACACTTACTCAAATGGAAGGGACCCCCTTTGCCCAGAAGTGACTCCCTTCCCTCTGCCCCCAGCAATGACACCAGGTGGCACAGAATAACCTCCAGGGCTTGGCCAAGCCCCCTCCTGGCTGGAGCCAGGACAAGCAAACTCAAAATTGACATAGATCATGACATAACACTGCATGCCTTCTAGACCAACTGGATTAAACATGAATAGCAGACTATAGCCCCTGAAAAACTCTAGCATTTTCTTAGCTTCCGAAAGTTTTGGTGTTTCTTTTTATTGGGGTTGTGTTGATTAATGTAAGAGGGGTTCTGGAAAAGCCATGTAAGTGTTATTACATTTAAACAGGAAACAGATGGAGCTTAACTGGGCATGCAGGTGAGGAAACTTGTGTCATTGCTTCTCTCAAGGCTAATTTTTGGTCTGCAATACCTCTTCTTGGTGAAAAAAGGAAGGAAGGAAGGAAGGAAGGAAGGAAGGAAGGAAGGAAGGAAGGAAGGAAGGAAGGAAGGAAGGAAGGAAGGAAGGAAGGAAGGAAGGAAGGAAGGAAGGAGGAAGGAAGGAAGGAAGGAAGGAAGGAAGGAAAGGCCTAAGCAATACAGAGAACATTTAAATGGAAAAAAACAAACAAACAAAACCAACAAACAAACAACAACCAATTACCAAATAAGAAAAGAGTGAATGCAGGAATTTCATTGCAAGGAGGAATTTAGCTGTCTGGAAATGGTAAAGGGTCAGATCCTGATACACAACTGCATGCAACATCCTTAAAGAAATGTTCCTCTTTTACTATCTTTTTCTTAATTTACCATCTTAAAAGGAAAAAAAGCTGTTTTTTAATGATGTGTTGATAGAGATAGAATAGAGAAAATATATCAGAGTAGTAAACAAAATTCTCAGATTATCCTATCAAAACCCTGTGTTTTCCTTAGTTTCCATACACCAGAGAAATTCACTTCAAAGCCATAAGAAGGAATTCAGCATGTTTCTGTGTTAACAAAAAGTACTGAAAACAATGTAAAAATAAGTTGGGATAAAAGCAACACTACATAAACTTCTTAGAAAAAATTTTATTATATTCAAAATCTCCCCATACCCTAAAATCAGTCTCATTTTCCCTTGCAGCTAAATGGCAGAAGGGCTCAACCCTTTGTAATTGAACTGTCAGTGTCATTGAACTGATCATCTTTTAAAAAGGTGTGCAGTGCACTCAGAAAAGTTTTTTCAAGGTTTGAGATCCAAAAATTATATTATTTAGAATGTCTTATCTACACCAAAATAAGGAATGGAAGCTCCATCCATGTGAAACATTCTTCAATATATAGAATTAGTGATCCAAAAAGTCAATGGATTTGAATTCCTATCTATATTTAATTGCAACTTTGATGACAGAAAAATTAAATCAGAGTAGCTTTCCACATGTACATTAATACTTGGGGAGATCATATGAATATCTATCTGTGTGACAGACCTTAACTTACTTGCATACCTAAAAATGTCTTATTCTGTAGCAGGGCAACACAGGACACTCACTATCCTCAGTCACATCAAGCAGCAGTCATGTACCATGTAGTGAACTTCTTTCAGTCAAAAGTTCACACCTGTTACACCTTTGAAATTTTTGTTCCTTCTGCCACTCTCTCCCTAGGGATTTAGAAGGATGCTAGGGCAAGAGCCAGGAGGCACTTCTGTATTCTCTTTCAAAAGAAAAATAAACTCTGGTGTACAAAATAAATATCAGCTCTCTCCTCCAAATTGTCCATACCTGAAAGCTCCTTTGCTCGTCCTGGGCAATCATACTCCAATCCTCACATCTCTCTCCTGCCTGCAGGTTTCTTCAAAGGAAGAGAGCAGTGGGGCCAGGTTACCAATCAGTTACGGTCCTACTGAACCGGCCCTGACTTGTTGAGCAGCAAGAAAAACACAATCTATTCCAACAAGAAAAGTATCACGTTAGATTTTTGTCTTGAAGTGTGCATTACCTATAGGAATTGTGTGGGAAATGGTCAAGCCCTGCAATTTTTTTTTTTTTTTTGACCACATAGGAAGATTTTTATACTTTTAGATCTAAATGTTTTTCTACACCGTACTGCATTTCTACTGTGTGATGTACTCAAGCTGCTTTTAAACCAGCTCATCAGAAGTGTATATGCACATAAACATCTGACAGCAGACAGTAGTCCAAGAGCAGCATGTAGTACTGACATTTTGTGAAACATCTCCTTCCAAACACAACTGCTTTTCTTAAACACATGTGTAGATTACTTTAAAATCTGCAGAGAGCAGGGGAAACTGTTTACTCTGTGTGATCCAAATTTAGACCAGTTTTAGACACAATTATCCTTTGTAGAAAGGTAAAGCCCTACAAAGAACAGCAAACCCCAGTATTTCACTAGTCTCTATTCATCTTATCTAAAACCTGCAATTTATATGGCTTACCAAATTGTCAGGACATTTGCTTTTGGAAGGTATTGTTGTCTACGTTGGATACTGCCACTTTTGAGAAATCACTGTTTAAGACATTGCTAAAAGAAGACTTTAAATCAATAGAGTAGGAAGTGCCAGTTGCATTTCAAAGAGAATAAAGAAAACCTTAATTAAGTATAGGCACCCAACAGGCACTGCAGGCCTGCAGTGCAAGCCTACACTGTGGATACAGAATTTTATAAAAGTAACTCTTCTGGTCTATTCTGGTCTGTGCACCCATTCCAAGTATTTCAGATTTAGTCTACCTGCTCTGACTGACTTTATACCATACCTTCCTATCCATGCAGAAAATATAGCATTTCTGTCCAAAAATCAAACATTCAACCTGAGTAAAGAATGTTGTGCCTGAAAGTGAGTATATTCTGCTGAACATTTTATCTCAAGCAAATAGTAACTGAAAAACTTCAAAAGCTTTGGTTCTATATCTCTTAAAAAAATTCCTGATAATAGAAAATAAAATTATTAGTTTTTAATGTAATTTCTAAACTACCTACATGTGATTCCTGTAGACATGGCAAAAATATTTTCACAGAGATTCACTAGATTGTTTCATCCCTGTTAGCATTTTGACTTCTCTCCCATGCAATTGTCCTGCTTGAATGAATTTTTTTTCCAAATGTCAAATAAATTCAAATAGATTAAACACAGAAGAAATATAGACATCTAAGCTGAAGCAGGTGACTTTAACAGTGAAAAAAAACCCTTCCATGTTAGACCTAAAACTTCATTATGCCCAGAAAGAGAACACACCATAAATTGAGCCAAGAGTTTAGTATTTGACTAATTAAGTTCTTCACAGAGGAGTTCAAATGCAAAGATTAGTTATAATTTATCCATTGTTAATGGTAGTAGCACAGCTCAAATTATGTAATTATTTTTAAAAGTAATAAAAAACCCACCTTGAATAAATAATTTAGCTAATGAGTTGACTGCTCATTATTCTCAGACATTTATCATATATGGTTAAACAATATGTTGCAGAACCTATAGCAGTGTCATTGAAAAATTAGAGCTGAGTTCTTTTTGAGCTCCAGATGTTTTTTACAGTTATAGCTGTTTCACTTTTAACTTGTTTTCAGCTGTAATATTTTTGAAATATTTTTCAAATTCAGCAATTTTGGATTAAGGAAAAGATAGAGGAGGAATAATGGAGCAACTATGCTTAGTAAATGACTGTGATAGTCCTTTAGAGAAGAAACTTCTTTGATTCCTACTCCAAATCCTGAATAACACCAGCCTGAACTTGAACCTACATTTCCTTAATCAATGCCACAAGACCCACCCAACTGGACAACATAATCTCTCCCTTTATTTCCATATAATGTTGGGAAAATCTCTTTTCTTAAAATTTCAAATGTGATTAATGACATTACAGCTCATGAAAACTATAAAAAAAGTAAAACAAAAAATGTCATTGTGAATTACATATTAGAATCTTTCCTCATTTAGCTGCAAAAGTCGGTGTATCAAACCAAGAGATGAGACTCCCAAAAAAGGACAGAGGTCTTCTGAAGTGGGTGGGTTTTTCCAGTGATACTGCAAGTGCACAGTATCTAAGTGACTAGAACATTCTAGGAGTGATGGAGCTTAGGAAATTTATTGCAGCACAAATAATCAAGTTCCACTTTATATCCCCACACTGCTCACTTCCCAGAACTGGGCTTCTGTTGCCATAAAGAAATTCCTCTATTTGAGTATTACAATGAAATCACTAACATTGATCACCCTGATAAAAAAGCAGAAGCAAAACTATATTGTTAGGGAATAATACTGCTGTCTTCCCTTTTTAAAATAGGTTTTTAAATAACTTTAACATATAGTTCATTTTCAGAGTGAGTTCAGAATTTTATTTCTTTATAATATTTCCTTTATTTATTTCTCATCTCTGGAGGAATTAGGTATTTAAAAATCTGTAAAAGCAGTGTTCCAACTTTAGGTATAAAAAAATTATAGTGTAGTAATAAAATCTTATATGGAATTAAAGAAAATAGCAGTTTCTACTAGAGGTAATTACATAAAGTTAAGATTACTATATTTTAACAATGGTCTAGAACTACTTTGAAAACAGTGCTGCTTATTGTAATGATGAAGTAGCATTTAGTAACTTTATTATAAGACTGTAATCCAATGATAAAATTAAACAATATTTTATTTTTTAATCAAACATAAAATGGAACAGCTTTTCTGCACCTCAAAATACTCAGATACTTTTGAAAAATCCTGATTTAATCTTGTTTACAGAGAAATAGGAGTTTAAAATCAGTTTACCTTGACAGATACGCAAATCTTGGAAAGCTGTGGAGATTATCTATTTCTCTTTTCCTGTTTTACATCTATTTCAATGTTCAGGTCTGTACATTAGGAATGGATTAATTTAAATAATTTTAAATCCCATACAGTTTCACACTACTTTCCAATGGGAACTGGGAAGAAAAAAATGTTTATTATATAATACCTCTTTTTATAAGGAAACGTAAATGCCACTTTACTATCTCCTTCCTTTGCAAATGTTCATTTAAAACAGAAAAGTTTCTTAAATACTATACTCATTTTTCCCCTTCTGGCCTCCTACCCACAAATGAACAGTACAGATTTAATATTTTATATTCACAGTACACTTTCCACTCTAGTAGGGCAGGAAACATGTTTTAATAAGACATATTTTAATATTTAATTTCAGCTGAAAGTAAACATAAGAATATAATGAAGTTACCTGCAAAAAAGTCATTCCCCAACACCTCTTTATTGGCCAGGAAACAATTGGCATTGCCTTGCCACGCAGAAACTGAGCAGGCTTCTGTGTCCTGATTCAGGACAGCCCAACAAAGACTCAGGGAAACTAATCCAGAATTATAAAGAGGGTGCAAACTCCCAAAGAATGCAATGCACAATGCACAATGTCTGAGGAGCCACTGACTGCTGAGTGCTTTCTGCTAAACTTAGGATATACTCTTACAACTACCATGCTTTGTCCTTTTCCTTCTGCTGCTAGGAGACAGCACATTTTCTGATTTCAGGGTAGTTTAGAAGGTGCACTCCAACAGATGATTCTCATCCTTCATCAGTCCATAAAATGAACTATTGTTATAAATTCCTCTGATTCTTTCCTTACTCAGAAGCTTTATCAGAAGTTTGCTGAAATACACTGAATTTAATGTAGAAAAGGCTTCAGCAGCCAGTTCTGTCTTTGTTTTCATAATGCCATGACACATCAGCAGAGTGGAAGAAAGGACAGAATGTCACACACAAACCTGAACACCGTGAAACAGGAGAATATTTCAGGAAGCAGAGGGATATGAGCAGGAGGAATGAAACATGAGTTAACAGTAAGCATGACTCAGATTCACAATAATCTGTATTTGACCTTAAAAAGAAGGCAAAATTTCAGGTTCTAGTATTCCTTAAATAAGATTAAAATCTGCTTTTTTACTGAATCTTTCTCTTGTACACAGTCATGCATGGTGTGGCTGGCTCACACCATGTGTTCCATACAAAGTGCAAACACACTTCTATATTTTGTCCTTGATACTATGTTTCACTGTTTGATGCTGTGTTTTTCAGAAGATGAGAAAATATGCTAAGCTTTTCCCAAAAAGGATACTGGCCACTAAGATATTTGTCACAAAATATTTTAATTCTGTATAATATTGTTCCAAATATCCTTAGTGAATTGCTTTCAAATAAGACACTTCTAAAAGATCATTTACAGTCCCAAAAGGATTGGCAATCTTCCTTGGTTTTGTATCTGATCAACTTTACATAGGAGTTCTGGGTTATTAAAAAAAAAAAAAAAGTGAGGTAGATTAGTAGATTATATAAAATAAATAAACAAATCAATAAACACATGTATAAAAATAGAAACAAATTTCTTGCTAAACACTCTCTCTTTCATAAAGAAAAATTTAATAACATACAATCATAACTAGCTCTTGAACAAGGAATATTTTCTTTCTCCAAAATAAAAAAGATAGTCATAAGACCTTCTCTCCAGCCACATTGCCCCTTCAGGATGAAAAGACAAAAATAAGTCTTTGGTAAGTCTTATGCCACCAGTTATAATTTAAGCATAAATCATTTGTTTTTATTTCTTGAAAAGAAAAGATGATACAAACTTATCCAAACATCATCAGAAATACATCCTTATCGTATGCTCATCACTTTGAAATGAGTTTCTTTTAGAATTTAAGCTTCAAGTTAAATAATACTGAATAATACATTAGGACTTGCAGAGGTTTGCAGACACCTTCTTTCCCACTTTCTGGTGAGATTTACCAAGACTGCACATGCCTCAAGGAACAGAACATGGCAGACTAGTTGAGTGTCTTCCTAAAGAATTACTGGGACAGACACGGGATTCTACTGAATCACTGGTTGTACCTAAAATTCCAGACAGCATTCAAACATGGGTATTTTTGAATATATTAGTAGTTGAATACAAGGCTTTAATTTCTCTCAGAATTACAGGTTTTGCAACTACAAACTACAACTACTATAAAGAAACATCTGGAAATGCAATAACATTTTTTTTGAGACATAACATGAGAATGCTTGCAAACTAATATCACTTTGCTCATATTGAAAATCAATAGCTCCTTTACATTTTAACTTCTCTTGGAGAAAGAAATTACCTGCATTTGAATTGTATGCATGATATATATTCTGTTTACAGGACCAGGAACTTTTGTGAGATCTATAGGTAGCAACTATCAGACGTTAAAAGCACCATTATGGTCAGATTCTATCATAGTAACAGCACATGAAACAAATTAGGAAGCACACACAATGAAATTTAGGAAATAAAAAATAGCAAAGATATTAATAATTATAGTAATTCTAAAATAGGAATTAAAAAAAAAAATGAGCACTTGACTTTCTTTTTCTTTTAGCTGTTTCACCCAATGTGAGTAGTGTGGATCTTAATAATATGATTATTCATCTGTGTTAGACGTTTTTCAAAGGGTTGCAGAGCACTATGAAAACCAACCATGAAGTCCCCAACCCTTCAAAATAACATAACAAAAAAAGGAAATCTTCGAGAATACTTATCATTTCTTAAATGTTTGTGCCTCAAAATAAGACCACAGAGGCATTCGATTTTCACAATTTTAATGCATAGCACATGTTTTGTTAAGTGGCTGTTTCATATTCCAGGGTTAAGAATATCCGGGGGTAGATTCTATTGGCAAATAATAACAATACTAAAATCAATGTTTTAGAGAAGCTTTTTCTTGCAGACTGACAAGTTCTTTAGAGTTCTGATAAAGAAAAACTGCTACATGATGACACTAGGTTTGTTTCTAAATCATGTTCTACCCTCCAGCTGGATGAAGCAATACTCCCAAAGGCATTCACTTTCCTCAGGGGAGGAGAGATGTGCATAAGAAATCTTTCTTATATTCTTTCTTATATTCTTTCTTATTCTTTCTCAATATTTTATTTCTTTTCTTTTTCTAATTTTTTAAAATAAAGAGAAATATTCAAATTTAGTACTGGAAGATCAATCACAGGAAAATTACGAGGACTATTCTATCATAAATGCAGTTCTTACCTCTGCATTTGGAAGACTATCATAGTGCAAAATATCTAAAAACACCCAGTTCTTTTACAAAAGAATAATTATTCATATATGTCCCCGTTTAGGGAAAATTTGGGTGAATGCCTCCAAAGGGGACCCCTCCAGAAAGCAAACCCACACCACCTATCCCCCGCAGCGGTTCGGGAAGGATTCCTCAGAGAGAAGTGGAAAGAACCTGTTTATTTAACAGGCACAGCATCCCCAAGCACACAAAATAAACAATACCAGATAACACCACTCTGTCACTGCTCTGAAAAAGATGACAAATTCAGAAAGTCTCTCCTGGGGTGGTTGCTCTGTTATCAGTCCCTCTGGCACTGGGGCAGCTGCTGCAGCCACAGGGTGCAAACTCTTGGTGTTCCCAGGTCCCAGACCGGAACAGGTTCAAATGATTCCAAGAAAAGGGAAAGAAAAACAGTCCAAGGAAAATTCAGGCTGCCTAGCTAAACTATCTAATGAGCAGAAGCAAAAGCCAGAGCAAAGCAGGAGCAAAGCAGAAGCAAGAGCAAAGCGAAAGCAAGTGCAAAAAAAGGCATAAACCGCACAATGTACGGCCCCACCTCTGTGTCTCACTGACTGTTGGGTGAGTGAGCAGGCTGATAATAAACAAAACAAAAACTTCACTCTTCAGAGCCAGTCTTGAAAACACAGAACATAACATCCAGCATAAACAGAACAGACAACTGGGGATACAAGCATCATGACGTCACCCTAGGACAATATACATTTTAAGGATGGTTACATTCAAAAATTTCATACTGGAATGAATAGAGAACAGTATTTAATGGCATTTGTTATATATTAGTTATTTTCCAGAATGAGAAACTATGTAAGTGATATAATTAACTTTACCCACAATATGAAGGGTCATGTAGTTTATCTATATATTTTTGAATCTAAAATGAAGATTAGGTTAAGGAACTACCTTTTTTTGGCTGGCACAACTATATAACACAAAGTTAGGAGTCAATTGTCAATAGACAATTATATTAGCAATATCATGAGCTGTATCACTAAAAGCTCTGTTTGAAAAACCACATCTCATCCATACATTTCTATGAACTCAGGCCAGAAGTGCATCTTATATCATCATAATGGTGAAACTGCAGCCCTAGAGGTACAAATACATCAGTGTGAATGTGTCAGATTTGCTTCAGAGGCAGTTCTATCAAACATTCTTGCTCTTTACCTCATATACATCTCACATTTTCTCTTGTGAAGCTCCAATAATACTAAAATTTAAATTCACTTCTGGTGTTCCTCCTTTATGCATATGGACATGTAGTTATGACACTGATTAATCACTGGTATTGTAAACAATATTTATCAGAAGCACACATTAAAAATTACCTGAAATATGCTCAACTTCACAGTTAAACATTAATTATTATAATAGATTTTGAGACCTTGGTAGGTCATTTGGAGAAAAGTTATTAAATCTTTCCTAGCTTGACTTGGAGTTATCAAAAGAACCACATTAATTATTAACAAGATTTATTAAAGAAAATTATGAAGAAGTGCATGTAATGATTAATATTTCTGCTTAGATGGCAATACTAATGCGCTCAGCTGGAATTTGACATAGAAAAAAAAAGCATTACAGCACCAAGTCAGCACGGTTTCCCATAAATACTGGACTACAAATACTTGTAGGGTAATGAAATAGAGAGTATTAAAGGTCAACATAGAGAGACTCCTCTAGTAGCTGAATCAAATGTCATCTGTCTAACAAACTAAAGAAATGATTCATCAACATCTCACTTAACTGTGAACTTATAAGCCCAAAGACAAATTTCTGAAGGTGAATTACGCCCCAAAGTACTTTCAAGACTGAACAAAGATTTGTTAGATGGCTACTGAAGTTGTCCATCTGAAGAGAAAGAACAGTAAGGCCTTGTACTCATGAGATCATAAAAGCCTAATGTGTAAGAAATATTGTAGAAGCCAAGGGAAGAGTGCCCTTCCTGTAACCAGAAAAAACTGTGCATACACCACCCTAAAGCACAAGCCCCAACATCCACCTGGGGTGGGTTCTGGACAGCGACAACCCCAAAGGCTGTCACACATTGTATAACGATAGTGGGGTGGTGTCAGAAATTCAGCAGGTGGAAGCCACACAGGATAGAGCCAGACAGGCTTCCTCTTGCACCAGTGGAATTTGCACAAAGAAACCATCTCAGTTTCACTAATAGGTGTTCTTGAAAATTCTTCTTTGCAGTTGAAGTAATGCTTCAGCATACACTTCATTTCTACCACCTGTGTCTATTCCAAATAATAAGTGGACCATAAGGAGCTAATTAAAGATGTTGCTTGTATGTTATTCTGATCTACTTCAGTCCATGTCACTCCCTTTACTTGTCTAAGTTTGTTAAAGATGTAGATTGGAAGCATGAGGAGTTCTAAAAGAGAGAAGCCAAGGTCCTCTCTTCTCATCCCCAGAGGAGTTTTTCAGGTTCAAGAGCACATACCTTGTTTCGTTAGAGATTTCATTCTTAATAAGAAACATTTAAACACTGTCCTATCAATTTCTAGAGAAAGCTTTCTCTTAAATAAATAAGTAGTGCAGACTACCTTCTCTAGTTTCAACACAAGAACATCAAAGAATTCATTTAAAAAAATAAAAAGAAAATTTTAAAAAAAGAATTATTTCCCAAGATTTAAAATTAAAATAAGTAGCCAATATCCTGTATTTTGTTTTTTTCTTTTTCAGAATTGACAATTTTGTATCTAAACACAATCCAAGTTTGAAAAGACCTAATAATTACCAATTGCATTGTTATAATAATTCACATGTATATCTAACCAAAAGAGATAGACTAAGTCTGAGTAGAGATATTTTTGGTCTTTTCATTTTCCTCATTCCAATTTTGTTAAAGTACTTTGGAATTTTATTATTACATTTTTTTGAAAAGAGGGTGAGTAGTGAGCAGCCTAAAAGCGTGACTTTTTAAAATAATGAAACACAACTGTGTACCTAATACTAAAGAAAGTAAAAATATTTTTCTTTTAATCTGTTCCTCAACAACCAAATCTTCTACTGAATATAAAGCATACATCTAATATGGAAAAGGGACAGCTGTCAGTAACAAATATTTCTTTTTACACATTTTTAGATAAAATGAAAAAGCATGAAAAACAGGTACATTATTACCGTAATGGGGAAAATCACATGTCATTACTCAGCTGAAGAATGTGAAGCTGTTTGAAAATAAGCTTGATGAAACTTGTCTGTCAAGGGCAAGAGGAAAACTTTCTCCCACTTCACTTGTTTAGTGTAGGTTGAGCAAAAGTCCAGATGGGTTGCTTCCAGTGATGCTTAGAAAGCTGGCTAATGGGTTTGCAAGAACATCTCATTTTTAGAAACTTGTGGATATAAGAACAAATTCCTAAGGATTCAAAAGGAGCACTTTCCCTGTGTAGAGAGGACAAAGAAAGAGGGTTTGTTTGGCCTGAAGAAGAAACAACTTTAGAGCCATCGAGTAGCATGTGCCAGCATCTATGAGGAGGTCACTTAGAAGGTGGAAGCAGAATCTTCACAGTGGGAGGAAGCAAAGAAATAGATAAAAGTTGAAACAAGAAAGGTTTAGACTGAGTGTAATGATAACTTTTTTTCAGTATGAGAACAGTCAAATACTGGAACAGGTTGCCCTGAGAAGCTGTGCAGTCTCCCTCTTTGAAAGTCTTCAAGACACAAATGGATAAAGCCTAGAGCAATCCGATGTGATTTCTCAGCTGACTTGCCTTGTGTGGGAGTTTGAACCTCCTGGGGTCCCTTGCAGCTTGAGCTCTCCTATGACACTGTGATAGTAAACTTTCATTAAGTGTCCAGAATGAGTAGAAAGGGGGCAAGAGAATTTTTTTTTGTTGCACGTTTCTAAATAAACCTTATAGGAAAGGAGATGGACTGAACTCTTAATAGCTATTCCTAAAGTCACAGTATACCTTGAGAAGCATGTTAGGAAATCAATTGCTTTGCTTTATAATTATGAAAATAAATTTAGAATCTGCTAGAACAAATTGTTCCCCATTGGAAAGCAAAAAGGCCCACACTGTTAAAACAAAGATGGCTCTCCAGCAGTCACTGTGCATGCTCTTGCATAAAAAGAAATGTTTGATGAGAAAGATTATGTGTTAAGTTTACTTAGCATGATGGATAGTACATGAGTATTACATCACTTTCTCTAAACTTAAAATTCCAATGTACTTAGAGGATAATTCAATATTCACATTTCTTAGCACAGACTAATCTCAAGCAAACACTGCAGTTTTCCAACTGACATTCAGAATGTGCACTTGACAAATGGGAAAGGAAAAAATTAAGGAAGTAGAGGAAAAGGGGAAAAAAATCAATATGTGACTATCTGAGTTGATAAGAAAAAGACCCTCTCCTTCTTACTTTTCCCATCTTAATCACATTTTTAAGATGCCTAAGAATCCACAAAATTGTTTGTCTGTGTTTCTCCATGCTTATTTTAAACTTCCAGATACTTCAAAATAGCAATTTTCTGCTGTGTTATATGTCATCTTTTTCAATTAAAGTAAAAGGTTTGTAAACATGAAGGCTGTAGAATTAGAAGTGACTATAGTCCAGGAATACATTAAGTATCTTATGACCCACAAATATTAATGAAAGCAATATCATTAGTATTGGAATCCTCTAGGGAAGGTGATTCACAGAAAGTAAGAGAGAATTCAGGAACTGAGATATGTGGGGGTTGACTGAAATTATTGCATCAACTCTATGGTACTATTTTTTATCACTAATCTTCATAGTAACTTCACAGTATCAGAAGGAACCCTTTCTGCTATCACAAAATAGTGTTTGCTTTATCATGCAAACCTATTCTACACATGCTCTTTGTGACATTAAGGCAATTGCAAGTCAAAAACCATGAAGTTTATGATTTCAATACAAGAAAGCAATTGTAAATACATGTTTCTTCCCTCCAGCTCAAATATTAGCAATATTTTGTCCTTGCTTAGCTAAAAGCATAGGTTCCAATTTTCAGTTCAACAAGATCAACACAAACTGTCATATTTTATTCACATATGCACAAGCAAAAACTCCCTTAATTCTCACCATAATTCTACTTAATCCCCTCTGTAAATTTTATTTATGATAAATTTGACAGAATTACACCTATGCAAGATAAGCATTCATATCATTCCACTGATTCCTATGAGAACATTGTACACCCACAAAGCAGATGTATCATCCATTCTTTTTAGGTTTAAGATATACATTCTGAAACCATACAAATTATAAATAATTAGTATAAAATACAGTTGTAAAATGGAACTGAATCTTTAAGCTGAAGAGATATGCAATCTTTTTACCATATAGAATAACCATGAATGCAAGAGAGAAATGAAGATAAAAAGTAGTAAAGCTTAAGGTCATCAAAAGGATATTACAAGACAATTTCTGGAAAAGAAGTTTCAAGGCTCAGGAATTCAATTGTATTTAAGTTTTGAATTTGGTACATAATAAAATAATTCTTTAAAATAATTTTGCAGGTAACTCCCAAAAAAGCTTCTGTTTAAGTCTAGAGGTTGTAATATTCTATTCTTTACTAAAAAATTTCCTTTGATATAAGAGATGGTGGAGATTTTTCAGGCTCAATAGGCAACATGACATCTCAAAGAATTTGTCACAGTTCTGGTTTCCCATAAAAGGCATAAAAAAGTGGTGTCATGGAGGAGAAATAAGATGCAACCAGGCCTTTTTATATCTCCACACACATGCACATTACCCAGTCAGTGTAATCTCTTATTGTTCTTTAAGATTGGATTGTCTGTTATGTTCATTGTTCATGAAGGTTCATAACTTCAGATTTCTGACTTACCTTCCTCCTACAGTTATTCAAAGAAACATAAAGTTCCTGTATCATTTTGTGGGAGTTTTTTTTTCTTTCTTTTTAGATATTCCATGGAAGTTATGCATTTTGGATTATCAAGAGAATTTTTTTTCCTAAAATGGACAAAAAATTTGGTCCCTTCAAAAATTTAATTTATTAGCCTGACTCACAAAAGCAGAAATATATTTGTTTCCTTAATAGTTGTCTTTATAGATAAATAATCAAAGCAAATGTTAAATGATTGTACATTTGAGAGGAAAATCTGCTTTGTTGCATAGTGAATGTATAATAGCTTTGCTCATATCCATGTTCCCAGTTAAAGTGAAAGTACTTCAAAACTATTAAAAACAAACAAAAAACAAAGCCCAACAAACAAACAAAAGAACTCCACAAACCAAACACAAAGCAAAACCATTTATTTGGCGTCAAAGATTGGAATAAATAGTGACCTCTCTTCTTAAACTACCTAAAATAACCCCAAATACAATTTCATTTCCCTGAGCACATTTCACCAAAAAACTCCTATAAGTAATTTCAGTCCAAGAAAATTCAGGGATGCAAGGTGAGTTATAACCCATTGAAATCTATCAAAGAATGTTTAGCAGAAATTCTTGTAGTGTTTGTGAGGGTCCCCAGAACGAGGTGAGAGATAAGAATCTGACTTCAAGTTCTCAGAAGGCTGATTTATTATGATACATATTATGTTATGTTAAGTTATGTTATGTAATAGTTATATAGCTATAGTATCAGACAATATAGATATAGTAGTTATGATTATATGATATGATATATATTATAGATATAGATGATATTATATTATAGTATATTATATTATATTATATTAGATCATTATATATATTAGATATATTATATATATTATATCTAGATTATATATAGTATATTATATTATATTATATTATATTATATTATATTATATATATATATATATATCTAGTATCATTCATATTCATATATATATTCATATTCATATCTATATATATTTATCATATACTAAAACTGTACTAAAGAAAGAGAAAGGATACATCAGAAGGCTAGAAAAGAAGAATGAATAATAAAAACTCCTGACTCAGAGTCTGACACAGCTGGCTGTGATTGGCCATTAAGAAAAAACAATTCACATGGAACCAATCAAACATTCACCTGTTGGTAAACAATGTCCAAGCCACATTCCAAAGCGCCAAACACAAGAGCAGCAATCAGATAATTGTTGTTTTCATTCCTCTCTGAGGCTTCTCAGCTTCCCAGAAGAAAATCCTGGGCAAAGAGGATTTTCAGAAAAAATCATGGTGAATTTTATGTTGTTATTTCAATCTAACATCTCCCCTGAAACAGAAAAAAAAGTCTTAACAGCAAGGCACTCCTGATATTGTCCATCTACTTCCTATGTTAATATGCAGCTCAAATCAGAGGCCACTCAGAGTTCAAGATTGTATTGTATTCACATCACAAGGAAGACAAGGCCATAATATGTGTATTACAGAAATCTGCCCAACAGAGTTGCAAATGCTCTTCTAAAATTTGTAGTTAAGCCTCTCTGGCTCTCACAACAAAGCTCCAACTCTACTTACATAAAAAAAGTGTTTCATAAATTTAAATCAAAAGAAATATTTTCTATCTAATATTAAGACAACACAATGTGACCTGATATTCTGAAAATCTCAATAATTTCTCAATTTCTGCAATACAGGAAGCAAAATACAAAGACACCAGAGACATTTTTCTCTTATCTTCAAAATCTAAATTTACAATGATAACATCACAGAAGAGTGCACTGACATAGGAAGATCCAGAGTCTCTCATGCATAACTTAGACTTGTGAATAGACAAAAAGATGAAGAAAAAAGTTGGTGACTTCTAAATCTTCTCAATTTTAGCTTTATCTCAGCATCTTTAGATGTGCAGTCTGAAGTACAACAGCTTCACAGATGGTGTTACTGTGTCCCTCCAAAGCAGCTTCTTACTGCAGAACTAATTTCCCACTGGCATTGACTGTCTGCACACCTGCACAGACAGCTGTGTGGACACAGCTTAAATATATTTTAAATATATTTAAAACATATTTAAGAGCTAGCATTTGACTTTAAAATGAAATGAACTTTTTTTTAGTCTTTGCACAAACCAAATATGATTTAAAGTGATAAGCAGTTTTCACTGAAAATGGGAACATTGCAAAAAGTGTCCAAAGGTTTTTTTTATTTTTATTACTGTTATCAAAAATGAAAAATTTCGTAATTTTTGAAATCTAGAAAGAAGCATGAAAAAAAAATATGCTTTTTCTTCCCTAAATGGAATATCCTGTCCTGGAGGAATGATTATTTACCTCATCTCTGCAATGGAGAACATGGTTAATGTAAAAAATTACCTGTTACAAAGAGTTCCCTCAAGGCACATGTACTCCAGGTTCTCACTTTTCCAGTAAACAAGAGGTCTCAAAAGGATTTCACTTACCTGGCAAGAGTGATACAAACTCAGAAGTATTCAACCGAGTTTCCATCCAGCCTCTTTTTCAAATCTGGAGATGCTTCTCTGAACCCTTCATATTTTTTTAATATATATTTCAATTTTAAAAAATACTGTGAAAAATACCACAAAAGAACAGAGTAATTTAACTCTGTGGTGCAGATTCCTGGATATTTTATGAGTCACAAAATAAAATTACAGTTGTTAGCATTTATTTATAAATTTTCATCTTTACAAACCTCTGCTTATAATAGTGTCTTAAATGTTTTCCTTTACTGTAGAACTGCAGGCTGTCATGGAGAGAGCTGAGCCTGAATCAGTTTTGGTTTTGTGAGGTGTTAAATAGAATCGTCATCACTTTCAACTGAAACTTTTTGATATCTTTGAACTGAAACATTTCCTTTGTTGTGGTGGAAGTGACAAACTTAGCTTTGACATAACATGAAAAGCTGTCAGGAATCTGTCACCCTGAGCCAGTAGTTCAGCAGGTCAGTATACAGGATAGCTAAAATTTTAGCTCCTCTTAGGCCAGGAAGCACCACTGCTGATCACCACCCTGAAGGATGGGAATCATGGTTCACTGGGATATAACTGGTCTGTAAACTGTCCCTTAAAATAAAGCACCTCAGCTGTAACTCTTACTCTTAATTCCTAAACTGGTGAAAAATTATGATTAAAAAGCATGGAGTTTGACTAGTAGCTTTCCTATTTAGTGCATTTCAGTTTTGTAGTAACTGCAACAGTAATTCTTCTCTCTGACATTCAGAAATTTTCTGTTAGAGAAGTCTAGACTTAGAAAATGAAAATATTAAGTGAAAAACTATTTAAAAAAAGAGGGAGAATAAAATCTTACAAAATTCATCACTCATTTTCAAAAATATTGTGTAAATCTGGGAGCAGGTTTTCTAAGATGTTTGTCTTCTATCACATAGGCCTTTACATACTGCAGAACAGCTCTCTTGCCCAGGGAAAACACCTAATCAGGACATTTTGTGACAAGAGCCATTCAACCCACAACCAGTAATTAGAAAATTTCCTTGTACCAGAATACTACCTGGACAAAAAGAAAACTCTTGACACCCTGAACTCTTCTTACTCTAGAGAAAAAGTCTGGAGACATGCAAGATAACTGAGTGTTACTTGGCAAACTTTATATAAAAAAAAGGAAATTTTAAAGGCTTAAACTTTATATTGTAGGCTACAGTGATTGTGGGTTTTCATCATCCAAGCAATCTCCAAACATAACAAAGCTATTGGAGTTGCAAGAGTATGGACATTAAAACTTTTAAGCTTAATACATTTGCAGGATTGATAGAGCCCAGCATGGATTTATTCTGCAACTGTACAAAAGCTTCAGTCCTGAACTACTTACTCTACTGAGATAATAAAATGGGCTTCACTAGGGGATGCCCTTTAGGCAATGGGATGAAGAAATTCATCATCCTTTAAGCAAACTCTCTGCTCTCTCTCTCTCTCCTATTTCTTAATGAACTGTGATCAATAGTGGATCAATAGTGCGTACTCAACCTGAGCGTTGGCTATGGAAAATAAGATTTCTTGTGCGCTGTAGGAGCTACATACAGATGATTCTTGCTGATTTCAGTAAATAAATTAATAAACTATTTTGCTCTCTGTGGTGATGTGTGAATTTATGTACTATAAAATACATTGCAATAAGGTATTCCAGTGAATGCTTTCAGGTTAGTTGCTCCTCTCAGGGCTTCAGCTGGTAAAAGAGCTCACATTACATGTTCACTGATGATTGCAAATCTTGATATAGAGTCCTGCAATGCCTTCATTTTCAAATGCCTAGCATTATTCCAGAATATTTTATTGATTAATACTAGTTCTTGCCACACAGTTCCATGTGTTTCTGATTAATTCAGTCTCCTGATTAATTTGATATAAGCTCTTTTTACCATTACTAATTAGTGGGAGAAGCAAAATGTTGTGCTCCCCCAACACTCTTTCCCAGCTATGATATACACTCTGCAGCTGGCTTTACCTTGTTAATGCCTTTTAGTCAATCATTCATTGAATAGAAGATAAAATGTTCGAACTGTTCTAATTACAAGTTATTTTGCCTTTCCAGTGTCTCATGAACTAATTTTCAGTTATTAACAGCAGCTTCTATACATCTTCATATCCTATATTTTTTGTAGGCTGTAGCTATTCTGACAAATCTCAGAAATATCAGCAAATCCAGCATTTTTATAGAAATACCAGGCAAACTAAAATATATTAATTAAGTTTCTGAGCATGGATTAAGTAGCACCGAGGTCCTCAAATAAATTTCTTCAATAGCGAAAGTTCCTGCTTAACTGTGCTGTATAATACAGGATGTGTCTAAGTAGATGGATGCCTTGTTGCTTGAAATCATTGCTCCCTGTTGTCTCAGCTATGGACTGCCTCAGAATTACTCCAGCCTGAGAAGCCCAGTGATTATTGCCTCTCTAAATTCCACTGGTTCCAGAGTTACCCAGGCAATTCTCAGAACATGCTCAAAACTGATGTGTACCCACCTACATATGTAGAAAATGAAATATCTTTAAAAATATAGCTCTGACTTCTGTTTGTTCTGAAATTACTGGAGGGAGAGGGCTGTCACTCATCTTTCTGAGGTGGTAACTTAGTGACTATTAGCCTTTCCCATGAAATGCCACAGTAATTTCCAAATCCTTCTACACTTATATTTTCAAAACACATTTTCCAAACTGGGAGTGAAAAAACAGATTAAAGGAAAAGCACCTGGTAGGAGAGGGAGGGAGGTGAGAAAGACAACCTGCTTCTCTGTGCTATTTCTGCATGTCCTCCTGATGCCATCCAACACAACTAGAGAATTAAGCCTATGAGCTTTGAACAATCAGTGTCTAAAACACTAGACTAAAGAGTCAATCGATCTAACAACTTATCCTTGCCCTGTAAATTTTGACTTGTTATCTGCAAAACTTCAGCAAATAAACAAACTGCAACTCCAGCATAATTTAAAGCTTTTGAGATCAGGGCTTGCATCTTGCTGGAGATATATGTGGATTTTAACTCCCTCATGCTGAATGAAACTTCTGTCTGCTGAGGATTTGTGGTCACAATCTAAAAAGTAATAGCTTTACTGCCTTTTTTAAAAGAAAATATTCCTGCTATGAAATAAACATCCCAGGAAAGGCTGCTGGGGTCTCATTATCAAAGATACATAGCTGGGCAGCATGTGGCCATGCTCAGGAGAGAGGTGGCATTTCAACATAGTATGCCAGACAGTAATTTTTGTTTGTGGGAACATGGTGGAAATATAGCGCACCAAATCCCTCCCAGAAATTGTTATCTTACTGAAAAAAAACCCAAAGAAACAAATGGTAGTTCCTGATCAACAATGTGAAAGAAATCTAAAAGAGGAAAGGAAACCATGGCAGTTTTTTGCATCCAGTACTTAAACTGCATCAGCAATCTTTCTATTTGCATTAAAACCAGAGGTACAGTAATATTTATTATACCTTGTATAGAAGATCATGGGGTTGCTATAAGTATACAGTTAGGCTATAAGAACATTTTTTGACCACTGCCCAGGTACTGGTTGAGGGTATGCCTCTTCCTCAGGGTGGAGAAGACAAATGGACATGACAGGTAACACACACAGACAGCATCACAAAAGACATCAGGATCTCCCTGTCAGCTGGGGTCTGCTGTCCTGGCTATGTCTCCTCACAAGTTGTGCATCACCAGCCTCCTCCCTGGTACAGTGGAGTGAGAAGCAGAAAAGACCTTGACACTGTGCAAACGCTGCTCAGCATTAACAAAACCATCCCTGTGCTATCAATGCTGTTCCAAGCACAAATCCAAAGCACAGCCCCCTTTTCAGCTACTGTGAAGAAAATTAACTTTGTCCCAGCCAAAATCACCAGACAGTATCAGAAAAATCCTATTTCAGTACAGGTGTAGGAAATCTGGGATGAAAGGCAGTGGAGTAAATGAGAGCATATTTTATGCTCATGGGAGAGAAAGGGACAGATTCAAGTGTGGGAGAAAAAGTGTTAAGGATCCAGAAAGGGGATACTGGGCCACACAGTGATGTCATAATTTGGATGCTGAGGATAACTGATCTGCTTAATGTCTCAGCCTAAGCAGGACAAAAACCAAAAACCCAATTACATAACACAAGTTAAATGCATCCTTAATTCTGGAGGATGGTGCAGAGGAGATGCAGAAGTAACAGGTTAAACATCCAGATACCATCAGACTTGTACTTCATCATCATACTAAAACTGCACAAAAGCAACTGGCAAAGCTGCATCCCTATAATGAGCTCATCACTTTCAGGAGGATGCTCAAACACTCCCAGATCATGTGCTATCAGCTGCATCCTGCTGCTCGCTTCATCAGTATCAACTGAATTAACCTTGTGTAAGCATGGAATAGAAAAGGCATGGATTAAATCTATGATAGGATTTAATTTAGCCATCATGAGCAGATAGGTGGTTGTCAGCCTAATCTTTCACAACTATGACTAATATTAATTTCATAAACACCACTGGAACAATATCAAAACTTTCATATAATAGAAAGGTAAAACCTTTCTGATGTAAGTGAAGCAAAACACTGTGTATATTTTGATCAAATAGAAATCTTAGTAATTGAATTGTGTCCTCTAAAATAGAAGATTTTCACAGTCCTGAAACTTTTTCAAGGTTAATGAATGAAAAAATATTGAATTCCAAAGATATTGTTTTCAAATATCTTTCTGCTACTTTTGAAAAGTTCCTTATAAGACAGGCACCCTTTCTCCTACAGAAGCTCTAATTCCATTGTTGCACAAAAATTTTATAGCCCACTGACATCAGAACACAGTTATTGAGAGTTATCTGTAAAGCCATTAGATGGTATGATTAAAGATGGCCCCACACTTGGAATTTCATATTGCAGAAAACAAACAAAACAAAACCCCAATGCACACAGAAATTATTGCTGGAATATCCCTGAAATAATTTTGTGTGAACACACTGTTATAATTTCATAAGGATAAAAGATGCATTTTTCAAGGGTTTTTTTTTTGTTTGTTTGTTTCTTTGCTTTAATTTTAGAACTTTTAATCACTAACACTCTTCTGAAAATGTTTTCCTAATGGTTAGATTAAGCCTCTTATACAAAACTATTTTGGCAACAGTGTTTAGTACCTTCTCATTATTCAGACTGGTTTTTCAATTTTATTCATAATTTAATTAATTTTTGGACTTTCTATGTTGTAGTCTCGTGGCTCAAGAAGTAAACTCCATGGGGAAGTTAGTGAAATCAGAGGGCCAAAATCCTCAGAGAGGACTGGGTTCTTTTCATATTATGTTGGTGGTTTTTTGCTCATAAACCTTTACCAACAAAGTTATTCTGACATAGCATTTTCCTGCTTCAATGTGTTAGCTTAAAATTGGTTTTTGTGTGTATCACCACATTCATTTTATTACCCATTGGAGAATATAAAAGGAGTAAATTAAGGTATACATACTTAAAGTGAGTGTAATTTAAGTAAATTTAGCTCTAAATATTTTGTGGCACAGTTTTGCAAGTTTTTGCTCAGATGATTTTAAAATATGTATATTTTTGTTATAAGTGTACATTGGATATTGCATTTATCTTTCTAAATGTAATACAAATCAGAAAAAATAGAGGCTAGCAGTTGTAATTCAACAATATATATGTTCAAATTTTCTTTAGCAGAGCTTTTACTGCAGGGAGAAACAATTCTCTGGATGTATAAAAATATATACATTAGTAAAAGACCATTGCTGTTGTTGCCACAGTGATGTAGCACAAAATGTGCAAAGCCTCAGGAGAGGTATTTGCAAGCACATTTATGCATTCACTCAATCTTCTGTTACATTTTTGATGGATTAAAAACACATGCACTCAACATCAAAAGGATGACAGCTACAAATTGATCTGGGTTTTTTTTCAAAATAGGTGCTCATCAGAAAAAGAACTTAGATGTGAATAACTTTGTGGTATATTACAGCTTTAAATCATATTACAGACACAGTATGTAGAATATGCAATGTATGTACAATAAAGAGAAAGCTATCTCTGGAAATTATAATCTAAAAATCACTCCCAACATGCGAAATTTATTCCAATTAAGATCTCAAAATAAGACTGAACTTAACCCTTACCTTGCCCAAAAAGTCACAATGGCAGCTCTTAAAGTATTCCTTTCCTGAGCTTAAATCTGCCAGATGGGTGATGGAAAAATGGCTAGTGAAAATTTGCTTAAATTTGCTTTTACTTGATGCACATGAATAGAGCCTTGGTGGATGTGGCTCATTATGAAGCGCTGGGAAGAGAATTCTGGATTATGCAATATTTGTCATGTAATGCTTGAAGAAGAAACTAAGATGGGGAAAGGGAAGGGTTTGAGAAGGAGGACCATGGTAAAATAGAGGGAATAGCAGGCAGTCTGTCTTGCCTTCCTGAGATTCCTTATCTAATTGGCTGAGTGCTGTCAGTTGTCTGCACATTTGTTCACTTGAGGCCTGAGTGCAGCTGCTGGGGTCAGGCCAAGGGTCAGAGCCCACGTGTCCATGGTGCAGCCCCTGGAGAGAGCGGAATGTGTGTGTAGTGTGTGTGAGCCTCTGTGCAGCTACTCAGCAGTGAGCATCAGACCAGGCTAGCCAGAGTAAAGTTTGGGATCCAGGTATCAGAGAGGTCAAAGGAGCAAAGAATATGAGAGTTGGCTTCAGGAGGCTGACTGGAGAAGCCAGGACTCTGCCAGGGGTGTGTCCATAGCTCTGTACCTTACTGCAAAGGTCCATTTGCATTATTAGGTGAGGCAGCCTGATGAATCCAGGGGCCAGCTGCTTGGCAGAAGACTGGGACCAGCTGCTGGATGAAACCATATGCTTCTGTACTTTCGATATCTGATTTTTATCTTGATCATTTAGAGCAGAAAGAATCAATATTTTCTGCTTTTATTTTATCAGTGTTTCTCTGTGTGGCCATCCATGTGCCCACTTACATGATGTGTAATGTGGGTCTGTAGGGGTGTGTGCCTACAGGGAGCACGTGCTCACCCTGGCTACCAGCTGGACTTGCAGGAATTGTGCTACAGCAGGCTGACCTCTGATGAACCACCTGATCTGACAACCCCTAACAACTCCTACTCACAAGACTACCACACTTCCCCCCTTCATGCATTTAAAGATAAGATTCACAGGACTCAATATTTATTTGGAGGCAAAAGAGAAACATTTTGAAGAGCTAGAAGCAGATACTACTGATTTCTTTAGGGGACAAACCACTGTTATTTGGACAGCTCAGGACAAAGCCTAGATGCAAAGGACATTGCAACATAAAATGAAAAAAAGTGCATAGAGAACTTAGCAGAAGAAGTTGTATTGAAGTAGAAAAATCAAGAGAGAGGTTTTATTAATTAATAAAATTTAAATATTGGGGTATGTTAACCTTATTTATAAAGAGAAGATGATAAGCTAAGGATAAAGCTACCATAGAACAGCTGGCTGTGACATGGCATGGAGCTAAATTGAATCAAGGCATGACTATAAAGGGAGGTATTTTTAGAAATTTGATATTTTTTCAGAATAGCACTGATAATCTAAATAAAAAACTTTTGAGAATATTAGTCTGTATAACTGAATTTCTAAGTAATGAAACAAAAGCATCATCTAAAGCAACGGAGTTTCTTTCCTAACTCTTAAATCAACAAGCAAAAGAAACCATGACCCCTTCAGGGGAAAAAGTAGGGAAAACAAACAAACAAGCAAACAAAATCTGAAAGTGATAAAAATTCTTCCAAAAATATCTGTTGAAATTGTAACTTATTTCAACACATCAAATATCAAAATTGATATTGAATTCATATTCAATATCAAAAGAATTCATTCCTTCAAATACCCAGTAAATTAATGTATTAGAATGGCTTAAGAGTATTTATAATCTACAATTTCCATCTGAATTCTGCAAATTCACAGTTAAATTCTTCCAATTAGAATGAATAAACAGTCGATCAATATGCTGGACTTCTAAACAATTAAAAAAAAGAACATGGAAAATCACAAGCTGTTTCAAAGGAGATGTTAAAGACTTATTTCAATAAGATAATGGGGCCTTAGAAAATGTTATGTTTCATGACCAAGGCATTTTTATGTAAGTTAATTATTTGGGTTCCACACTCTGGCAATATGAAAAGATGCAAAGGCTTCTTGGACTTTCAAAGATGTATAATAAATTGTTGTGAAAAATGGAGAAAATTGTTGTTGAGGCTGTAGCTGGCAGAGTTGTGCCAGCAGAGTGTTTTCCACAGTCTGCAAAGTCCTGCAGTATCATTGGTGTCTGTTAATCATCCATCTAGAAAGGGACAATTGCCAGTAATGGATGATGCCTGAAAATATCTCACCACATCCCAAAGGAAAGACACAGCAGCAAGACACAGCCTGTAACATATTCTCCTTATGCTGGAAAACTTGGGGCCAATTATTGTCCCTTTGACAGATACTGCACCCAGCCTTTTTACATTGGGGACCTGGGGATGAGACAGGACAGCCAAGAGCTTTGCTGAAGTAATCCTAATAATTGCTCACTAATATGCTTCCTTGGCAATTGTGTATGACTCAGTGCTGGATTTCTCTTAAAGGAAACAAAGATTAGTATAGGTAGATGTATAGTATTTGGACAAATTTTACAATAAACTGGGACAGTAATGTGGCTAAGATACCAAGCTCCATCTAAGTCCCTATTTCCCTAAGGTTAGGAAGAGTTTAGGTTGCATGTAAAAATATGCACTGTAACTGGTATTTTCAAACTGTATAGAAGTGATTGCTAAAAGAATTGTATCTCACTTTTATGTTAATAAATTTATTTTTTCCTAAAATGCAATGTGAAGCTGTTCACCAAGTAAACAAAAACAAATAAAAGCCCCATAAAATACTAATCATATTCCTGCAGTCCCTCAAAGTACTACATACAAAGAAAATTTTTTTTTTGTCTTTAAAATGGAGGGAGAAAAAATAGAATTATATACATTCTATGAAGAAAAATTAATTTGCAGGTCATACAACATTTAGGTTTTATTATGAGTTCTATTTTTCTATTTACAGCACCCAGCAAAATGCAAAAATACTTCTGTCTGTCTTATTACACTTTCAGCATAGAATCTCCAGAGCAGTAGTAATAGTTCACATGCAGAAAATTTTTGTATGCATACTGAGAAATTGAAACAATACTCAACAGAGGGCTAAATTTAATAAAATATCTATCCTTATACCAAAGGTTACTGCATAAGTTATTCAATTTAAAGAAAATCATTGTACAAGTGAAAGTTCATGCACAGTGTGTGTTCTACTGAGATGGCAGACTAAAATGTCCACAAAAAAAGTGAATATAAGGAAACGTTTTTTCAGAGTAGCACTACATTTCACTGTAAATGCCAAGTAGAGCTGTTCTGAAAAATGTCACAGCAATAATTACATGGAAATGGTTCCAGCTAGTGTATACTATGTGGTCACATTCAGTGTATCAATCAAGGGAAGTTAATATTATCACCAGTTGCTCGAAGAGCATCTAACTATCTTCTAGAGTAACAGCTCCTCTAAAGAAATGTATGCAGTTCCAAAGTAGCCAAATATTAAAATTTGGTTTATAGAACCTGGACTAAAATGCAATTTCTTTTATATTAACTTCAAAATTTAAAAAAATACATGTGTTCTTGGGAAGTCATGGCTTTAAGATTTCTGGGTCAATGACCTGAGCTCCTGTTATTGAAGGAAGACATAGTCTATAAACTTTCTTGTACATTTCTTAATCTTCATCTTAGAAGGCTTTTGAATTTTTTGTCCTTCACTGCTGTGAATAAAATGATGTTTCAATACTTGATTCTTCTCACGGTCTGAAATTACTAATTAGCAACATAAATTTATTCATGCTCACATTATATTTTTTCTTCTTTTGACAACTTTATCCTTTAGTTTTAATAGGTTTCCTCTTGCTGATTTTTCTCTGTCTAAACAAAGCATATTGATATCCTCTCTCTTCTTCTTTCTAAGCATTTTTTTTAAAATTTCAATAAGACAAGCACTACATTTTTATTTTTATTTTTTTATTCCTTTGTCCTTCCTTATATCAGCTCGCAGACCTTTTTTTCAGTGCAATATCCCAACAAGACTTCAGCTCAGTCCTGTGCAATAACATTCTCAGCTCTGCAGGAAATAATTCATGTGTTAAAATCTTGTATTTCATTTACTTTTCATTCAGCTGTCATATTCTGGAGAGGTTTATAGGCATCCTATGGTAAGTAATACAACCAAATTTTAATGGGCTGCCTGCAGCTCATCAGATGAAAACTTGTCAGTACACAGAAAAACTCTGTTTTTCCCAATTTATGAGGTTAACTAAGAGTCTCTGTGTCACTCTCTGACTCCTTTATATTGACTGTACTTTCCCATGATTTCTACTCCTTCAATCTTCTGGGTTAACATACAGTTACCTTCAAAATTATATCTCTGATATTAAGGAGGAGACAATAAAAAGCAATCAAGCAAAAATCTTTTTAAAGTCAGACACAGCTTCATAAAAAAATTTGAGTCCATGCCAAAGTTCTTTTCTATTTCCCTGGCGTGTCGTGCTGTGCCACAAAAGAATTATTGCCTCTCTAAACCAATAAAGAAGTTCCTAAAATGGATTAATACAAGTAAAAGCTTTTTTAAAATCTGTCTGACCTATCACAGGTTACCTTAGTAGAAATATTTATATTTAAAAAATGAAATAAAAAGGTGAGAGAAAGAAGAAGAAAGGAAGGGAGAAGTATGGAGACCAAAAAAATAAGTATATACATTTTAATTTGATATGGGCTGATGAAGCTGCAGAAAATTTAAATATTAAAGTAGAAAAGCAGAAACTGATATATCCATAGTCAAAACCAAAGATATTGGAATATTATGTTGGAAGTAGATGGAGTCAATCCTAGAAATAGAACTTGAGCTTTGGTAGAATAATTCTGTATTGCACTGAGAAGAATATATGGGTAATTTCAAATTTTAAGAGTAGTGATCCCAGGAACAACTTTATCAGTAGTGCTTGCAGCTGAATGAAATGTAACAATGCAGGCAGGATTTAAATCTGGGCCCAGGACTAAACTGAGCCTTGTAAAAGTCAGTCAAAACATCAGCTTAGCCATAGTGCTATTTAGAAAAAAAATTTATGCTCCAAAACCTCTCTGCAGTGCAGGGGAACAGTAACACCTTGCAGTAAGATCTACAAGACAGCAACAGTCACAGACAGTTGATAAAACACACTGAGAATAATGACTGGCTTTTGAGGAGAACTTTCCAAGGTCAACTATTCTCCTTCCATGCAAGTCTCAAACTGACTTGGAAGCAAGATTTTAAAACTCTATTTTTTAAGTATCTGATAAAAACTCATTATTTGCCTTTGAAATACAACATGATAGATAATAAAACTATGGATTTGGTTTTCAGTTTCTCTATAAATACTAGGTATCCTTTTAAAAAAGTTGAAGGTAGGCTCATGAAAGGAGTTTTTTGCAATGGGTGAGCACACTCAGTGGAGGAAGTTTGCCATCTACAGGATCTATAAGGACTAAGAGATAATTAATTCTAAAGTCAGGCTCAGGATAAAAATGTATGGAATTTGTTTTGGGTAGCTCCAGTTACTCTTCACCAGAGGAAAAACTGAACGTGTAGAGATGAAGAAAGTAGAATTGCTTTCTGTTTCTGCTAGCAGATTCTTTTCTCCATTTGAATATCTGTGCACTTCTGTTTTAAAGTGAAACCTTGGGATTTGGAGACATCTTTGTAATAATTTCCTTTCGGGGGGGGGGGGGGTGATTCCATCAGTTGATAGGGTGATTGAGACCATCCTGGTGTTACACCCCACCTCTGAGGCACCTCTGAGGTTCTAGATAAGACATCCCCTGGGCTAGATTAGAGTGAAACAACCCTGAATGACTGGTGAAAATACATATACCTATATATCATCTATGGAAATATAGCAATATAAAAGTATAAAATATGGTCTAGGAAAATTTACAAGGAAAATAAATAAAGACAAAGAAAGCATGAGAGTGGACAGTGAAGATGAAAGATATCAACACCTGTGAGCTCAGTGATGAGAAAAGGAGATGTCTGCTGGTCAAAGTCATGGTCACAGGCCTTGATCCATTTGGGGTGGGGGATGCCCACGAAACAAAGAATTCAACGGGCTGATGTACATTTAGGTTCATGTGGGAATGCCCAAGTACCTCCCCTGGGGAGAGGGTTTCAATGCTGTGAGTCATGCACAGTCTTCTGATGGAAAGCCCCAGAAATGAAGCTTCTGGAAACGATTCAATGGTCATTGCAGATGTTATCTCTTCCATAACTTGGGGTGATAAGTGTATGAGAGGATGCTTCCTTTCCCACAGTTTGCCACGGTGGGAATTTTTTCCAGATGTATTATCCAGGATGTGTTAACCAGATCTTGCCTCTGCCAGGCCTGACTCCCTTCTGTGCTTATCTCAGGTCCATTGTGGTGACTCATCCTATGGCAAGTTCATTTTGTGATCTTGACAGTGTTCGAGACAAGCAACTGTTCTCTTTAAGTCCTTACATGTGGGGTCACACGAAATCACAGAACCCCAGAGTGGTTAAGTGGTTAAAGCTGGAAGGGACCACAGTGGGTCATCTGGTCCAACCTCTCTTCTCAAGCAGGATCATCCCATGGCACAGGATTGCATCCAGAATGTTCATATCTTCAGTAAGGGATACTCCACAGCCTCCCAGACAGTGTGTTCCTGTTCATGGTCACCCAGGGAAGCTCTTCCTCGTGCTCAGTTGGAACTTCCTGTGCAGCAGTTTCTGCCTGTTGACTCTTGTTTTATTGGTTGGCACCACCAAGAAGAGCCTGGCTCCATCCTCTTGGCCCCCTCCCTTCAAATACTGGTTTATATTCATAAGATTAAACAGGCCCAGCTCCCTCAACCTCTCCTCTTAAGGGAGTAGCTCCAGTGCCCTGATTGTATTCACTGCTGGGCTCACTCCAGGAGCTCCATGCCTGTCTTGCACTGTGGAGCCCAGACCTGGACAACAGTCCTGAGTCCTGCAGCAGCACATGAAAATGGCACACCAGTCCATTAGTTGCTCCACCCTGTTGCTCTGGGTGACTTAGTCCTTCATTTGACACTTTAAGCCCCTCTTTTTCCAACTGCATCTGTAGGGTCTTTCACAACTCTAGAGAAGCTTAACTCCCTGTGCAGCAAGGATTTAAGGCCCAGCTCTTACATGGCCAAACTTTGCAATACTAGTAAAGACTTCTGAGAATACTGTGAGGAGGGTAAATGTACCGTCAGAGTTAGGAATTATAGGATGGGGATCAATAAAAAAAAATAAGTACAGGTCCCTAAAGGAAGAATATAAAGAAGCTCATCAGGTTAGCTCTGTTATATGAGAATATTATACAGCTAAATTTAACTCCACATTTTCAAAAGACATACAGTGAAAAATCCAACTTTTTATTAAAATGTGGTATAAGATGCACAAGGAGGAATTAGGAGTTTAATTTTCTGAAGCGCTAATTTAAATACAAGACCTGTCAAACCTGGGATGTCTCTAATGATGTGCTGAGGCACCATGTAATATTTTAGAATAAAATAAAGAAATTAAATAACTGAGGCATCAGTATTACTTCATGACCATGTAAAAGAGAACATTTTGGATTAGAACTTCCCAGTTCATAGGTCATTTTCAGAGATGTAATATTAATTCCATATCAAGATGGACTGACAGAAATGCTTAACCAGTTTCTTGAATGTAGATGGAAGAACTCAAAGTAGACTAAGCTAATGAACAAAAGTGTTATACCACATAAAAAAGAGGAATGTGGCAATACTAGTATTTCCATGTTGATTCTGTTTAAAGTATTGAGCTTTTAGGATGAGGTTTCCTGATAGCTTGAACCAATCTTAACAAATTTATACAAATTTATATTTGTTTATACAAATTTACTTCCCTACTTTGTGCTAGGATGTGTGGGACTGTGTAGTTTTCCAGGTCAGGGAGACAATCTGGCTAAAACATTGTAGCTGTATCTATGAAGGGGAAGGAGAAAAGGCAAGAAGGAGTTAGTTTCTTGCTGAATGAATCAATGGAAGAAGGAAGAAGAGGCTGACCATAGAACTACACCCCTGTAATCCATTAAAATATAACCAGGGCAAAAAACTTTATTCATAAATTGTTGATAATTAATCTGTTCATGAATATGGTTTAAACAATTTAATATGTTCATAAACAACTATAAAATTGCTTGTCTTACTTGAGACTTTTTATTTTTACACTAAGATGTCATAAAGGATTTTTTTAAACAACTCCTACTACTTTTTTCCTATTCTGTAGTCTCAGATATGTTTCCAGGGTCATAAACACAAAAGTGTCTGGCAACACTGTTCTTCCCAGCTGGAGCAATACAAATGAATTACAGAGTATAAGTAAACAAAAAACCAATTAAAACATATTCTCCAATTTTGTAAAGAAAATATGCCTGTTCTGATTGCTCCTAGTGCTTAACAATGTTTACTAAATAAATCTCAGATTTATGTTTCCTTACTGTGATTGCACAGTTTCTCTATTGTAAACTTTTCCTTCCATGTTTTCCTATAAAGCTGGGAAGACTGGGTACCCTATTACTAGAATTCTATCCTTGTCTGGAGTAAGAATACTTTATTTTCTTTCTTTCTTTCTTTCTTTCTTTCTTTCTTTCTTTCTTTCTTTCTTTCTTTCTTTCTTTCTTTCTTTCTTTCTTTCTTTCTTTCTTTCTTTCTTTCTTTCTTTCTTCTTTCTTCTTTCTTTCTTTCTTTCTTTCTTCTTTCTTTCTTTCTTTCTCAAAGGTAGCAAGTTGTGTGACTTTCTGCATGTGATTTGTTTACTTGTTATGTTGCTATTTACATAAGTACTTTCTTACCTCCTGTTAATCGGTTTAATAAGTCATTTAGTCTGATAAGTCATTTAGCTATTTCCATTATAATTTTGTTATTAGAAATTTGTTATATGTTTTCCTGAGTACTTGCAGCACTAGCAACATCATGTATTGGTTGTTTTACCTATAATTTTTCCTCATTTTTATATTTGTATTTTGATTTTCATAGAATCATTCCTCTGTTTCCTTCTTTTGTTCTCTTAAACATAAATATTAATGCAGACCTTTTGTTGACAAAAATAATAACAGAAAACTATTAAAGACTTTTCCAAATATGAAAGTGCATCATAAAACAAAGTTCTTCATCTGAGGTTTTATATGGCATTGTTGGGGCTCCAGATGTTTTCAGTGTTAGAGTTACATATTGAAATGCACATAAAAGCACAGTTACAAGTGACATGTTTCTTCTCTACAGCACATGGGACAATACTGCCATTGGGCATGTGCAGGGATTCTCCCTTCTCCCCATAAGCCAGTTGGTGCCAGCTGGTGGCCATCCTGCCTCACAGTCCCACCAGATATCACGGTCACACACTCCTTGGTACAACTGAACTTGCTTTGAGCAGAAGATTGGAAAATAGGTGACTTGAAGGTGCCTTCCAATCTAAATAATTCTGTGATTGTGCAATTCAAATTCAAGCAGTGTTCTGACAGTCAATGAATAATTAACAGAGATAGTTTTCAAACAGGTACAAAGCTTCTTCCTTACAAAAGTAAACATATATATCTACTTTCCCTTGTGTATGTCAAGTAAAAATTCTGAAAACATATTTTGTTTTCAATCTGTTGCTTTCCAGAACAGGACATGCAAAAGGGAAAATACTAGATAGGAGACAAAAAGTTTTTGGCAGCCTGTTTTAAATTGTTTTGATCATTAGTTGTGCTGCTTCTGAAGGGAGAACAAGGGTGAATAGAACTGCATAACCTTTAAAGAGGTGTTCCAAAATCTGGGAGAAAAACATCTTTTGATGAAAAGTATTTCATCATTGGATGCACCAAGTAAATATTCAATAGGCTGAGCTATTCAATAAATGTGTTTAATTAACACAAATATTTAGGTCCTGATTCAGTTACTCCTGTGTTGCATCATTCATTCCCTTGGTACCACATAACAAAACAAAACTTGAGTATATATTTTTTTTACTGAAACAAAGCTTGTTCCCTCTTTGTTTTATTATATAAAGACAAGGATATTATAAACCTGTGTAAAATTACATCTCCAAATAGTTCCTGTATAACTCCTGTTTAAGCATTATTTGGGAATGTAAGTCCCATATCACTGCCCAGGTGTTTTGTTTTGTTTTGTTTTATTAGGCAGTATGGGACCATAGCAATATCCCCTTGATAATCTTATGCATCACAAAATGGAAGAAAATTGTCTTCAGTCAGTTTTTTTCCAGTCCTATTTCTTTTCTACAGCTGTTATGACTCTCCTACTCATTCTGGCTTTGTATTTGTTTTTACTGTAATTCTCAGTAGGTCTCTATTGCCTTTATTTGTGCTGGCTTTTGCCAACTAAATGCAGCCTTATATTCTTGAATGGCTATATTGAAAGGACGTAATTCTTCTAAGTTATCCAAGCAAAAATACACAAATCCAAAAATATATGGCTGATTTACCCATTAAAAATCAATTCATTTCATATCATGGATAATACATTTCCAGTCATTTGAACACTCGACTATTCCTTGGGGTAACATGACACTTGTAGTCAACAGACCATAAATCTCTTTACCAAGGGGAGTAACAAAATTACTGCCCTTTTTAATGGTCCCAACTGGCAGATTTAATATGTGGCAGCAGAACCTTCCTTTTTTGTCTAATTCATGATTATTTAAATATACCATCATGCAAAAGTAACCCCAAGTCCACGATTTGGCCCATTATGCTGAGTTGTCTCATAAATACAATGCATTTTGGAAAACATAAGCATATTAGTGCTCACTAAAATGCCAGCAGCTTTCATACACTTCATCAGTCTTGCTAGACAATTACACTTCCTTTTGGTTATTTGATTTTTATCTTATTTTTGTAGTTTCAGACACAGCTACTTCTTTGTGCACCAGACTAGTTTTTTATGAATATTTTCAACCTGAGAAAAGCAAACACTCCAAATTTATATTGATGGTTCTTTTTTCTATATTCTCAGACTATTTTTCCTGTCACTTACCATCAACAAAGCTTCTACACTAACAGAGTACCGTAGCATCTTTTGTAGCCACTCTGCTCCATGGCCCATCATGCCCTTTGAAGCCAATGCTCATAAAAAACTTCGTGCAAAGACTAGATGTGAAGGTGAAATTACATTATCTCTCTCTGTTTCATAACATTTTTGCAGGTACAGAGTTAGATCACATTAGAGGTAAAATTTCACTCCCTGGCTTTGACGTGTTTCACTGCAGTTCTATGTAGCATCTAAAAAAAATCACATTTTTGTATTTGAGATAACATAAATTTTTAAATATTTGTACAGCTATATCCAAATATGTTGCAGCTTATATTAGATTTTTCTAAATCTCACTGCTTTCCATTGATAGTGATATGACCTTACTACAGTGTTCTTTTTACATGCCTTTTGCAATGGACAGCTTAGTAATTACATCTCAATCTGGGCATAATTTATTCAGAAATTGTCTTGCATATGAGATGACAACTGTTTCCAGATAAGCTCTAAAAATTTCTCTGGATGCATGTACTCAAATTGTGACTGACAGGGTGGTGTCAGAGAGTCTAAGTACTGATGCTTTACAGAGTAGTGCTTCAGTGCCATGTCATGAACCTTGCCAAGTAATGTTCTTAACTAGCAGTTGTCCCAATATAACAGTAAAATGTGTTTCAAAAATCACGTGCTGTGCAAAAAATCAAATTAATTTTATCTGCAAACTTCTGTAAAACACCTTGTCCTGTGGTGCTTACTCTGGTCATAGAGACATCTGTCATCTGGCTTGAATCCATGAAACAAGTATATATCTTTCACATTTTTCTTTATTCATTACTCAGATTGTATCTGGACCGAATTTGATATTTTGTGCTTCAGTAATGATAACCCTTATTTTGGTGACCAGTCATATTCTCTCTGAACTGATGTTCTTTCTGGTCTTCAGAAAGAACTTTTGACTAGTACACATTCCATTCCATTGATTCCATTCTGGGTTGCAGTTCTTTCTTTGCTGACCTTCTGTGAAAATGGAGACAGATCATTGGGCTTTTAATTTGTCATGCAGCATCCTGAAAATTCATGTTCCAAAGGGTTCGCATAAACTCTGCTGAGAGTTTTCTGAAAATTGTCATTTTTTTATCTAGAATAACTCTATTTATATAGAATAATTCTGCTGTCGTAATAATCTACTAAACTCTCTATGATTCAGAGAAATCTAAATTTCACTTCCATCTCTGCTAATGAGTCAAATTCACTTTAGGTAAAACTTTTTTTTTTTTTATATCTGGGTAAAACTCTGAATCTGTCACTGAAGGCTACATGCTACATTCATTATGCTGTCATGCTGGTGTGGAGCTGTCACCTCTCACTCCTACGCCAAAGGCAGCCCCCAGATTTTGTAGGTCCTCATAGCTAAAAACGAATGGCAAAGTCAAAAGGGTCCAAAGAAGCTCACAAAATTTTATTATCATACTACACACTCAACATGGAAATTGATACATGTTTTAGTCCTGTCTTCTAATAGTAAGAGGAATAAAATAATAAAAGAAATGAGGGAAGAAAGAGTAAGTGAATAGGAAGTCAGATAGAAGAGAAAGGGGATCATCAGTCCAACATCCACACACGCTGTTGTTGGATGTTGTTGGTCCAACATCCACACACTGGAGCAGTTTATTAAATATTGCAGCCCATGGGAAGGACTCACTTTGGAAAAGTTTTTAGAGAGCTGTCTCCTAAGGGAGGGGTCCAACACTGGAGCAGGGGACAACAGTCAGAAGCAAGGAGAGGCAGAGACAGTTGTAATAAACTGGCTACAGTCCCCATTTCCTGTCACTCTGTGCTGCTGGGAGAAGGAGATAGAGCATTGGAAATAATATTACACTAGGAAGGAGGAAAGAGTTGTGAAAGCTATTCCTAAGATTTGGATTTACTCCTTATTACCCAGCTCTGATTTTTTTTGGTAATAAAATCAATTATTTCCCCAAGTCAAGTCTCTTTCAAGTCTGTTCGACTGTAACTCTTAAATGATCTCTCCCTGCCCTTACTCAACCCATGAACCTTTCACTATATTTTCTCTTCACTGCCCACTTGAGGATGGGCCATGATAAAGTGTCTTTTGTCAGCCCCTTGTGTCCAAGCAAGAGTAGCCCACCACAATATGCAATATTAAGACTGTATCAAACTGCAGATTATTGTTTATTTTATTTCTTGATACTGCCTGTGGGTGTAGTGAGTTGATCATACTCTTGTTCAGCAAGAAATCTGTGACAGCATTTCAAGGACAGCTTGCAAACCAATTATTTTATTTTACTTTTATTCTTTTTATATATGGTTTCCTATTCAAACATTTTATCTCTATTGTTCTCATTTGTGTAATTTTGCTTATTTGCATTAAGTGAACAATTTTGCATATACTGATTGCTTGGATACCCCACATTTACTCTGGTTTTGGTGTTAAGAGCAGCTATCTTCTGTGTGTCAGGCACTTGGCAGAAGACTGGGATCTGGTGAAAGATGATGTTGTGGCTTGTGTACAGATCTTTGCATTGACAGTTCAACACCCTTCACTGGGAGCCACCCATCACAGAGAACAGTAGTCACAGAACTTTTGAACACTTGCCTCACAGGACTGTCCAAAGCCCAAGACAGGAAAAAAAGAATCAACATTGATGAAACATTCCTATCGATATAGGTCAATTTTTCTTTGCCAAATGTATCTGTTCCCTTAAAATAGATTTTCAGATCAGGTGCTTTCAATAGAAAGCTATTGCAGTGGAAGACTTTGAACCACTTCTGCTTCACAACTTTTAGATGGTTAATGACAGGGTGGTCAAGCTATAATCTCTTTTGGACAGATGGCAGACTCAGAGGTTGTTCTGGGACTTGTGAAGAGAATAGACAGTTGATTAGTTATTTTTCTTGCTCCTAGCAGCTGAAACAGTTTCCAATAGTAAGCACAGAGACCTGGCAGTTTCTTTGACCTCATCCAGTCCTCTGTTCTTCTCTCAGGCTCCCTACTGCTTGACATGCTCCTCCTCTTACCTTGCAAATTAATGAGTTGCAGAGTTCAAAATCTTTTCTCCTGCTATAACAGCTGTTCCAAGAGGACATTGTTGTTTGTGCACCCTCAATCATTTCCTGAGCAAAACTGTTTACATTTGGATGAACAACTCTAAAAATAAAAGAATTAAAAATTGAAAAGAAAAAACCCTGACTAATAGTGTCAGATCATTAATTGGGACCACCTGATGTTGTCCTGCTGTTATGTGTTAGTCCACCATTTAGGTCAAGGCCAAAAAATACCAAAAGACTTCCAAGCCCTTGTAGGTTTGATAACTAAAAAACTAACTCAGACTGTCTTGCTTAAACTTTGTTGGGTTTTTTTATCTGAGTTTTTTGTTTGTTGTTTCTACAGCTTGTCTGCAATTTTTAGGGGGGCTATAGATCAGTGGCTGGAACACAAGATTTTGTTCTTTTACTGACCTGCATTCTTCCATGAAGACCTCTTCATTTCTCTGTTGAGTAGATGAGAGGCAATGGCCTACATCCTATCTTTTAACCTCTACCTCTGTCTCAGGAAAGAGTACCATGTTTTAAAGATACTCATGCTCACTGAAGAATTATGTTTTAGGAGTCTCCAAGATGCATCTCAATTTCTTTTTGACTGTTAGCCCTGAAAAAATGTAATACCATTTTTATATTCCTGGTCTAAGGCTTAATTTAGTTGTGAAAAACTATAGGCACTTACAGAAATCACTGAAATAGATCTTTATTTTTTAATGATGGCATTTGTATTTCAGATAAAGGGCATGATTTTTAACTGAAAACTTACATTTGGCAGGCCAAACATATTCAAAGTGGTATGGCCATGCTGTAGATTTTGGAGTGGGATCCTAAATGCGGCTTTATGATCAAGGGCTGTCTCTAAGAACAGTTCTCAGGAGACAAACTGATAGATCTGTGGCACTTAGGAAAAGGGGAAAGATATCTTCCCTCAGGTGAATATATTTTTGCTTTAACTCACCACATGCAAGAACTGGATCAAAAAATTGATGTTGTGCATGGGAAGACACAGAGCAGTATCTTGCACCCCTCTAATGAAAGCAAACATTGTAAAACTGCTTTTCCATGTAGCACCAGCCTCCATGCCAATGTTATTTAGACAGAGGATAAACATCAGTTCATCAAAAACTTTCCTGGAAGGCAATAGCCTTCTCAAAGTTACCATTTCACTGCAAAGAAAGTACCACAAAATGAGTGCAAGAGCTGTATACTCTTTCCAGTATACAGCATTAAAATATATAGGAAAGAGGTGAAAAAAACCAAGCTTTAAAACTTACCTAATCTCATCAGACCTCTTATTTCTAGGTACACTGAGAATTTAGGCTCTATTTTCATATCCAATCACTTGAAAAGTTGCAATTACTGTTTCTTTCTATAGAGTGGTTCAGGTTTAGAAATAATCTATTTTGTTTTGGTTTGCATTTCATTCCATTTCAGCACCATATCCTGTACATTAACAATGTGCTCCTTCTTTTTCTCTGGGCTTGTAAAAATCTCTCATGATGCTAATTGATGCTCCTGACAATTTTTTCCTCTAGCTTTTATTTCACTCTGAAGAAGCATATATAATGCTTCTATCAGTAGCAAATGCTACTGATATTAGTTGCAGAAGTAGCTGGTTATTCTTAGTAAATTCTCCATTGTGGTCTATTATGATCTTTTTTGATTGGCAAGCAGATTCACAATGAGTGCTATCATGAACAGGAGAAAAAAACCTGCATCAATTAACACAAATTAGCATCCCTGATGAAATTTTGCAAAAAACACAGGCATGAATGGGAAGGAACACAGCAAACTGAATCCCCAAACTTCATTTCAATTTGTACTGGTAGAATTATACCTTACATAGCCCAGAAATTTACACCAAGATCAGCTGCTGCACAGACTTGGTCTTTGATTTTTGTAACAGATAAACAATAATGCACTGATGCACTGATCTGTGTCTCACCTGTACAAAGCACTGCATGGTCTCTTGGTTTTACAAATTTTTTCTGTATTCTGGGATCATACCACAGAGGAGAGAAGCATAAAATTAATTACAAGCTGAATACAAATTATTTTCTCCAGAGGATACAAACAAATGAGTTTGTCCAGATATCCTGATAAGTTTCTGACACCTTTCTCTGTACAGCTCTCCATTTCCCCCCATAACTCTCAGTGTAAATGGTCTCCAGTATAATTTCCTCTATTTATTCTAAAAAAGTAACACTAAAAAAAAAACCACTTTAGGGGTCAGAGATACATTTACTGGTGCCACTGCTACATGTTGTTCAAAGAACTCTTTTGTGCTAATCTCCACTTCCCAGGATTACTACTCTCTTCTTGACACTGGATGTCAAAAGAAACAGGCATAGCTAGGAGTCTGTCACATGAAGAGAGGAGGAAGAAGTTTCACTGTCATTTCCAAATGCAGTTTAAGGAAAAAGCCTTTAAGTTTAGAACTTGGAACCTCAAAGGAGAAAAAGGAAAACAGATACCTTAAGAGAAGAAGTTAGGAAGACTGAGCCTAAGCCTAACATTGAGGGGGTACTTCAATATTTGGAACTGATCTCCTTGGCTGTTTAATTGGTGAAATGGATGGATAATAAACACAATCTGGGATGCTGCAATTGCTAGAATGAAGGTCCGAGCCAAGGCACACAAGGAGAAGCCTTGCATTTGCCTCCCTCTATAGATACCACAGAAGGTCATACAGTAATTCAAATGCTGGATGGACAGTGGTAGCAATAAAGCAACCCTGCATTCAGGGGCTTTAGTTTGTCAAATAAGAAGTGAAAGTTTCTCTTGCTGTAAATTAAAGTTATACTTCTTTCTCATTTTAGTAATTTCGAGTAGTCTAAGTAGCTGCTGAACTCATCTGTTCACCAATAAATAAAGAACAATGCTGCATCAATTTAACCCTTTAGCTTGTTTTAATTCTGGATAATGGTGAAGACCAGCAGACCATATTGAAACTCGGAGTCCATTTCTTGAATACTGTCTACTCATATAATCATCAGAAAAATAAAAATTAACCAAATTTGAAAAATGAAATGACAGACAGAATAATCAAATATCCACCTTTTTCTCAGAAAAGCTGAGCAGATTATGATTCTTCCACATTGCAAAGTGACATAAGGAGAAAGTCATGTTCATATGTATAAAACATTTTGTGACCCAGAGACACAAAGCAATTAGTGAGCAATCAAATATCACTAAGCGGAGAAAAATTAAAAGCAACAAAAATGTAATACTTTTTCCTATTTTTGGGATACTTTTGCATACATTTTTGGGAATTATGCCACAGAACTCTGAAATTTTGAAGATTATCAGCAGTTTAAAAGAAATCAGAAAAATTCATGGACAAAAAATCCATGAAGGGTCATTTATCTCAAAGCTAAAACAGCTGAATGAAGATGTTGATTTGGAAAATTTAAAATGTTTTTCTTTAAAGCTGTAAATTTGTGGAAAGTGGAAAACACCCAAAATTTCTGAAATAGGTACACAATTGGGAGACAATAGTAAAAATATTTGGTTCATTTTAATATTTCTGTCTTGAATTTTCTAGATTGTTTAGATAGTTTCTAAAAAACCACACTCATCAAAGTAATTTTCTTTGAATGATAGGAAAATACCTGATTTCCTGAAGGACTGAAAGGCAGTATGTGCTCCCCAACAAGCTGAGCAAAATGGCTTTGGGTAAGGGATGAATTTCACTAAATCATCCAGCCCTCCAAAGTGTGCCAGTCAATGTGCTACAGCTGGCAGATTAACCCTGCTCACCAGCTCCCAGAAGGAGAATCAGTCAGTCCCTCCCCTTCTGTTTCACAGAGCAGTGCAAGGAAATTGCATCAGTGCCATGTGCTGGGCACATTTTTCACTGGTTTCTGTTTTGATGAAAAAAAGAGAGAATTCTGCAACTGGGAAGAGAAATGTTGCTGATCAAAGGCAGAATTCAGGAAAAAGCATATTACTTTGAGGGGGCTAAGTAGAAAGATTGGTTGAGGGACTACAGTCATAGGATAAAGATATGTTTGACTTTTTGATATTTTGTTGCTTTATTGGATTACATGGCCCTTATAAATATTTTCAAACTGTTGAAAAATTAAAATCTCTTGAATTAAAAAATTATATTCAATAAAGAATTTAAATAGTTTCATTGGATAATAGAAAAGCCTTTCCTTGATTTTTTTATTATTATCTCTCTATACTATTCAATTTCCTCTCAATTAAAATTACTAGAGGTGCAAAAACTTTTTTCACAAACATTTCAGTGATCTAGGTGGCCTTTTATGTCATCAGTTTGTTTCTCATCAATAATTTATGAGGTCTAAGTCCTGCTATGTTCATAGAAAATCAGTTTTAGGCTAATAGTACTTTTAAATCTTTTCATGAAACTAGTTTAGTTGATTAAATTATATTTTACCAGTGAATTATATATAAGAAAGGCCATCATGTCAACCAATAGATAAAATTACTTAGATAACAACTGGCTGCCTGAACAGTAGATTTTGACAGCAAGCAGCAGAATGAATGCATTCTTCTTGCAGTGAGTTTGCAGACATGTAATTATTACAATGCATAGGTTCATGGAAAAACTCTAAGGAAAGTTTAGGTAGGAAAAAACAGTGGAGAGACTCATCTGTTCAAAAGAAATTAATGACTTGTAAATGAGAATTTTAACTCAGAATAGTTCAGCTTCTTATTTGAATCTCAGTCTTTTACTTTGCTACATTGGTCTTCAATTTGCAAATAAGTATTTATGTTCACAAATGAAAAATTGTAATGTGAAAATATTGTAAAGAAAAAATTATTGTCACACTCACTAACTAATATTTGTGTTAGCCAAAATAATTAAATGCTTTTGGAAAAAATACAGTGTTGAAACAAATGTATACTATGAAGACTTTAATTATGAAGCCTGCAAGTCAAGAATTCTTCATTGTGGTTCATATAAAAGCAATTTTCTAGAAAGTCAAAGCTCTATTTTTTTTATTTGTTTGTTTCTCAGTACTGAGCCCCTGTGAAGCCATGATTCAAATTTTATCAATGTAGCTAAGTGTTTTAGTAAAATCATATGCAAAACTTACATGCAAGCAAAGAAATTTTTTACAGTCACGACAAATACGAATTTGCAATGTTGATCATGCAAGGAGTGCAGTCAGAGGCTAAAATTGTTAACTTGTCAAGTGGCATAACAAAGCCTACCCTATCTTTAATAAGGAGGTAGTGCTGGATTTTCCTTATTTTTTTACAATGTCACATGAAAGTATGTACTTTGAAAAAATATAGTAATATTAACACATAAGTTCAATGTTCAATGAACATTTTTCTCTTGTTTTCTCTCATAATATAAAACAAAATCTATTCTCTGGTAAGATACAAAGTTATGAGAATGAATATTCTGTACCACAACTGATATTTCCTGTGAAAAACAGAGCAGACAATGCAGAAACCTTACCATACTGGGGCCCAGCTCACAGCACTGTCATAATATCATTAACTAATTTCACCCAAATTTACCAATGCTTAATATGCTGCAGTAAAGAAAATGATTATAGAATTCACTTCATTTACATAAATGTAGGCTGTTATTTTTCCCACAAGTCTCAGCCACTTTCTGTGCATAGAGGAAAGGTAAAAGAAACCAGAAATCTCCAACAAAAAGAGGTACATTCCTACCCCATAAGGACAGAAGGGTGCTGTGTTACTATGGAGGCATCACTTGAACTGCAGAGACTAAAAAAAAAACAACCAACAACAAAAGCAACACATTAATTCATTTATGCTGGATGTGTAGAAGCTCTTTGGTACCTGGCACAAAGCAGAAGGCCCCTCATTTATGATTTGTACTTGCTATTACTGTTTGCTGCTTTTGGTGCCTTGTTAAAAACCACCTCAGCCACTGTCTTCTAGCCTAGGACAATGATCTTTCTGCACTGACATTTACAGCAGTAATTATTTTGGTGCTTCAGAAGGGATTAGTTTTCTGTGATGGTTCCTTCTCTCTTGTTCCTTTGTCCATTTATCCTTTCCACAGGACAACAGGGTCCCTTTGAACTTTTATTTTTATATCAGTGGTTGATAATTAAAATCAGTCCAAAGGCACATAGCATACCCAAATTACCAACAACTTCTTAAATGATTCTTGTGGAAAGGAGAGTCAAACCACCAGCTCAAGTGTCTCAAAATAGTTGGAGGATTGCACATCAAATTTATTTTCCTTTGCATCCAAATGGAAATATAATTTTATTTTGTTGTTTCTTATCTTTAAAAAATATAATGAAATCTGTTTTACTTGTTGCTACAAGAAGCTGCCTAATTCTGTCTGAATTTTCCAAATGTTGTACATAAAATTGAATGGAATAGAAAGTTCCTGGTACTTCTAATTATAGGCTAATTTGAATGTTGTTAGAGGGAAAAGGAATGTCAAAATAGTGAATGACAAAAGAGAACAAGAAAGGTAGGCATATGACCTGGATTGCAGTCTAGAGTTGTCACAAAACATTACACAAATCCTTAGGAACTGTTGTTTCGTATATCATTTCTGACACTCCCAATAAATATTGAATTAGATGTCCTGTGGTGTAATTAAAACAAAATGAAAGTGTATTTAAAGTACCAAGATAAAATAGTGCTTATTATGGCTCTAATAAAATCTCATGTAGCTTTAATATGATACCTGAACTCCGTACAGAATTCCCATGGCTCATGTGCCATGTAGACTTCTATTCATTTCAGGGCTTTGTTCACTTTTTGGGATTGCTCACTGCTTGGGTGTGTTCACTTTTTGAGATTGCCATAGTGAGCCCATTTATAAACTTTGAGTCTTTATGAGATTATCTGGAGTCTTACCTGTCTTCAGATATCTATACATAACTCATGCTTTTAATTTAATCTCTTTTTTTTTGAATACCTTCTAAAAAATCAGACATTTTCCATAATGTGCTTTTTATGTAGCTTCAGAAATAATCTCACAGTTGATGTATAGCTAGATGTTGGCCTGAATATATAGACACCATGTGTTTATTCTAGTGTTGTTCCATTTGTGAGAAAAAATTGACAATGGAAAGATTCCTCTTTAGGTTTTCCCAGAACCCCTACTGTGAGTACTGTAAAAGTCTTGCTAGACAATTTTTTTTGAGAATATATTTAATATAATTCTCATGGATGAAATATTCTGATAAATTATTAAAATTTCAATTTTTAATCTGTTCTTCATTGTGATTATTAGTTTCACACCAGGGTTTGTCACCTTATAATCTTTTAAAGTTCTTTTAATATTTGGTACAAATCATCTCTGTTAGAAGGCTTAAAATTGTGCTGTTTCCCATACCTCTTGCCTTTTTTGTGGGAAAATCTTTGGTTTGTCATTCAGTCTTTCATCTCTTTGATGTCTTTTACCATGGGAAAATAGGAATTTAAAAATAGCTCTGTAAAATGAACATTTTGTAGCATCTGGTCCAACAAATTGCTATAATTTCTATAATTTATCATATCTAGTTTTTGGTCCATTTCGGGAAGCTTCTAGCTATTGTCCTAAGCTTTGCTCCAATAACACCTCTAGAATAATCAGGTTTTGTGTTGAATTTTATTTTTCAACTTTTTTTTTTTTCCAGACTATAAAGTTTCTGGTGTTCTTACAAAACTTCTCTCTTCTTTCAATGGCAACACAAACTCAACATTTTCTCCATTGAAGCTTTTGCCTAAAACACAGGCTTGGTCTTGCTACCAAAATTTTGGGTATATATATTCTCATTCAAAACAAAAACAAAAACAAACAAACAAAACCAGTAATTAAAAATTGTTGCCCAAATCCTGTTTTCTTGGTTAAAAAATTCTGACAGTGGAGACTTCTACTTTATAGTAACCTTACACCTCTTCTAGTCAGCATCTCATTTGTACTACTGTTTTCTGCTTTCTTAAGTTTCCTTGAGGTTGCCTTTTATCTCCACCTTTCTTCACAGAATGCCTTCTTTTTGAAAAACCAAAAGATGACACAGTGTCCTTTTCCACCCTTAGCTCCAAAGGCTGGGAGGGATCTCTGTCACTGAGACTGTATTTTTCTTTTCTAAAAATTCAGGGGAAATCCACTTTGCAGCACTAGACCTAGATGTGAATTTCCCCTAACTATGAGGTCCCCTCTCCAACACACTGTTTTGCACATTGAACAGATGGCACATGAGGATGTAAAGGTAAAAAAACCCTGAATATTTTGGTTTATACTGTTGCCAGGAACGTGGCATGAATTGGGTGGTTTGTTTTGCTAACTGCTGAAAACTGGAAAGTGTTTGAGTGGTAGACATAGCAGGTGTGGTGCTGGCATACTTTGAACTCCAGCTGAATCATTAAAGTAAACCAGAAAAACTGAACAGATATTTTCCATGTAATCAAACAGGAAGAAATGTTCAGGTATTGCATTATTCACCACTGACTTGAATGTTTTGAGCATAATTGAAATGATTTATTTTTCTACTGCTGTTCTGCATCTGTCTGGTCACAAGGATATGTTTTAAATTCTTTGACAGGGAGGATTGTTTGACAGGATGGACTGTGTTATTTTGAGATTTACCTCTGAAGAGATAAAGGTGAACTGGGCTAGAAATTGTTAGTGGGTTCCTCAGTAAAGGAGTAGCAGTGCAAGTTTCCCCAGATCTTCAAACCAAATCAATACATGTTCCCATTGTGTCAGTTGCAAAAATTATGAGTGATCCAGAAAGAGAATGAAAAAAGTCTTCTTTTGAGTAAGTGAAATAAGTAAACATCAGAATGTCAGATGAGTTGCCACTTATGTAAATTTTGATATTTATAAACTAGGCTTGCTGAAACAAACCTTATTGAAACAAAGAGACTTTGACCTCCATCCATCATTGAACAGACACAAAATTACTGCTGCATTTCTGACACTGGCAGAAGGGCAAAAACCCTTCTCATGGAGGATAAATGAGCTGTATTCAGCAAGAGAAAGGCCAGAGAAACTCCTGCTTTATCAACCCTCTGCACCCTGGAATGTGTGGGATGCTCCATATCATGAACACCCCCACCACATCACAGTGGGCTGAGTAGAAATTGCAGCACCCTGCAATTGCAGCACCCTGTTCCATGGAACCATCTTTTTCTTTTGCATTCAAGGTGCCCAGAAGTTGCTGTAGAATGAAGAATAAAACAAAACTGTTAAATGCTGCAAATTGCTGTAAATGCTGTGGGGCAGTGGGACTTCCATTTTGTATTGCTGAAGGCTGCTGGGGAATGTGTGTATGGAAGGAGGAGATACACGAGTGAAAGTTTCAGAAGAAGTTGTGAAAATCAGTTTTAAAATCAGTTTTAAAAGACTTGGTTTTAAAAGGTGAGCCTCTAAGTAGAAAAATTGTTTTAATCTTTTTCTGCTTAAGAAAAAGAGGTTTACAAAATCACTGATAAAGTCATGGTCCCATCAATTTTTTCGTTGGGTTTTTTGGGTTTTTTACTTAGCAACTGGATCAAATAGGAAAAATGGAAAGCTAGCATCTTAGAAATACCTTATATATGATTTTTAAAGGTTCTAGACTTTGTGTGTAGTGGTTTTGCACATTTTTTAAGTATCTGCCTTAAAATATCCATGTGTCAGAGAAGTAAGAGACAGTGGTAGTTTTGATTCTCGCATCTCTTTTGTTCTGCTCCTTCCTCTTGTAAATAATAAAGGGGGGGCAGGGGGGGAGAGGGGGAAAGATTTTTTTCTGCAAAAACTAAACTCTAAATAATGTCAGAACCTTCACTCTTCTAATGGTTTCATGTGCTAATGTTTAAGTCTAGAAGGGGATGAGAATGCATGTTCAGGATATTATTAAAATAACTAAGCAAAATAAAGTGAAAGATATGGCATCAACAGTTCTCATAAATTTGAGATTTCTCTTATACATAATCTCCACTTTCTCAGGCTGGTAGAAGAAAGGCATTGTCAATTTATCAGAACTTTTAAATCCTTGCTTTTCTTTTTTTTTCTTTCTGTGTAAATACTTTGTAATGCCTATGTATTGCTCAAGAGAAAGAGCTAGATGTTTTTGACTAATGTTATCCTTATGAAGGAATGATCTTAAAGGTCATAATTCTTGGAAAAGCAAAATGAAGATTCAGTCCCAGTTTTTAGTAATTTGCATAGAAGTTATCTTTTCATTTTAAAAATTTATTTTCCTATGAATTTTTACTTTCCCACTTTAAGGTAGTGTTCTTTAATGCAATGAACAGGCTTTTTTAAACACAATCTTTTATGTTGTATTGTCTGTGATCTTTATCACACACTATTTCAGATGTAATAGAGACATCAGCTTCCCATAGGAAACCTGTTTTCCAGTTTTACATTATTCATTTTGTGTTTCCCTAGCAAGAGCAGGTTTTGTGCACAAAATATTTCCATTTTTTCTTTAGCTGTAGCACATTGTTACACTTAGAAGTTCACTTAACAGTTGCTCCATTCTTTCATGACTGCAGGGACTGAGAAGTGTTTAGAGCCCTGGTTGAATAAAGAAACCACTTGATACACAGGTGAAAAATCTTTGCTAATTCTGTAGTTTCTTAAATATATTCTTTTATTTGAGATATATTTCTTTCACTATATTAGCATTCAAAGAAGAGCTGTTCATTCTGAAAGGCCATGTTCTGGGTTTTTTCAGTTTTCATGCTTTTCTTTGGCAGCATTCTCAGATCATTAAGAAGTCTGTGCAGAGACATCTCTTCTTTCTATTGGAATTGTCTCATTGCTTTAAAAATCAGTTTGCCTTCCCAAGACCTCCAACTCTCCAATTAGGCCCCTTGTCTTATTTCCCTGGCCTAGAAATATTTTTGTTGCCCTAGAAATGAATTTTCCTACTAAGACCTCATTCATATTTTTTTTCTTCTGGCTTTTTTGGGTATTTTTTTCTGTGTTTTCCAGTTACATATCATCAAGATGTGGGATGGGCAACAGACCTCCCTCAGATTAAAGTGATTTCTCAGAACACCTTCATTACTGAATAAAGCTCAATTCCTTGCAGAAGCATATCACTGCAAAAAAATTATAAAACAGCAAAGATGAAAATCAGGATGGAAAGGAAAGAGTAGAGCAGTACAGCAATAAATCTATTGGCATTTTACATGAGTGGGGAATAAGAAAGACGTCAGCACTGCACTAAAAAGAGTGCATTAAGCCATTCAGTTTGGATGTAGAATAACTTAGCTTTTATTTGCTCATTATGTTAATAAATATTCCATTTTTAGTTCCTTAAACCAGAAGAAAGCTCTCCTGAGTTAAGAAAGCTAAGTACATAAGTTAAGAAAATGTACAGTTCTAATTTTAATTCAAGGTGTGTAAAGGAAGTTTATTCTGAATTTTTGACTTAGAAGACTTCAATAAGTCTTGGCTATTTTTATAATAAAAGAGGACTTTTGTGATCAAAAAGTATTCCTAAAACTTTTTTTGCAACCAAATCAGTGTTTCTCTTCTAATCACATGTCCTGTTAAAGTGTAGTAAAATTGAAAGACAAATAAATTGCTATTTTAAAAAGCTATTTTTTTTCTTAAAAACCAATTGAAAGGTCGAAGCAGAAAAAAACCTATTTCTGTTGAGAAGATCAGCCTTCTGACTGATGTTAATATTTATTTTTTTCAGCTCTGTCTTCTGACTTTTCCCCTGCATTTGATTGCTGTGCTGTGACAACAATGATATTTTTGTTCAAATAGCTTTACTATAACCTTTGACCATATCCAAGAGAGGTCTAGGTATCTAAAATAAAGACCTGGTTTTTTACAGAAGAAGTTGACATTGTGGAAATATGTATATACAACCTCAAACAAACTCCAGCACTTCACTGGCCTACTGTGGATCAATTTTTTTGGTTTAAATCTGTATGAAATTGTCCATGTAACAACAATAGGCACAAGAAAAAAATGTTGGTAAAAAAAAAGATATAAAATGGGTTTCAAACAGTGAACACTGCTTTTGTAACACACACAGAGATTTCTATTTCTTCTCCCTAAACTCACTAAGGTGTTATTATTGTAGTTCAGGAAGGAAAACAGATGTCAATATCTAATATCCTTGAAAATCACTTTCCCACTGTGCATCACTATATTACTCTCTTCTGCTCTCCCCACAGCTCCCATTTCTCTTTACTAGATAGATATTATTCTCTTTTTGCTCTCCTGCCCTTATTACATGTCCTTACATACTTACTCAATATTCTTTGAAGATGTCTCAATTTTTTCCTGAATACAGTTTATCTTTTAGGCCTTTCACAGACTGCTATTTCTGATTCTTTATGTTTGGTGTACTCACAACTCTGATAAATTACTTATTTTATTTATTATCTATATTTTAGAGATATGAAATCTGATTCTGAGCTATAACATTACAGGCTATATTTTGCTAATTTCAGCAGGGACAGGATTTGAATCATGTTTGCATTCTTTCTAAGAGAGAGGGGATTAGACATTTAGATATGCATTTGAAAAAACAAGTTATTTGGACCATTCTGTTCTTCAGCTGGAATGCAGTGCTTAGCTTCATTCAAATTTATTGAACTTAAGCATTATGGTTTCCATGGAAACATGGAAACATGTGTCAGTCTTCCTGAACATCAAATATTTTCCTTGCTGTAGACATTAGCTCAGCAAACTGAGCCCATGGTTTAGTGGTGGGCTTGGCAGTGCTGGGTTAATTGTTGTACTTGATGATCTTAAGTCTTTTCCACCATAAGTGATTTCACTATTCTATGATTGTGAAAGTAAGATGGCCCTGGATACACTGAAAATCCAATCTGGTGAGGAAAATGAAAGAGGAAAGGATTGCTTATTTTTCCCTGGTAAACAGCTTTGCAACAATATTGTCTTCAGAGTAGAGGAGAAAGGTTTAGGTAACTGTGTGGTCTGTGCTGCAGACTGTCTGTAGTTAAAAAAATGAATTTTAAAAAAATCAGTAGTGGTCTTATCTTACATATGGGATCACCAACTTGATCTACCATGACTTTCTGTCAAATATGAAGAGGAAGGTATTCTAATATTTCAGTCATGATGCATTGTTATTATTATTAATATTTCAGAGCTATCTGAAGGGGTGACTTCTTTTCATTCATCAAATATTGAATGCAGTCTGAACTTTAATGCAAAGTTCCTCTCTCTCACAAAGCTGGAACTCCACAGCCTGACTTCATGCCATCCAAGTCTCTCCTGCATCTGCAGTTCTGTAAGAAAATCAGATAAGTCAACCTGCAGCAACACAACACACTGGGTAACACTTCATTCTTTCAGTAAAATTTCCAGTGAAGTCAGTAATTAATTCCTTAGTCTGTAAAAGTCTGTAGAAGTCCATATTTCCATCTAACAACACAAAAGGCCCCAGAAAATGTAGCCACCACAACTATTTCAACCCCATCTGACCAGGTGGCTGTATCTCCAAGAGCAGGTGCTAATGACAGAGCATAATGCAAGACAGACAGTACCTTTTCAGTTACTGGTGTTCATTAGGAAATATTAGAGGAAACAATAATTCAAATTTAAGCTGATGTTTTACACAAATATAAAATTTTATTTACTGATTGGGTACAAGAATATGCCCTGAGTATTTTGACTAACTAGTTGAGCACACTGAGCAGCTGCCAGTTATCTTGTCCAGCTAAACAGCCATGATTAAACAGTAAAATCTTTGTAAATTCTCTTTCTCTCAGTTGGGGGTGGGGGGGGGAACCAAAAAAAAACCCCAAAACTGTGGTCGTATAGATGTCCATATTTCTATGCATATTTTACAAACTAAGTATTGTGTAACCAGTTTTAACATGAGCTGTATTCACAACACTCCCTTGAGAAAGGCTTCCACAAACTGAAATTTAAAAAAAAAAATGGGAAAGGTTACCATATTAATCTGCTGCTATTTAAATTGTTTTTAAAAAGCCTTTACTTTCTTAAGATATTTATCAATACAATCAACCCACCCCACAAGCAGTACAGGCACATAGTCATGTTACTGTGCAGAAAAATGCATTCTTTGGAGATACTGTCTGTTTGATTGCTAATAGGGAATAAAGGCAATGAGAAAATCTTTTTCTAAGGTGGAATAAATATTTGAAATTTATATGTTTAGAATATCCCGGAAAGTAGGAGAAATGCCTGACAAGAATATGTGGCTGTAAAAAATCAGCAGTGTCTAGACAGGTATACCCTACTAAGTTCAACTTTATTTTGAGGGTGAATATGATTTTAATAACTGAATGTGTGATTTGGTGTGAATTTAACTTACCAAAATGGAAAGAGGTAGTTCTAGGACCTTCCTGATCTTACTGTAGTCCAATGCATCTGTCCAGGGAATCCCAAATAGAGCAGAAATCAACTATTAGTCATATAAGGGAGATTCATTCCAGCTGCATCAGCCCACAATAACCCAAATGCAAGAAACTCTGAATTTCACACTCAAATACCTCAGAGTCAGGCCTCTCTTGTAAATCTAAAATATCTGTTTTCACTGAAGTTTATAATTCCACTAGAGCCAGAAAATCATTCTGAAAGTGGTCTTAAGATGGCTACAGATTCCAGACACAGTTAAGAGATTTGGTGGTTTGATTTTGGTAGGTTTTTAAAACTGATATGTGTGAACAGGGGCTTCCACCCATTGAGTCATTGATAGTACTCAGAATTAGAATGAAAGGCAGGGAAAGGCTTCTATCTATAAAATCTGGTACAAGCTACTGAAGAGGAGTTACAAGTAAAACTATAAAAGGAGAAATAATATATTTGGCATAGAATACCTTGATAAAAGTCTGATTTACATTTGAAAGCCAGCTGAGTACTGCCAGAAGGATCATTTTTTACAAAAGAGAATAAACAAGAATGACATTAAAAGTAATAGAATTTTAAGCCATGCAGAAAGAGTCAAATTAGAGAAAGAATTATTTTTAGCATAATTATTTTCATTTTCTTCAAAGTCTACTGAACCCACTGACAATATTTTTATGCAGCCATGTTTACATTTTAATTCAAATTATTTTGAACTACCAGTGTGTCCATAAGTAAAAAAGCAGTGTTATTTCCACTGTGAAGAGGAGAGGTTATTTTCTGTTTTCAATGTACTTTTATTAATCAGTGACTTGCTTTATCATGGGTTTAAAATACGTTTCCTTTCTTGACAAGAAGGCTGATTTTCTCAGCATGCACACTGCAGGTTCAGTCATCCTTGCCCCACCTGGCTCATACCTTCCAGTCAGGAGCTCAGTCAACCAACTGTCTTTGCTGATAAGATTTTTTTTGGCAACTCCAACATACAATTTTTTTCATTTTTTCCAGTGTGCACGCTCCCAGCTGAATGAAGTTTTCAATCCTTTGTTATGCAGCTAAAACACTACTATTTTTTAGGAAATGGGTTCTCTATCTAAAGCACATATGGATTCTCATAATTGTCACAGCATGGAAATATCAGTCAGAACACTTAAAAGAGGAAATTAATCCGTGTGGTTGAATTCATAGTCCTGATAATTGAAGTATGCTGACATGTATAATTGAGTTAGGATTGAATTATAAAGGCTGTGAGTAGCCAACTCCAACTATTTGTAGGAAAACTAACTCAATCTTTCTGAATGGTGAGAAGAGTTTTGGAAGTGGTTGTCACCTATGATTCATTTTTCTTCTATCTGTTGGAAGGTTATGTTGTGATGTGGTACACTGTGCAATCACACTCAAAGGAAAATGGGCAGGCAGGCTGGAAGGAGAGAGGGGGAAGATATCCATCCATTAGAGGAGGATTGCAAGAGCAGAGATTGAGAGGACTAAGAAAAACAGGTAGGAGATAGTCATGATACAGAAAAAATAAAAAGAAAAAAAGATAATTTCTTTCATGTGTTCCCTAATGTTTAGTGTAAGCTGAAAACCCAAAGATAGTTGCCAGCTTAAAAGTAAAGTTGTAGAAAAACTTTACTTTTTCTGTAAAGAAAAAGTAAAGTTTTTCTACAACTTTACTTTTAAGAGGAAGAGGAGAGGGAAGAAGTTTGCTTGCATAACTGGAGAGGGAAGAAGTTTGCTTGCATAACTCTGACCTCTATTCTGTTCAGATACTCTGAGTTTTTCTCCATCTAAAGAAATTCATTTTGAAGGTAAAGTTCCAATAAAACATAGCTTTGGAATTTTCTATGTCCTGTTCTGAAGTAAATGTGCAGGCTGTTGTATCTTAGAAGTGTGTACACTCAAGGTCTTGTCTCAACACATCACTATCCTGACCAGTACATACCCAAGAGAAGTGTGCAGGAAGAGAAGAGATTAATAGATTTTGACAGGTTACACGCTGAAAATCATAACTCATAATCTTGCAGCTGGCAAATAACTCTTCTGGTAGTTGTTTATCTAGAAATGCCCCAATACTGTCCTGCATGCCAGAGTGACAATCGCAGTTCAAGCTGAGGTCCCGACTGGAAAGGCCAGGCTCTTCCAGCTAGTGACAGGAAAATGTCATTAGATTATTTTTGCTGAGGATATTCTATTCCAAATGTCTTTTCTGCAGCTTCCTTGAATATATCCTTAGTTTGTTGCACTAGGAGGGTTTTCTGTAGCAAGTGTGTCTAAATTCTTTTAGCCTACATTTTATATATATACACATTCAGAGAATTTATGTTTTCCTTTCAGAACGTGTAAAAATACCAGCAAATCACAAGCACCTTAATCAATATGATTCAATAGTTAAAGAGTTAAGTTTGTAAAGCTTTTAACTCCCACATAAGTTTAGCTCTCCTTTTATAGAAGTACCTTAAATCTTAAAAAAATATAAAAAGGGATTGACTACAATTTTGCAAAAATTTTGATGTGCTGAATGTTAAAAATCCTATTTAGTCAGTCAGTAAACAAGCATATAGGTAAAAAAAAACCCATATCAACAGGGTTTACATCATATTTTGATGATATATATTACACCTTATAGGGTGAGGATTTGGGTTTTTTCTTACACTAGGGCTGAAAAAAACCATAAATTGATGCATCCCATTCTACAGCTTTCATTATGATCTTCCTACACTCTAACCTCAACAACTACTCACTTTATGCAGCTGTCATCCTGTATATTTTTGTCTTTAATTTTGAACATGAGAACATGCTATTTGTGAGCTATTATATCTGTTTAGTACATGAATCATTTGCCTTCCAGAAGCAACCTCTATATGAACATTTCTGCAAAATCTCAATTTAAAAGGTATCTTATTCTGTTTCATTATAGAAAGACCTTTAGGGAAAAGTGTTGCATTTTTTTTCCCCTCTTCCAATAATCTGCCTTAGAATCACTGCATTTGTTTATATGTTAATACGTCAGATTTTATAGATTTTTTTCTTAGTGCATCAATAAAATCTAATATTAATGAAAGAAAACTAAGAAGGGAAATAATATGAAAAGGCAAGAAAGGAAAATAATATCTTCATCCAATCTAATTTCTAATTGATAGTTTTATATTACTTTTATCCCCAGTATGTTATTTATTTTTCCTAGATTTAATTTCAGGCTGGTTTTACTGCATGTTTAGTCTTATTAAATTTCTTTGTATTGAGTATCCAACAATCAACATATTTCTTATATTAGAAAAGCATTGATATGTGTTTTGCACATAGAATTTATGCATATAATATCCTTGATGATGACAAAGATTGTAATCAGCAAGGTTTGGGTTTCTTTTTCATTTACCCCATACTAAAATTTTCAAAGAAAGAAGCAGCATACCAGATTATTAAAAACTCTTAATTGAGAAGTCATGATAAATCTCCTTCTAATCCCATGTAATATTTACCATGACTTGGAAATAACAGAAAACTGTGATGAAAAGCTGCAGAAAATAGAAAGTCATGATTGTTTGGTTAATAAATAATATTCAGAAATTATTCTGAACTGCTCATTAAAATTATTTTTTTCTTGATAATCTGTGCTTTAAGACAGCAGAGGTTTCTTTCACTAAAGCTGAAAGGTCATACATGGGAAAAAAATCTGTAAGCATATTTTTGGGATGGGTAATCATACTGTCAATGTACAGACAGTGAAAAAGACTTAGAGGTAATGATAATTAACATTTGAAAGGGAGTTGCTCGTTCTTTTTCTTTAGTTATGAAATTTAGTAATTTAGTTTATTGCATTAAAAAAACTGACAGGAACAGAAGATTGGTGAGGCATTGCAACAGGTTGCCCAGAAAAATGATGTCTGCCCCATCCCTGGAAGGGTTCAAGGACAGGTTGGGTGGGGCTTGTAGCAGCCTGGCCCAGTGGAAGGGGTCCCTGCCCATAGCAGGGGGTTGAACTAGATGATCCCTGAAGTCCCCTCCATCCAGACCATGCTATGATTCTATGAATCTGAAATATTCATTGTCATAAAGTAGCAGGTATTTTGTATGATGATGAGAGAAGCAACATCTATGTGAATTCCTATCAGACTGAAGTTGAAGTAAGTGGACAGTAATTCAATATTTTCTTCTGTAATTATTAACCAGAGATTAATGATGTTCAAAGCAAAACAGAGAATTTTTTTCTCTTCTGCAAATATCATTTGATCCTTCTCTTATAATCTCCAAATAATAAACAGAACCACAAGGGAGAGCAATTTAAGAATTTAAGAGGTATCTCCTATGTATTGCCTAAGTAACTCTGTTGTTATTCCTTTGAGAATATTAGAGATAGTCCTACTCAAGGAGTATCAAGCTATCAAATTTAAATCAAGTTTTAAAGGAAATTTTAAATGATAATTAAGATATTAAATCAAGTTTTAAAGGAAATGTTTAATGTTAATTAAGAAAAGAGCATTTTAAAAAAGTAATTATGCTGAAAGTTCTTTATTAAAAAAACTTACAGCAAAGTTACTGGAGAAAAAGTCTAGAAGAAAGACCTGAATTCTTCAATACACCATCTTTACACAATACCCCAGCACAGTAAATGCAAATGTCTCTGTGGTAGCCCATTTGGATCTTTGTATATCAGGTTACAGTTAAGAAGACAGCTATATTGCTGTTTTCTATATCTGGACTCTTGTTCAGCCTACTCACAAAAACCTGTATTCCTGCTTTCTCAGCCTACACTAAATAATGATTGATGCTTTTATTTATTTTTATTATGTACCAATCTCCTCGGTCTTCACTTTCCAGTGCATATCTGTGCTCTTTATTTGGATTTTTTGTTCTGTATGAAAGGGCTAGGAAATATATGAGTTTATCATCAGATGAAATGGTATGTAGCCACTATTTCCCTGGCAATATACTCAGGGTAGGATTAAATACAGCAATCACCTGTAACATGTGTAATTAAGTCATTTTCCATGACACAAGAAGTGAATGTCCATTCCTAAAGTGGTCTTGGCTAAGCTGAGTTATTTACAAGAGCAGTTCATTTTAAAGGACTATGCTCAACTTCATAATCTGTGTTTTCTAGATATGAACTGGGAGATGTAAGAATTATTTTTTTCTATTGATATAGACAAAGGATTTTCAGAGGATAGGCTGAGTACATTTAGAGGTCAGTTGCTTTTGGAATGTTTTATGTTTTACAGTGTGATGAATTAATAATAAGAAATGCAAACAGTATGGAAATATTTTGGCTGGCTTTATAAATTAGATAAACAAAGTAATAGCTTTGAGGAGCACAGGATTCTCTGATCTTTCTCAGTGTGCTGCCTGTATTCTTATTAAACAATCAGTGGCAAACAGATGGCTTTGGAAAAGCAGCTCCTCTTTCATGAGTATGAATGTTTGTGCACAACACTGTGTGTGTCTGTGTGTCTGTGTGTGTGTCTGTGTGTCTGTGTGCCCACCCATGTGTGTGTTTTAGCTGGTTTTTATTTAACTGAATACTGAAAAATAGCTTTTTTTATTTAGTCAGGTTGGTTTGATCAGAACTAGTGCATCTCCATTCTGAAGGAACCTGAGTTATAAAAGTTGCTACTGTCCTTTCTGAATTTACTAACAAAAAAAGGGAAACTACACAACCACAGTCAATAACATGTGACTTAACCTTCTCAAATAGTCTGCCTTTCCATATTTAAAGATAACAATTTACAAAGATTTTCTTAGCTCTCTACAATTTCTGAACAGTTCTTTGTGAAATCAGATAAAAAACAAACATTTTTTTCACTTTGAAAATTTCACATGCACTAAAGTTATTATTTTGAAAATTTTTTATTTGATTGACTTAACTTTTTTTTTGTCAATTTTCTTACCACTATTAAATAAATATGTCATAGGAAGCAGGAGTAGAATTTCTAACAGTCTAAATTTCTGTATTGCTGTGTGTGAAATTCAATTATTGAATATGGGAAGGGTGGGGAAATGGTATGTAAAGGAAACAATTGTGTATTTTCTGTTTTCTTCTACAGGGTTCTACAATATGTTATTCAGAGTGTAAAAGCAAGTACACAGAAGCTAGAAAGCCACAATAGAGTTGCTCCTATACATCTAATTGGGCATTTTATAAGTGAATTATGAGGGGGACTTTTGATGAAGGATTTCCAGCTTCTGAAAAACACACTGAAGAGGAAGGAATTGGGGTGGGTCAAATTAGAGTAAGGCAATTAAGAATAAATTATATCTATAGTTTAATCTGGCTAAGTTCAGCTTTTCAGTGATCTGAAACTCAAGAAGGAATCAATCAATTGGGAAATTATGATATTCCCAAGCATTAAGACAAACTGCTGTAGAGTGACAGGAGAAAATCTGGAGGGATAAGGAACAGAATAAACCACTGGAAAAAGTGGGACAGGAATGAAAACAAAAGACATAAGTAAATTAGTAGAATACAACCAAAAAATGCCTATGTGAGGTATTCAGTGAAAACAGAAGGTTGATGATAGATGACAGGAGCCACAAATTTTTTAAGATTTTTTTTTCTCAGCTTATATTATTAATATAAGTATCATCAGAAACTCAGTACCACTAAGGGGACATGTGCAATTGTGGGAACTGTGGTGAGGACAGAAATGTTTGGATTCAGTAAAAGTCTCAGATAAAGTGGACCTGTAGCTATACAAAAGGAACTGTTGGCTCTTGAGCATTAGAAAAGCATCAGAAATTGTGAAGGAAAGGAAGAGTTACAGAGAATTAGAGAGTTATAATTGTATATGTTGCCTCTGAAGAAAAAAACAATGAAAAAATTAAATAGTCAGGGACTTGTATCTAATTCAGGCTAGCTTCAGTATATAAAAAATGCTCAGAAATTTGGAACAAAAGCATAAGCCATCTATTTTTAACAGGCAACATTCATCTGTCAACAGCAAAACAAATCAAAACAGCTTAATGTCTTTTTTTGACAGGAAAAAATGTTGTGTGTGAGAGAAGAGTAGGAAGTGTCACAGAATTAGAGATAAGAATGCCTACAAAATTTTTTATAGGGAAGTCAGGCAAACATTGTCTAGATGAAACCATAATAGAAGGGTACATAGACAGTTGAGCAATGCTGAATAGTTCTTAAATTGAAAGTTTTGTCAAGCAAGGCATTCAAAAAGTCAGTTCCAGGTTTCCTACTATTCAGTTTTGTAATTAAACATTTAGACACTATGAGAAAAATGTTAACCGGTTTGTAAAGTACATGAAAATTCAAGGAAAAGCACTGAGCATTTGAATACATTAAATTGCTTAGAAACAGTCCAGTGGATAGTAACAGAGCTGTTCAAAAAATAATTGGGATTGTTTAAAGCAGAGAACTGAGAGGGTGACATGATAATGCTATGTTAAAGGCTGTCAGTAGGAAGAAATTGCACTGCTGTGTCCACAAGATATAGGACAAAAAGTTATGGTCACAGACCAATCCAAGCACATGCACTTCAAATGATTATATTGATCCCTGCAGTTACAGACATGCACAGCCAGAATTTAGAGCTCTATATTTTTCTCACTAATTGAGGAATATAGCATGACACCTACAAATTGGGTCTGTAACCATTAGTCACACCACTGTGCTGAAAGTTGGAAAGAATTGCACTGAACTGGGATATTATCTCATCTGTGAGATCATTTCCCTTGTTTTACTCTTTTGGGGTTCTCTAACTCATACAGATACAAAAAAAAAAAAAAAAAGCTGTGCAGCAAAGGAAAACATGAGAAATTTGTGGTTTATGGTGTCATGATACTAAGATGAATTTTGAAATTCATTTATACACATACCTCCATGTATTTCAGAGTAGCTGGTTATTGCCTATATGCTTCAATGTATAGGTTTATTCATCCTGATGTGCAAGTGAATGTCAAGAAACCCTTATTCCTTCTGGTAGCTTTCACTAATGTAGAAACAATCAATCAGCAGCACTCACTTAATTCCTCATCTAACAGACTGTTTACCATGGAACGTTTGTGATGTTGCCTGTCAGTTCTCATTACCTTTTGATCAGCAGCATTTCAGGAATGGCACTGCCAGAAGCAGTTGACTTTGACAATACAAGTGCATTTAATAGAGCACTCTGATGTGTAAGTTAGCCATTTCACAGAGCACATAATAAATTATGTTAACATTTAGAGACAATTAAAGCTAGGCAACCTCTAGGGTTCCGTGGTTTAAACTAGATTTGACCAAAGATAATGAGCATTTAGTATCAAGCAAGCCTCAAAATGTTATCAAATGTTATGTTCTGAGGGAAAAAGTATTCTTGTGGTTTAAAAATACGGCATACCCTTTCTTTTAAACTTTCTTTAAATCCTAACAATAAAAATATGATTTTGCTTTGAATACATTCTCTATCTGCTAGATGCTAAGGTCTAAGCATTATATCTACACTACATTTTGAGTCAAGAGAGATACTTTATTGTGCAGAAATTTTGCATATCTCTCTTCACTGTTGTCTTCTCTTTTAAAATTGGTTTGTCACTGGAAGGATCCTCTCACATCATGATCCTCTTTACATAAATATTTTAACTTCTTGGAAGTTTATATACATGATTTTAAAAAATCTAGTTTTCCAAAATATTAGGATGTTTTGAGGAAACTTGCAGACCACTTATATCAGAGCTACACAATGAGATCTGTGTCAAAGTAGAAGCTCTAAGTGTCTATGGAGTTAACAGGGTAATTCTTCCACAAATGCTCTGTTAAATGGCTATTACTGAGGGTAACTATTGTTGCAGAGACCCTCTGCACACTCTCTGGTGTGTGTCAGCCAAGACTGAGAGCACATTTCTCATATAGTGGCTTAAATACGGGAATTTCAGCTTCCTGAGTCACTCCAGCAAATCGACTTCTGCTGGTCTTTGTCAATATTTTTAGCTGTTTTTATTAAGAATGCTTTGTTTATACCATCCTCCCCTGCATTTAAATTTTTGTGACTATGCACTTATTAATTAAATTTCGGTAGTCTTTTGCAAAATTTGATGCAGTGGTAGAAGTTAAGAGATAAAAGTTATTTGCAAGTTTTTGAAAAAGTAAGATGAAGTTAGTGATGTCAGAAAAGAACCAACTTACACCTTAAGGAGAGATTAATGACCCCTTTAGTTATTAAATATGGGAGTCACTGAAAGCAGGATCATGACTGTACTTGTACAAGGAATGACTGGTTTGATTTTCCAGGTGGTTTACTTTTCATTATACTGAAATTTCACCCAGATGTTTCTTAGCCTGCAAGTAATTTTCTTTTATTTTATTGATTTCAAGTACATTCCAGAAGTAAAATAAATTCTGAGAATTTATACCCTTGTTTAAAAAAGAAAAAAATCACAAAGGGCTCTTCTGAAATTTTCTCTCAGCTTATGGGGCATTCACACTGCAGAAGAGAGGCTGGCCAGTAGTTATCTGACAGATTACTCCACTAGCACACAGTTTAGAGTACTCTGGTGAAGTATAGTATACTTGTTGGGTTGGCTTTCAAATAACCTGGGACTACCAAAACTGAAGCACTCTAAGTAACTGTTTTGCAAAGTGGTTCTGGATGTAACTGAAAGTGAGTTTGTGACTATGGTCTCATGATTTTAGTGGGTTTTGGATTTTGCATTGTTTTTCCTTAGGAAGGCATTTAATATAATTCAGCTGGTGACAAACAACTGTGTTGTGCATCTCATGAGTTTCTCTTTTTATTATCATTTTCATTTACCATTATTACTGTGTTTTTACTTTATTTTTGATTATTAAAATGTTCTTATCTCAGTCTACAGGTTTTACCTCGATTCTTCGCTCCGTTCTGCCAGGGTGGCAGGGTGAGAGGGATGTTAAGCAAATGGCTACATGGAGTTTAATTTCCAACTCAACTTAAATCATGGTCATTTAAAGAAATACAAACCTGGACTTGGGGAAACTCGATTGTATGAGTAGCAGAACAAAGAAATAAGATACAACATGCATTTCTGACATATAATGGTCAGTAAATTGCTAATCCTAGAACCATAAAAAAGCACAAAAGCTGTGTTTATGATGAAAGGCCCAGGTTTACAGCAACACTGTAACATGTGCCCACCAATGTCCAAGAATTCAATTCACATACTGTTGCTCTATATCTAACAAACTAGATTCCAGGCAATCTGTCTTGATTTTTGCAGACAATACACCTGGATAGTTTATATTAACAAAAATAGACAGAAAAGCATATTTTTTATGAAGACTTTAATAAACTTTCAAACATAGAAAAATGCAGTACCATGAGCACAAGCAAAGAAGGTAGTAATGCCAAACACATTCAGTGCTGCAGTAGAATAAGGCTGTTTACAAAAGCCTGTCTGTCTTTACTGTTGTCTCCTGTTCTGAGTGTTTTGCTATCACAAAAAACATAAATTTTGCAACAAATAACTACTTAGAGTACTTTGTGTCCTATGTGATGTTTTACTGTAAAAGTGCAGTGTATGATATGTGATCACCTCTGACAGAATACAGTCCTTAATATATTTGTGAATAAGATAATTTAACATGAATGGAATATTCTTGTATAGTCCTGTAGAAATGGCACTTAGATATGTTTCAATATTTTAAACTCACAAACTCCTGAGCTGTGTACAGCTGTTTGCAACACTGCTGGTATATTCTTGCTTAGATGACCTTGGTGAGTAGGCAATTACTTCAAACCATTAAAACTGTTTGGAGAGAAAAAAACACTTCCATTCATGACAAGCAGTAACTTGGACAGAAACATTAACTGAAAGAGTCAAATAGAGCCTGCCAACAGATTGCCAGATGTCCAGATTAGTTAAAATATGATGACAAAACCTAAATATATTCTGTCAGCCAAATCCTGGGGTCAAAGCCATTTCCCTTAGAAAACAGAATTTCACATTCAAAGGTAGTATTCTCTCAATCCTGGTACTGTTTCTTTGCAGATGTGTTCTTTGTGTAGAGCTACAGCAGCCTAAATCTCTGTTTCAATTGCTTGGAATAGCAAAAATGAGAGAAATCCTTAACTGCAATAAAAGTAACAGCTCTGCAGAGGGTCAATGTAACAGCAAAATAGAAAAGGCATATTTAGGCCACTCTTATATATGTACACTTAAACCTTTCTGATCTGCTTTTGATGCTGATCAGTGAGACACAGCTATTTTCACAGAGCAATTTCCAGCCATTGCAGGTAGTAGCCAACTATACTGTGAAGCAATCTGAATTTCATCTCTGTTGGCTAGAATGGCTCAAGAATTGAAATGAATGTTGAGACCCATGAACTCTGTGATAATGGTATATTTCTGAGAGCCTGAAATATTCTTCCCAATGTAGAAAATGCTGGGTCAGGATTTTAAATGTAAGTGTATGTTTTAATCATTGGGAAAGCATCAAATGAATTCATAATATCAAAGGAAAGAAAGAATGCAGTGTGGAATATTAGCTAAAGGCTCCAGTAACCTCAAAAAGAGTAGAGAGGTGTCACAGTGTGCTCACAAGTGTATTCTCTTTTGTTTGTCTTGGTCTAGAAAAATCACTTCAGTATTCAGGAGAATATTTTTTACTGTATCAAAGAAGAAAATACTGCTTGAAACCTGTAAAAGTTTGAATAACAAACTTCAAGAAGATTAGAATGGTCATATCAGATCAATGGTCTGTCTGTCCCAAGCCTGTCTCCAAGAGGACAGCAGAATGTGCTTGAGAAAGGAGAAAAGTAAATCAAATTTGTGCTGATTGCTCACTTCCCTCAAACACCTTTCCAGCCACACTTTGTGGCTGTGAGACTTTCAGAATCACATGAGTGGTATTCTTTGTTTAATACTTTCCAGTTTTACATTGTCAGCAATTTTACATTGCTATGCCTGCATATCAATCCTTGATTTAAAAAAAACAAAATTGTTCACGTTATCTAAAGAATGTCTGCATGATTTTGTCCCTTTCTAAACATATGTCACTTGGCAGTGGTTGCATCATCTTTTAATTTCCATAAAATGCCCCCAGAAATGTTCATCATATCTGTGTCATGTGTTTGTTGCACAATCAATTAATAAGTAAAAGAATCACAGACTATCCTGATTTGGAAGGAACTCCCAGAGATCATCAAATTCCAGCTGCTGGCCCTGCACTGAACAATCCCAAGAATCACATATCGTGCCGAAGTGTTGTCCAAATGCTGTGTGAACATGTCAGGCTTGGTGCTGTGACCACTTCCATGGGAGCCTGTTACAATGCCTGACCACTCTCCAAATTAAGAACTTTTTCCTAATATCTAACCTAAATCTCACCTGGCACAGATCCCTGCCATTCCCTGTCACTCCTTTGTGCCATATCTCTGTTTACCAAAGAGATTTATGCCTTCCCTACCATTTCCCCTGGAATCTTTAGACCACAATGGGGTCTTCCCTCAGTATCTCCTCAAGCTAAGTGACCTCCTCCACAAGTGCTGTTCCTCACACAGAACCTGCTCCTTAGATCATTTCCTACTCCTCAGGCACCTGCAAGAAGATATTTACAGTTTGATCTTTTTGATACACTTCTCCTGGTAAAAATGGCTTGTAAGTGTCCTTAATTTTCATGACATTTGCATGACAATCACTCCCTGCACATATTGGGACTCTTGTCAGTGTGAAAATGTTCTCCCAAGTGCTTTCATGACATTGATAACTCTCCAGAGACACTGCCTAGGTATTCATGATTGTAAAGCTATATTAACTATGTGCTGAACTTCAGTTCCAGTCCCAGTCTCCATTTTAAAATTTACCAAAGTATTCAGTAGAAGAGCTGAAATTCCAAGATGGGAAAAAATAGGGCTTCTGTTATAATGTGAAGCTGCCTAATGTGTTCAATTTTGTACTAGCTATTCTGGAAAGATGGGGGGGCTCTGTAGGACAGTCCATTATTTGTTTTGGCACAATCCAATTTGTCATTTATGGTTTAACCTGTTCATTCATCTTGTACTTCTTTTTTTCCCTTCCTGCTGGAAATGTAAAACAACTGGAGAGGAAAGGCATTAAAGATTTGCTTAAGAAGATCAATTGCACTTTGATGCACTTCCTTTGCTCATTAAATTGAAAGTTCACATTTTATCAGTTTTCCGTATGCATAAATATGAGGTATTCAAAAAAACAAATAGGAAAACCCAAAAGCTCATAGAAGCATCACACTTCTTTTTTAGATTATTACACAAGGGTAGAAAAAAGTAGCAATAGCAATTTTTTTTCCAATGACAGAATATGTGGCAGATTAATGATTGTTATTTGAATCTACATTTTAGTTCATTTTCCTTCAGGACAAAAAGTTAATAGGATATTGATGCCATTTGAACTCAGAACTACGTGTTCAGTAAACAAAGATTGTATAAATTCTAATGGGTCATTTTGCCACCTGATCTCTGTACCCTCAAAATGTAAGTATGTTTCCTGAGAACTGTTATAGAAAATAGAAATATCTAAAAAAGACACATGCACTACTGCATGCTTTTTCCACTTCCCAAAGATGAAATTTCACTCCCTTGTTTAGAAAAACTCCGCCTCATGATCAGTAAGGACTTAAGTTTAACAGTATGTTATACCTAAAATAGCATTGCTTTGGCAGATGTTGAGGTTTTGAGCTTATTTAACTTATTTTTCAAGTGGACCACTTCATTATAAAAATATTGCTGTTCAGCCAACCAGAGTGTCAAGATGACAACTAGCTAGTTAGTTGGTGCTTTCCTTCTTGGAAAAGACTAAAACTGAAAAATCAAACGAGCAAACCTAAAATATATATATTCTTATATAATACAGATCTGTATTTTAATTAATAAAATCCAGGTCCTGGATATTGGATCACAGTGTCTTCATTTGCAGGGCATATTATCTTCCCTCTGGCAGTCAATACATGGGATAAATTACTACTAGTTTGCTGTTACTTTTTATGCTCTTAACTTCAGGCTTGTTCTGTGCAGTTAAAAAAAGTCAAATGACACTACTATTTTCAGAATTAATTATTATGCTATTTGAAAATAAAGATTTTATTTGTAAAAAAAACAATAATTCCTTTATTTAAATACTGGCTTAATTTTTTTAAGCTGAATTTAATATTTAGCAAAACTATCATACTTTTTCAAGGCTCAGAAAGTACAATTATTCAATTTGAAAGAGTAAGCCTTAACTTCGGTGTGTACGAGATCATATTAAGAAAAAATCCCCACTAAATTCTTACAATTAAGATAAATTCACCTTTTAGCCCTTTCCAAAAGGGCTTCCATTAATGCTTCCTGTACTCTCCTGTATGTGTCTTTATTTGGTTTGTTATTATCTCAATCAAAATCAGTTAAGGAAAAAGTCCTATGCTGTTAACAAGTTTCTCTATTTTTCAAGTGCTTGCAATACTAAACCACATTATTACTTTAACAAATTGTACTTTTCTGAGTTTGTACATCTCATTGCAGAACTTTTATTATCACATTATATAGTAAAGAAAATATAGTATAAGTGCAAGCCACTGCAATGTCATTTATTACAAAACACTTTTTCACATATTTAAGATTCATTGATTTTTTCCAAAACTCAAGAGTGCCATTTCCAGTCCTGTTGACTTCGTGGGTCATAGATTAATGTGCCTTTTATCATCCATAAATTAAAATAAAAAGCTTATAAATATATTTTATGTATATGTCTTGTTGCCCCATGATGGCTGATATAGGCTATCTCTGCAATAATGTTGCTTATTTATGCCATACCCAGGGGAGGACTCTGTGCAGGAGAAAACTGGAAGAACAATAATGAATCATGGAATTCTTTGGCATAGCTCACCATCCTCCTGCTGTGCCAAATCAGGAAACACCTCAAAAACCCAAACAAACAAAAAACACCACAAAAATCAAAACAAACAAAAATCCCCAACAAACAACAACTCCAAACAAAACCATATGGCAATGTAAATAAAGAATCAATTCAATGTAAATAAAGAATAGAGGAATATGTTACTCTTTCAGGATAGCATGTTTTATGATTTTTGAAAAGTAAAATTCAGCTAGAGCTTGAAATTATAAATGTAGTTGCTTAGCATTTAGAGATGAAGAACAGAACAGAAATTAGTAATGGTGATGTCAGAATGCAAAGTTTCAGCTTCAGTCCTTTAAAAAGAAGTCTAGAAAGGATTAAATGATGACATAAAGGGATTTAGCAGCTGATTCACTAAGTATATAAAAAACCAAGTCAGCTACATCAGTTCTGTGTGGATCTCAGAAACACTAATGGGATGACAGACTGGAACACAAGCTTAGGCCTGCTTAGAGATCAGACTAGTGATTTTCACATTCCTAGTCCCTTTGATTCTTCCAGAGGATTTTTCTGTTTTTTCTCAAACCTTGTGGAAACACAGTGAATTTTAACTCCTTGAGCTAATGGGTGATGCATAACGGCAACAGTTTTTGATTGTACTAGGGAGTCATAAAAGACCTAAATTCAACATATAAATTCAGAATTGCTGCAGGAAGGTTCTTAGCTGCCTGTGAAAAATATTGAAACACTTCCAGACCAAAGGCAGCAGGACAAAATATTCTAGAAAGTTACCAGTTGGTAGTTTCTCAGACTCTCTGTGGTAATGCCTGGTTCCTTCCTAACACAGGAACAGGCTAGAAGAACTTCTCAGTTTCATTTTCCTAAATATAAAGAAATATTTACTTGATATTTTTTTCTGGAAATATGTTGGTGTTTTAAACCTTTAGGAGAGCTGAATACATCAGGCACAGGTCAGGGAAACTTACCCATCATCCCTGCCTTCACTGTCCCAAGGCACGAGAAAGCACAAGGTGACACAAAGGCTGCTGAAATAACTTATTTTTCTTGCTTGTAAAAGCTCGGTAGGTAACAAATAAATGCATTTCAGTCACCCTCCCCAACAGAGTTATCTGCCTTTTGGACTACTACTTATTATCAATTAGTCTAAAAAAAAAAAAAAACAAAAAAAACCTTTCCTCTAAATAAATTATGCCCAGTATTCAAATAATCTGAAAACAATTATTTTTTTAAGATTGTTTAATTCAAATTCTCATTAATGCTTGCATTTTATTTATGATAATATGTTTATAATGTGTTGAAAGGGCATTTTTAATGGAAGACAATAAGGTTATGTCTCTGGTTTATAGTACTCTGTATTATAGAGTGGCTGAGTGGCTGATCATTTTAAAATGAACTACCAACATGTTTTTCAATATTTTTTGCTTTGTTGCCTTTTTGTAGTTTATTTTTAATAAGACTGACAGTGCCTTAGCAATTTTATGCAAAAACTGCTCTGTCTGATAACTAAGACACTAATGAGCTCATTCAGCACTGCAGATGGTAAAGAACACCTTTTGGCTAACATTGCTTCACATATTACAGTAGAGTAGGGGGAAAAAAGAAGAGTAAGGCTCTTTTTATATTTTGATTACACTTTCAGCATGTAGAGATCCCTTAAAGATTCAGGAATTGCAGTTTAAACAATACACTGATTTCAATTATTCCTCCTTCTGAGAAAAAAAATAGCTTTTTGCATTGCTACTAACATTCTTGATTTAACCAGATTGCACAAAAAAAATTATGTTTATATAGATTTATCTCTTAAAAAATAAATAGAGTTTGTCTCTTTTAAATTGAAAATCTGAACTAAGAACTAATGTGGTACTCAAATCCAAGGAATAGACATCTATAACGAGTCTTTTTTGCAACCGTATTCAGTAGAGACAAATTTATCCTAGATTGTTTTGTTTAAAATTAACTTGCCACTGCAAAGATCACAAAACTAATCTCATTCAGTTCTCTTTGTATCTCCTTATGTGTTCAATATAAATGCCATGAAATTTTGATGCCAGTGAATTTCTTTATTTTGCTTAACCATGATGTGTTCAAAATCCATCTTATTTTTATTTATTTTAATTACTAGCTCTGAGCAGATGCATCTATTGAAATCTCTGATGAAATTTCCTTTTTCTAATTTGTGCACAGATTAGATTTTACTTTTTTAAGACAAGAAGCATGCAACTTGCTTATTTTGCTTTATATTTCTTATATTTGGAATCTGGTATTCTATCCAGACAAAGATGGGTGCCAAAGGTTAGTGATACCCCTGGGGCAGACTTTGCATAGAACTGATGGGATGATTTCAGAATAAATCCATTGAGTTTGTCTATTTGGCTGAATTTTTTAAGTCTAGGGGTTATCTTCTCAGGCAACTCCCTCTTTCCAAGGTTCAGGGGTTGACCTTGGCTGTCTATCAGACCCCTACTCAACTGCTTACTCATTTGCCCTCATTACCAAAACTCATGGCTTGAGATAAAGGCACTTTATTATGTAAAGTAAATGTTGTAATGTGTGCCAAAGCAAAGCTAGAAGAGGAATTTGTTCACTAAGTCCCATTCATGGACAGGTGGTCAGACATGTCTGGGAAGCAGGTTCTGAGTTTGGATGACAAATGCCACTACCTCAAATGCTCACACTCCTATTTCCTTCGACTTTTATTGCTGAGTGAGACATCGCACGATTTGGGACATCCCTTAGGTCAGTTGGGGTCAGCTGTCCCAGCTGTGTCACCTCCACACATCCAGACATGAGGACTGGGGCTGCAGGGAAAGCCTTGATGCTGAGAGCCCAGCTCAGCAAGAGCCAAAACACTGGTGTGGTACCAGCTCAGGTTTAGCCACAAAGGCAAAGCACAGCACTGTGTAGGAAAGTGAACTCCGTGCCAGCCAGACTCAGTGCACCAAGGACTGCTGACACATATTATTCATGTGCTGCACTCACATGCCCGACCTTTGTGGGATGTCCTCTGTTCTTTCAAGTTCAAATGAATTTCAAACAGAGGTTGCAGAACTGAAAAAGCTTCAGGGGATAAATTTGCACAGTAAAATATTAAGCTTTACTTAATTAGATGCATTAATGATCAGGCTTTTGTAAAAAAAGCAGTAGGGATTGTTTTGCTAATTTTCATCACGCAAACAAAATGCCAAAGATCTTGGAAACAATTCAGAGGAGAACTTATTAGGGAAAAACTGAAAAACATTAAAGGGGTACAAGGAGGGTGGAAGAATTAAAAAGAAAAAAAGTTATCGCCTGCTGACTGGCAGTCTTATTTATTTTTTAAATTTTGCATTTTAATTTAATTATTGTAATCCCATTTGAAGTGAGCATTTTACATTGAAAAAAAGCTAATGACTGAGCTTTAGAGAGAGAGAAGGGAAGGAATTAAGATAAATTGTATTACAGAAGGTTTAGTATTGTATGTTTACTGGCTTTCCAGTGAGCTAAATAATAAGATTAATATTTAACTAATGCACATTAAAGGACAACTAGCTACTTGCCACTTGGTGGCTGTGTCTATATTCAATGTACTTGATTATTTTCTTTCCTCATCAAAAAGATGGAGTGATGGCCTCTGTTAATATGCTAAAGTGGCTTATTCTTGAGAAAGCACTGCCCTGGCTGAGGCATTTTTTCAGCCTCAACAATGTCCAAGATCAAGAGACACATCTACCAACTAGTTTTTTCTTCTCACCTTATTGAATGCAACACATGCCAACAGACTTTTGTTTCACTCTCTGTTCCCAGTGTAGAGCAACAATGGCTCAAATTGATTTTGTATTTTCTGAAACAAGGGAATGCCTTGATGTTCTTGTATACATGACCACTTACTTGCTTTAAAGTTTTGTTCTGAGGCAGTTATTTCTTAAATATAGAAATGCGGTGGTTAATTATCTTTCTACAAAAATTTAGTTTCTCCTAAAATGTATTTTAATGGAAGAAGTGAAAGAAAAACTTAAGGTTCTTCAAAAATTCAAACATTCAAAAATTATCTTCCTAGGAAAAGGAAATTTGATTTACGGATCTCAGTTTATAAATGGAACTGTTGAAAATCTCCACCATGGGAGGGGAAGGGAAGGGAAGGGAAGGGAAGGGAAGGGAAGGGAAGGGAAGGGAAGGAAGGGAAGGGAAGGGAAGGGAAGGGAAGGGAAGGGAAGGGAAGGGAAGGGAAGGGAAGGGAAGGGAAGGGAAGGGAAGGGAAGGGAAGGGAAGGGAAGGGAAGGGAAGGGAAGGGAAGGGAAGGGAAGGGAAGGGAAGGGAAGGGAAGGGAAGGGAAGGGAAGGGAAGGGAAGGGAAGGGAAGGTAAAAGGAGGTTACAGTCTAAATCTACACTTTAAAAATCAAGAACCTTCTTTCTTTTTCACCTTCTAAATATGACCACACTGGTGGTAGAGCCTTATGATTTCCATAGGATATATGCACAGGAAGCAGCATGCAATGGGTGATGCACAGGCATTAGTGCTGGGATGCACTCAAATCCTGTGTCATCATGGTGACAATCTTCAGAGCTGTCTTGCACAGATCAGCATAAAAGGATATGACATAATTTTTCCAGTCATGAGAAGAGCTTGACACCAGTGTTTAAAGTTCTAATGGTTCAAAAGCTGCAACTTCTAAAACAGCATTCCTGAAGGGAAGTTAGAAATGGTCTCCATTCACTATTTCTGGGAGACAGATAGTGTCAAGGTCTTAGTGGGTCTAGGGTCTTCAATGAGACATGAGAAGTTGTGGGTTGCTATAAGGTTGTTTATTGCATGAATACATCAGTCTCAAAGCCAAAGAGTTCAATGTTCAGAGCAGCAGCAGCAGGGACCACAGCCTTCCTTCTTTCTTCTTGTCTTCTCCTTCTTGCTGTTGTGGTTGTTGATGTTCGTGGTTGTGTGGTTGTTGATGATGATCACACCCATTACAGGACATTTTCTTTATAAAACATCCAATCAGCTAAAAACAATTCTAAAACATTCTTTCTAAATCAATCTAAACTTGATTCTAATGTATGAAAGTAGTACAAAAGTAGTGTCAGTTCTTACCTATAAAACTATGTATATAATATTATCTATTTATGCAAATATATTCTGTTTTCTTACTTAAAATTTATGTGAATAAACTTAGCTATCTACATGAACAGTTCTATTTATTTACACATCTAATTTTATCTGTTTTATGTGAATAATTCTATCTATTCTAGTGGCAAGGTTCTGCTATATTTTTGTTATGTCTGGAGCTAAGTTGCTGAACTTTAAACTAGGCCTTAGGGCCTTTACTGGCTAGCACAGTTTCTTAAGGCACTTAAAATGTATCCCTCTTTACTTAAAACTATAACTTACACTTCTCCTTACTTGAAGCTTAAATCTATACTTCAATTTCCTATCTATGTGGCTTAATATATCTTAATTTCTATTAAAAAATCAACTCCTGCATTCATCCCTCTCGCTGAGGAACTCAGAGAGGCTTGCATTCCAACAATATACTATTTCCTCAGAGATACCTTGAGTGAAATGTATTTCCCTAGTCCTTCTACATTTCAGCCACACAGAGTTCTGTTACCATTATTCCCTTTCCAATATTTTTATTCACCTTTCTATTTAAAGTGTATGTATGAACACATTCACAATGTGTCATTTGAGCATTGACACACCATTAACAAAGCTTCATTCATATTCATCTACACATTCAGTGTTTGCTCAGTGTTATGAAGATGGCAGGAAAGGCACGTATTTCACTGGAGATAAAATTTGGGATCATATTAATTAATTCATCACTATAAATCACTGGAAGAGAGCATGTCTTGTTAGCTTCAGTTCCTCAGATAGCAATCAGTGGCTCATTAGCTTTAAAAATATCAACCTGGTTGAGGTATCATTGCTCTGCCTTGTAGACTGATGAGGCACATTAGAACAAATGCTACATGGCACACAGAAAAATTGCTTTCTCCCATTATCCCAGCTACATGCACAAAATCATACGGGAAAATCACTGGTAAAGACACTCAGTCAATGACCAAAAAAAGCACTGTAACTGGCCACAGTTTTTGACCTTAATTTGCTGCTAAGTGCTACTTAGCCCCAGTCCTACATGTCTTGTGCATGCAATGCTTTGATTTGACCTAATCAAGGGGGTTCAGATTAGTTCAGAAGCAATAATTCAGCCCCGTCCATTTTTGGTGTTAGTGAAAGACATTTTTCACTCATTACCAAAGCTTATTTTTATGTTGTGAGATGTAGAAAATTAACCAAAATCCAATATAATGCATAGTTATAATACAAAGATTTAAAAACATATATAAGTAAAAGAACATTTTTAAGTGTGAACAATAACATCTTCAATCTTAAATGAGTCTCTTGTAATTAATATTGTCACATAAACAAAAGCATTAGCTGGTTTGAGCTGCTTTTTGCCCTCCAAAAGGTCTACAATTTTACAATGAGATAATTATTCAGTCATTTCTGCAGAGGTTTTCAGGTATCCAAATAAATTGAAAGGGAAGAGCACGAGCAGAGTTAAGTAGGGGCTTGGCATACATAAAAGGTACTCTGAAGTGTCAGTATATTCAGCCAAACGCAATAGATGTAGTTTCTGAAAGACACAATCATGCCAAGACTGAAAGGGTGGGCATGAGAGCAACAAGCCTTCACAAGTTTCTCAGCAGTGAGCATCAAGTCGATTTTAACAGTAAACATGTAAAAGAAGTGCACACTTGTAAATTCGGGGGGTTTTACACAGTGGAAGATGTAATTAAATGTCTGTCTCTGTTCTCACAATTTGCTGACTTGTCAAGCCACAAAATAAGGATGTTTTCTGAGCCTCTACCTCCTGTTTCTTCATGTAGTACCTGGAGTGAAAGGCAGCTTGGAACATGTCATTTTCAACAGAGGAAAAAGAAAGCAGCCTGCAGAAATAGAATCTCTGGGAGAAACTTAGAACTGTACACACGTGTGAGTGACATACCATGCCCCCAGGCTCAGCCATCAGAAATCTCTGTGTACAGTCTCATCCATCAATTCCTATCTGCAAAATGTCCTTTAAGGCACGAATTTCTCATGTTATGCTTCCATTAACTTAAAGGTCTGTATCTTACAATCAGTATTATTTATGCTGCTATCTTTAAGCTTTTATGGATAAATGTTTAATGTTCAAACAATTTTACCTGAGCTATTACAAATTTGAAAACATTCAGTGATTTAAGTAGTCACCTTTGCAGTGAAGATCTTGGTAAAACTGGTCATAGAGAAACATTGAATTTTTTTTAATTATGGCATACATTTAACAGCTTAAACTACTTTTCAAATTAAATGTAAAGTCACCATCACCAAAACAGATATATCTGCTGACCTGTCTCAGAATGCATGCCAGCAGACTATCCCTACTCAGTCTTAATTATTGGATTGATTTTAATTTCTAAAATAGAGTATCAATTTATTTTATAAGTGGCGGCATGTGATGGCATCCAGAGCAGTTTCTAAGAAAAATTGCAAAAGTCATGGATATTCATATATAGGTTAGCTCTTTCTCTTCTGATTGCATTTTAAACATTCTAAATGTGTTTTACTTTGATTAGCTCAATTTGGTGGTGTGTTCCTTTGATCCCAAATATTCAACACTGAACTGGGAAACGTGAACATAAAAAATGTCTGGGTTAACCTTCTTCAAGGTCAGAGTGCAGGCTGAATGGAGAGTGACAGAGACCCTCAGTTTAATGCTTCATGCAAAAGCTGACCTTTTCTTTCTGTAATTCTTTGTTTCCCTATTTCATTATCAGAGTAACAGTACTGGCCATTTTTCTCCAAGGCTGCCACCTGGCCTTAGATGAAGACAGACACCTGGCACTCTTGCTCTTTCTTCTGAGGATTTTTCAATCTGTAGTTGCGGCATTGGATGTCACACAACTTTCAGGATTGCTACTCTTACTGGCAAAGACTGTCTGTTCTGTGCTTCAGAAAGTGTCCATCTGTGTCTAACACTATACTTGCTACGTGATGTGAACCCAGCCCTTACAAGAAATGTGAGTGAAGTGAAACCAACAGCCATGCAATGATCCCGCTCCACTGGAAGCATATGAATCACAGCACCTACCACCTCAATTACTAAAAAATGCATGTAGCTTTTCTTTGGGTGGCTAGAGTGCTTTAGTTTCTAGTATTTTGATGTGCTTTATGCTTTGAAATGCTAGGTACAATTGTCATGCCATTGCAGTATCTGCCAGCTAGAGAAGAGATGATGAAAAAAGGGAAGAAGAAATGTAGATTAATCCTACTTAGACAGCTCTGGAGTGTAGTTTTGTTTCTGAATGTTTTTAAAGATATTTTTTCTTGCCCCGATTTTGAAAAAAAAAATAATATTGTTGAGGCACATAAAACTCATCTCCCATGCACACAGAGGAAGGCAGAGGGCAGTAAGGGAGGCCCAGTGCCCCAGTCAGAGACATTAGTCCCTGCCCTGCTCCCCCTTCCTCCCAGGGATATGACGGTGAGCACCATCACCATGGGTCTTGCAGGGTGGGGGTCATTGTTAGATGCAAGAGAAGAGCAACCTGGGGGTGTGCAAGACTTATTATGGAAGAAATCAAAGGTGGGGAAAGGGAGGCATTAAAATGGGGCAGAGAGAGTGAGACAACAGAAGAAAAAGGATGTCAGTTGCCTGTAAACAGCTTGCAGGTCAACATGTTGATCTGGCCATGTCCTGTGCCTGAACAGCATGGTCTGTCCTGTCTTTTCATTAATTCATTAATTCATTAATTAAATTGCATTTCTAGATCTCTTCTGTGTGCATGTGTGTTTGTGGTCTGAATGCAGCAAACTGTAGTCTGCATGTGCTAGGCAGTGAATACAAGCAGAACTAACCAGTGAGTAGAGTTAAAGTTTAAGACTCAGGTATCTAAGATGGATCCTAGAGAGATCAGAGAGTCTGTGGGATGACTATTGGAGAGTTAGGAGATTTCACCCAGCTTCCAGAGAGTTTGTGCAGTCTGGGCATTGACTGTGAGACCATTTGTGCATGTGTGCATGAGGCAGGGGTGGCTAGGGCATTCCTGCTGGAGAAGTGCCAGTTTTTGAGCCCAGCTGACTGGGGGATCCATCTGTGACTGTGCTGATGTGAGCAGAGGTCTCTCCCAGCAGCCAAAGTGGGGTTGCAGCATTGAGGGCTTCTATCTGCAAATGCCCCCCTGGGAAAACTGGGATCCAGGGACTGACACTGGGCAGAGTGTCTGAGTCTAGTGCTGGAGGGATCCACATTGTGCATGTTTATAGATATAATATTTTCATATTTTCCCAATAATGAGCCTTTCTCAGCCAGAGTAAGAGGGATCAGTCCATTGGCCCTGTGTGACCATGAGAGAGCTGCATTTTCTATCTGTGTTGGTCTGTGCTGCCAGCTGCGTGCATGTGTGTATATGCACAGTGTGCATGTGTGCCTACTGGGAACATGCTCAGCCTTGCTAGTGGGTGGACCTGGGCACAAGTAGCAGAAGCTTCACTTCTATCAGGCTACCGGATTTGGCAGCAACTAACGTTATTAAGTCTGGCATATATGGTGGAAAAGGATTAATGTGTCAGTAGGAAAATTTCAGGCTTTTATTTTTCCTGTACCTGTACATTACACACAAGCAATAAATCTGATATTCTCTACCTGAAAGACTGAGAGTATCACCTTTGTGAAACCTGTAGGTCCTAATCTACAGACTTAATCCTAATGTGAATATGCCTCATGTGATTGCTTGCCACAGAATAGGGTGCACCTCCAGCAAGACCAGTGATAGAATCTGGACCTGATTGCAAACAGCAGTAGTACCAAAGTCTCAGAGGAAGCCTGACCTTGGCCCCATTACACTTTTAGAATGTGTGAACATGAGAGTATCATCCTCTGTACTGAGACTAAATTTGGTAAAACTACTGCAGTATCAGGTTCTATTACTACACTTTGCTAGAGTAAGTTACTTTGTTTTGAAGTGGAATTATTTGAAATTATAATGATGCAGGAGGTATATGCCTGCCAATAGGATTATGAAGAATGTTATGCCAGTTAATATGTTTAACCAGGGTGTTAGAAGGATGGTGTCCTAATGAGGTGTTCATGCATCTACCTTTTTTTCTTTATGTCTAGTCATACTTATTTTGTTACAGAATCATTCTTAATGTTGTACTTTATTCTTCATGTAAGATTTTGTTTCCTGCCCACAAACACAATCTCAATCCACATGAATCCGCCAGGTTAAGAGGGAGATTCAGGGATTTGTATATTCAGGTTGAATGAAGATTTCTGTGAAATATGCCTGCTTCATTAGTCTTAGAAGACCAGAGGTGCAGTGATACATTATTATGACATGGAGGTATTCTGTATGATGCTGTCACATCCTCTTCTCCAATATTTGAGATAATATTCACACAGGTATTTCTTGCTTCTCATTTGGCAAAGAGAAGCAAGAAATACCTGTGTGAATATTATCTCAAATACCTGCCATTTTATCATCTTCATCATATCAGAATTTATTTCAAGCTGGACCATGCGCTGTAACTTATCAGACATAAAAAGAAAAACTAACCTAAATATACAAAAGATGAGTAAATAAAAAATAACCTCTGAAAATGAAGTCAAAATATATTAAAAATGTGCTGATTAATAGACTTTAAAATATATGCAATGATTTGCATTAGTTAAGCCTATTAAGCTTAAGTCAAAAAGCATGGTAGATAAAAACAGAAAATGAAATGTGTGGTAGAAAGAAAACAGAACCATCTGCTTACTGATGTGAAATAAGCACTTAGAGAGTTATATAGAATATAACCATTTACTATTTTTGCTGGACCTTAAGCACTTTGAATAAGGTTTTTTCCCTGAATTCCAGTGGCATCTAATGATATTTTTAGAACTTTTCTAGCTGGACTAAAAATTATGCTTAGGTGGTGGTTTATACAGGAATCTCTATTCCTCTTTAGACACTGAACTTTGATTTACAGGAAAAATACATGGAAAAGATTCCAATGCCCAATTAACAAATTATTCCTTCAGGTCAGCAATACCATTATACTCCATGCATTTCATGCAGGAGAAATAATTACCCTCCTATCAAAAAAGTGTTGTTTCTTTAATCACAGATGTTTATAATTAAACTTTCCTTTAAAAAGGTACCTATGAGAAATAAGCTACATAATCACTACTCTATGACTTCCAGATTAGGGACACCTAATACTGGCACACTGTAGATCAGCATTAGGTGTATAAAATTGTATCACATCACCTAACTTTAGACCTCTTCAGCAGCAGAGATTTGTATGTGGGACAGTTGTCCAAACTCTCTTTATAGACAGAGGAATATGAGAGTGAGTGCATCTAGAGTGATTCATCTGGCCTATTTTAGATGTCAACCTTGGGAGGAAATGAATCACACTTTGGAAATACTTATTTTGTTTCCAGTGACTATACAGAGAATTTCTATAATTTGCTCAAATGTGGATGTCTTCACTGTAAATGCACAAAATTTGAAGTGATGAAGCCCACCTCAAGTCTGGTAATTAGGAGTATCTTCCTTTCTGAACTGTCCTATTAAAATCATTGGTAAAATAAAAAACAAAAGTTCTAATTTGCAGTTGCTTTTTTTCTACAAAATTTGCAGGATCTATAAAAATTTTGAATAAATGTACTAAAGGTTCTGGAAGTAGGGGAAAAAAAACCAAAGTGAAGTTTCAGGGAAACTAGGGAAATCATGGTAAGTAAATAAATAGTTCTATTGAAAATGGAATTAATGAAGCTTAGGTTACTATGGATTTGTGTTTCACGCTTGATTTATTTTGTAAGTGAATTTTAATACAGCTGCCATTGAAACTCACTTCTTATTAGACATCCAAGATTCTTCAGAGGTGAGAAGCATCCTGACTACCTCAGCCAGGGAAAACCTCCAGTGAGAAAACAGGCATTATTGACTCTGGCACACCATGTAGGAAAAAAGTCTTGCCTAAAAAATTGATTCTCTGGTGCCTAGCAAGACACACATGTACTTTGGCTTTGTTCAAGTGTTCTCTCAGCTTCATTCAGGTGACATCTCTTCCTTACCTAAACAGCTACCAACATGAAATGTCTGGGGATTTTGAGAACTCTTCTGCTCTATCAAGTTTAACTAAAATTTGCCAGCGGATATTAATCAAAAGTAATTGGGATAAACTAACAGAAGGATGTAGGGCTTTGCACTGAGGCACCTGTGCACTTACATAGGAAATAAAGATAAAAAATAGGATGTAATTTGTTTAGGCCATTATAAAGATCCTTTCAGAAATCTATTGCTGAGGACTTCAGATTTTACATCCTATTTCAGAGGTCCTCTTCAGTCATTTTATGCCTCTTAAAAACATTCTAAGGTGAATAGTTCAGCACTAACAAAGCAAAGTGTCACCTGCTGCTCTTTAGATGTCATATATCAAAGCTGTGAAGTTTACTGAACCAAGATGATCTATTGATCTGTAAAATATTTAACTACTTGATTTCACAAAGGTATGTGAGAAAATGTCTTTCTTTCATAATTATGCTGTTTTCAAATTAAAACAATTTTCCAATTCAACTTTCATTGGTTCTGCTTTTGGCAATTCAGATATGTATTTGAAATTTGGGGTTTTTTTAATATTTACAAGCTGTTTTCACAGCATCTCGTTTCATTAACTGCTGGAGAGCAGAAATTGATCCATTTTGTCATGGTTTATTCAGTGTTTCTGAGAAAACAGGCTGAATGTAATTTTTTCTCCTCTTCACAGCTCCTCATTCACCCGTTTCTTTATCAGAGAAATGGCACGTGTGACACAATGGTGTTTGTGACAGTCTAATTACTGGCATAAATTCAGGATGAAGCTGTTACTGCATGCTGCAGCTCTCAGCCTCTGTCAGACTCTATGACAGTCTATATGATAGACTCCAAACCACAGGATATCTCAGGCATCTATCTGTGTACCTAGATAATGTCACCACCTTCCTCACTAGGGTAGCAGTTAGAGTGAAGCAGCAGGGCAAGGAACAGCCCAGAAATGAATCCATTGAGCAGACTGCTCTCTTGAGATGCAGTGAAAGGGAAAAAATTTTGAACAAGGAAGAAGTCTGAATCCTGCAAAAGCAGGATGTGGCAAAGTAAATAATTGCCCTCGAAGCTATGCTTATATAAAATGTTATGATTACTGTATTTGCATGAGCTATCTAAAAGTAGGGAGCAGGAGTGCCACATTATGACCTTCCAGGCTTTAGACTTATTCTTTGATCTTATGTGAAATAACAGAAGGGTCTATAGCATTTGGAAGAAAGTCACTTTAGACACATTGCTGAGGGTAGCTGGATATATGTCTCTGGTGACACGTTCAAAGAATAAAATCAATTTCAACAAGTAAAACTCGGTACTTCACAGTCTAAAACCTCTTAGCTATAATGATGCATATTTATTCCACAACAACCAAATATAAAAAATATATATATGGAAAGAAAGTGCACATAGGCTGAAGAAAGGAAGGCCTTCTATAAGTGCAAGCTACGATCTACCATTTCCCCTCTTCCTGCCTTCATGGGGGCCATATTATTTTTACATCAGTGTGAAAATCAGTGCAGAATGATTAATCTTTTTCATACATTTGTTATTACCTTTACTTAACTTGCTGGATTTGGTCTGGAAATTGTTTTGTGTTCTACCTTCAGAGTTCATCAGCTTCTGCCTTCTTTGACACTAGAACTCTGTGCTTTTCATTTTCACTGAAACCCTTATAATAGACTTTACTGAAATGCAATTACTAGATTCTTAGGTTTATGGACCAAGACTGGCACCTTCTGGTGAGTGAATTTAAATTCATTGCAGAAATATGATATCCTAACAGACAGTGCTTTTAACAATTTCCCATTTAGAGGTATTCCAGTATCGTAGATGGTTTTGTAACTTAGTTTAAATATGTAAAGTCATCACATTTCACAACACACATACATGAATACAATTATATATAGATACAGAATAATTTCCTATTAGCAAATAACTTTATTAATTAATGGTCATCAAATGGAACAAATTATTATCTATAAATTGATTTTTGATTTTGACACTAGGAAACTGGTGAATATGATGGATTTTTAAAGAATAGTAGACGTTATTTGACCTTATGGGTCAACAGAAATAGGATTTAAACTTGAGAAATGTCATTAGTGGAGAGGTGCACTGTTTCAGGTATTTTTACTGATAAGTTCTAAGACAGTACAGATATGTTTACAAAAGCTGGAATGCTGGCCACTGAGGACCACAAAGCAGAGTATGTTTTGCACACATTTTGGGCTTGTTTGTTTGAACTGGTGCCATGATTAGAGACATTTCTCTTCACAGATTCTCAGCTACCAACACATCTTAAGATAAACTTTGATATTTAGCTGTCCACACAAGAATAACCCATTAAATCTCCATGACAGCAAACAGAAAGTCTTCTGCAGAGTTATTTGGATAGATTTTTAACATATAAGGTATGAATGTCACAAGGAGGGAAAGAATAAACTTTTCTTGTTTGGGGGTCAGACAGCCTAGCTTTTCATGTGCAAGAGCCATTGAAAATGGGAGCAAGACACACAGCTAGTCTCTTTGAAAGTGGTATGTGTTGTCCAATAGAGCAGCTTTCTAACATTTCAGACAGAGATTGATTTATACTCTCTAATCCACCCCTCGAATGCTATACTATAAGAAGAAGATGGCCTGAATTAAAAATACAAAGTATGTGGGGGAATGTTTGCAGGATTTTTAGGTATACTTCATTTCTACATTTTTGTTTATTTGTTTGTTTTATGGTATCGATATTCCTGCATGACCTAGAATGCTGGAAAAGATGCATAGTCAATGTCCATTCATTAACTTGCTAATCAAAATTAAGATAGCAGTCGAAGGACCTATCTCACTGTGTTCCTTCTACTCTGAGTTTTGCACTTTCCTCTAGCACCAGTGTGAGCCACTCACCTTAAAGGCAATTTGTATTAACCCAATTCTGATAATTATGTCACTCTCTGAAACCATTTTATTTTTATCCAATGTTAGTGCCAATTCCACCTTTGCTTTTAAACCTCCTGGTAGTCAATTGTACAAAGAAAAGTGTTACCAAGTCCATTTCATATGAGTCAAGGAACAGCCATCACTTGGCAATTCATTAATGGCTACAGACACAATTAATCAGCCAAAATGGTTTCACGCCCCATATTTTTATCCCTTGTGTCATCCAGTCCCACTAGATTCCTGCTGAGTTGAATTCCTTGCTCACTCAGACGCTCCCTCCCAGCACTTCGCATTCCTGCTGTGCCTGCTCCCCACATCTCCTCCTAACTAGGTCAGAATAGAGAGAGAAAGAAAACAGTACACCAATTTGTAGTTTTTCAGCCTCAGACAGCACCTGGCTGGATGCCATTCACTTCTGGAATAAGGCAACTTGCTGTCCTTGAAATAATAGCATAAGAGCTGCCAACCAATTGTGCTTGATGGGACATTATCGCTGGATAAATTGCTTTCCTACAGCAGTACCATTCACTTTAAGGATTTACTGCAGATAACTATAATGGGAAAGTTGTGATAGTATAGGGGAAGAAGAGTCTCATAGTTCTAATTTGAAATATTTCTGTTTTACTAACATAAAAATGCTTGATAGAGATCATACCCTGGAATATGCCATATACTTCAATGTCAAGAACTATAGTAAAATCAAGATGTGTTTCTACAGGTGATGAACTGGGAGACAGAGTTTTGTCCACTGTCCTCTTTACCTTTGCTAATTTTTTTTATTATTGTTATGAAAACTTACAACTTGCGATATGTACACTGTGGAATAGTACACAAAACTTAGTATATTTTACTATCTTAAAAGTAGTCTAAATTTATTTTCACTTTTTAATTATTATAGACCTATCATTCTAAAGAAGGCATCATATCTATGTGAAAATATGACTTAGCACATGTTCTTGTATGTTTTATTAAAGGATCTTCTAGAAATAATTTTAAAAAAATGCCTCCAGAAAGATTTATTGTTCTTAGAAGATGAAATAAAAACTGAGTGATAAGATTTGTCTCCTTCCTAGACTTTACTTAAGAACTTTGTGCTGTAATTGCTTGTGCAGCAAGAAAAGCAAATTGGTTTATATTTCTTCAAGCAGCAGTCAAACACAGACCCAGACAAGTTGCTAAGAATTTTTCATAACCAATTAACATTTGTCTTCCTACTTAGAAATGCTTTACCATTCATAATGGGGAAAGTGGGATGTTTGCAAGATCAATATCAGTTTTGAACATTTCAAACCATTAACACACATGCTGGAACATTCTGGCTGCTGTGCAGTATCACAATGCTTTTTAAAAAATACTAAAGGAAATAGAAATTGCTTCATGCATTTCCTCCTCAGTTCTGCCACACAATTAAGAATCCATGTGCAGCCCAGAATATTAAGGTTCTCTGTCCACAGAACAAATGCACCAGACAGCACATGGTTTTTGCATCCTTCCTTGGAGACTCTACACACGAGAGAGAGTAGGAGAGCTGTTGTTAGGTGAGGCAACCTAAGCCAGTGCACAGGGCATGGGACTGCCAGACCGGAAGCTCATCCTCACTTGACATAAATTTATTGCAACTCCATTGAACCTTTTCTGTCTCATGTGAGAACACACAAATTTACAGTGCTTGAAAGTTGATCCAAGAGACCTAATTGTTTTCCTGGATATACTTTTGAACTGCTGTTTGTGAATTCAGATAGTTCACTTTTCTATCTAAAAGGAAGATACAGCACTGCTTGAAAAATATGAAAATATATGAAAGGAACTGTGAAAGAGAGAGATTAGCTTTGCTAGCTAAGGTAAAATGCATTCCTTCCTAAACTGTGGATATCTAACATTTTTGTTATCAAGGAAAAATTAGAGCTGCAAAATGAACTCACTTGTACTCCTCTCCCACAAATCTAATGAAACCTCAGTTACTGCCTCGCACGGGGTGTGTCCTGCTGCTGCCTTCTCCATTACTACCTCTGTTTTCTCTATCCAGGTGTTGCACAGAGAAGAAGTCTTAGAATTTTGGAAAGCATTTTGTTAATGGTAAGTAGAGAGTCTGGAACACATATTTTGTGCATTTTCCTGAGCAAAATGTATTTTTAAAAGTTTTTGGCAGTTACGGAAGTGGACTGGATTTGATGGCTCAGCAAATCCTCCATCAAAACCATGTTTTTATTTTGCAAAGTACATCTTTATGAGTCAGAATCAGATGCTTTGCACATGACAGTTCTGTGACTGTTGTGGAAAAGTGAAAAAAATTTCATTTAAATAATCACAGTATAGATTTTGTAAACTCTGAGTTAGTTTTCTAACAGATCAGACATTCTATCTAAAAAAAGGTATGAAATATCTTCAACAGTGGAAAGCTGAGGATATTTCTTGTGCAGAAACAGAATTTTTGTGGTAGACATGATTCTTCTCCATGAACTCAGAGTCTTTTTTATGAGAGTAAAAACACAGAAAGTAATAGAAAGCTGTCAAAATGCTAAAAAAAACCCACTTTAATTTAAGCAACAGATTCATTTTGATAGTGTCTGATTAATTTGTTTTACAGAGGTAATTTTATAAACTGACACACCGCAGTCACTTATTTATGCCAGGGTGATTTAGAATATAAACATGAATTATAGGTCTCTCAAACCATTCAGTCTACATCTGTGCCAGACTGTTCTCCATTGTCTATACACTAGGAGGTTTTTTCACTTTCATTTAAATGTTCTTTGTTACAGAGCTTCTATTGCTTCTTTTGTGAGATCATACTCAAAGAATATAAATCTCTCTGTCAAGAACTCTTTCTTTGATTTTTCCTTTCATAATTTCATCCCTCTGCTTCTTTTTACTCCTCTTTTTATTAAGATATAAAATTAGACTGTGCTCCTGGTTGTCTGCACCCCTCAGTACCAGTCTGTCAGTACATTCCCTGCTGGCCACTCTTTGCCAAGGCATAGAACTTAGCCATTCCCATAAACTACTTCCTCACTGCTACTATTGCCCAGCACTGAACATTCTTGAGTTTGTCTGTATTTTATGGTAATTTGGTGCCTTGAGATATATCAAGTAATACAGATATTGCACTATGTGAATATATTAAAATACTTACCAGAAGTCTTGAAGAAAGGAAATCTTCATCAGATTCTGATAATATTTTTCCACCTATAAAGATCACTGTTCCTTGGACCTATGCCTCAATTGCCTCCAGGGTTTTGCTGACACTAAAATTCCTAGGCATCTCCCCTCTGCATTTTGGACTATATAATCTACCAGAGTTATTAATTTGAGCCTCACTACTTCTAATGCATACTGATCTTTTACATTTTCTGTTGCTTTTTATGATTGCAATGCCAAGCCAAACAATATTATATTTTTCCTTTATCTGTTATTTCATAACAAGATAGCTTCTACCATCCCCACAATGGTCTCTATCTTCCCTATCAGGGAAATTCTGTAGTGTGATTTTGCACTATTTATCCCACAAGAGTCCACTTATATGTCACTTAATTTTAATTTTGTCTAAGGTAGCAAATTCTACCAAATACATTGTTTTGATTATTCATTGCATTTATTTCCTTTTGTTTATACACTTTTTTTTAAATTGGTACTGTAAAAAGCCAAGTACAATCTTTCTCCAGTTCCTCTTTAAAAAAACATATTGTTTATTCCATACAGAAAAACCTTTTCAGGAGCTTGAAAGTGTGATGTCTGTTGGGAGAGCAGCAGCTCTCTTCCCACAATGCCAACATGTGCTATATCCAGGCTCTCTTGGTAGAATTAGCTTTGAGGCTTCAGGGAGCTATGGTGAAGTAAGTATTTACCAGTACTCAGTCATTCACCCTTAGGAGCAATCCAAGAACAAGATATGATCATGAGTTAATAAGTATTACCAGAAAATGTATTGGTATTATGCTAAGCATTATTATTACTCCATAACTGATATACCATGGAATAAAAACATTACAATCCATAATTTTTTACTGCATTGAAGGAAGATCTTCAAGAAAAAATTGAATTGCACAGCAATTCATGTGGATTATATGTTCTGTTTGCTAACACAGTTGTTCTGAATTTATGGATAAAGTTGAGTATTTTTACACATTATCAGGCCTACTCTGATATGAAAACTCTGTGAAAAGATTCTTTACAGCATCTGAAATTTGGAAGAGTTGAGACAAAGACTGTGAGCATTTTGAATCCCTAAGTACCACCACGACATTTCATAGTTAATATTGTCCACATGAGGCCACTCATTGTTATCAGCAGCAGAGTCTGTCCTTCATCAGGCACCTGTGAAAGTCAATGTGCACATCCTCTGCTGGATCAGTCGTCCTGACTTCAGCCAGGAAGTCAATACCAGACATATATCATTCCAAAGAAAATATTCCACTTCCTACTGCAATAGATCAATAGATCAATACTACAGTTAATAAGTGAGCACAGATCACTTAGAACCAAAATTAAAAACAAATCTTATAATTAAAAAATATATTGGATCATCTGTGCATGAGGATTTGTTGTCAATAAGAGTAACAGGCCTAATGAGCACAAATCTTCCTTCACTCCACTTTACTTCACATTAATGTAGATGTGGAAGACTTGCTGTTATTTGTAAGTCGTTGTTCTTTCATCTCCAGGTCAAAAATACAGGGAGGAAAAAAGTAATTACCTGATTTACATATTGAAAAGTTTTAAATGTAGCTAATTCCAGCTAGCAATTTCATCTGGAGAAACTACAGTTAAAAAAAAAGTTGAATTTCAGATGAACTCTTTCAATTCATTTGAGAAGAAATGGCCCAAATACAATTGAAAATCTATTTACTGCTTTGCCAGTGTAATCAATCTGCTGCTTCATGATGGTAGAGCTCTTCTTCCCAGTCCTTTAGTAGGAAGTAGAAACACAGCCTACAGCTATCTGCAACAGAGTCAGTCACTTCAATTTAACTTTAAAAAAATCTGGCTGGCAGACAGGGAGCTGGTCTCCACAGTGGTAATTTTATAACAAAATACAAGTGTCAGGTAAAATTATATCTTGCAACAAGACTTCTACCACCTTATTCATCCAGTCAGACAAATAGAAATAGTCCCTTCATTAGAGATTATTCATCTGGAACACACAGTAATTTTTCATTTGTTTCATATAGTTTACAACATTCTTTCATACACTGTGATATTTCTATGCTTCTAATTTCAAAACCCTGTTTAAAAAAAAACTTGTTTCAAGTTCTTTTTATTCCTTTATTAAAGTGACTTTATTAAAATTATCATAGTTATTATTCCAAAGCATAAAAATGCCACCTGACAGAACAGAAATGCTTGAACACTTCCCTCATCTCCTTAAAAATCTGTGCCTGGATGGTCCAGCTGCATCTCCTAAGCTTAGTCATAAACTGGCCCACAGCAGATTCCAAGACATGAGATGGCTACTTGCTTTGTAGAGCTCCAAAGAACCCCACCAGAGACAGCAGGATGTTCAAAACTAATGAAAGAAAAAGCATTTAGCAAACAACATCTACCTTCTCAACCTGCAGTGGGTTTCATCTCACCAAATTTAGAAATCTGAAACTGTACATTCAAGTCTAATATGGTGACCTAGAGTACCTTTAGAGTCAATAAAGAGAAGCAAGCTTCTCGCCAAAAAGAAATAGGTGTCTGTCTCCAGTCAGAGATTTCTGAGAAAGTCAGATAATTGCCCAAAATAAGTGTTTTCTTATGATTCAATCAGAGGGATGTGGTTTTACTTCTCTTGGCAAGAAGAAGTCTGCAGTGAGAGCCTAAGAGTAATTTGTCAGGAGCAAGATTGAAGAGAAATATGAAGAGTGGCTTTTAAAGTGTTAGGAGAGTAACAGTTAGGAAACACCAGTAATAGGGACATCTAATTGCCATGCTGGGATATTGATATAAAAACAAAGCAAAAAAATCTGTAAACTAAGTATGGCAATAATTCTGCTGTTTAGGGAACAAGAAACATCAAAATGATCTCAACAGAGATTCCCCCTACACTTTTGAATATTCAATAGATCGATGAGGTTCTTACAGACTTCACAGAATTTAATTGTTTCAGTAGTACAATGCAGTATGTCAATCTTTCCGTACTTGGCACTGACTTTTGCAAAACTGAGCTGTCAGAAGCCCTGAAGCAGCACTGATTCAATGGCAAAGAGCCTTGGTGAGCAGAACAGGCACAGCTGCCCCTACAGACACTCTCAGCTTTTTCCACCTTCAGTTCGTTCTCATTGTTCTCACAACATGCAGGTAGGGTCACATGCTCTTGAATCACCTCTGCTGGGTTAATAAGTTCTCTTCACCTCTATCCTGTCTGATTATACTCTCAAAACAACGTGTCAGACAAACTGACAGAACAATGACCTGGTCAAAAACTGAAAGAACAACCACATTTTTCTCAAGCTTTTGAAGCAGCAATAAAGAAGAAACAGCAAAAAATCTCTTGTGACCCAGGTCTATATATGCTAGCAAACACATCTCAGATATGGAAAATAAAAAATGAGGCTGTATATGCCTCAGTGAACTCTTGTCATTGCCTACCCCCCTGTACTGCTTAATGGGAGGAGGTGAACAAGTGGAGTCTCTAACTCTCAGGAGTTAGGTTGGGCCCAGGAAGAAGGGAGATGAAGGAAGAAGGTGCTTTAAGATTTCTTTTTATTTCTTGTTATTCTACCCTGATTTGACTGACAATAAGTGAAAATAATTCCCTCAAGTCAAGCTAGTTCCACCTGTAATGGCAAGTGCTGAGTGATCTTCCTGTGCTTATCTTGATCCACAAGCTTATTGTTGTGTTTACTTCCCTGTTTACTTCCCTGAGGGATGGAATGATGAGTGACTTGGTGGGGACCTGACATTTTGCCAAGGTCAACCCCAGTTACCATTTACCTCCAAGTGCTATTTGTGACACGTCCCATGGGAGCCCTCTCTAATAATCTGTTTTCTCACTCACAGGTTTTCTGGACAGCTCTCATCTGATGCTAATTGAAACATCCTTTAGGGCATTCTACAATGATGTCGTGGTTTAAGAGGAAATAAGTTTTTTGTGATGGTGTGGGCAAGCCAATTGGTGTTCAGATTTAATATTGGCACCTGGTTTGTCCACTGAGGGCATAGATACGCTTCTGAGAACACAGGGGGTTAAAAGTTGTGATTTCTTAGAGGAACTTCTTCTTGGAGTCCCGCTTGAGAGTGAGCAGACCCCCCCCTGCCCAGATTTGGCTGGGCAGGGGGGAGGGGAGCCATGTGGCTGGAGAGAGGTAGGCCAGGCTTGGGCTCAAGGGTGGAAGAGAACATTGCAAGGGCTTCGGGCAGCCATCCTCCATTCCCCACCCCCCCCCTCGGAGAGCCAGAGCCGGTGCCTGTGATAGTGGCCCGGCGTGAATGAGAAGGGGGGGGTGCCCAGCAGGGCAGCCAGGCGTGGGAGTTGATGAAGTAAACCGGCAGAGCCTGGGACTTTTAACCCCTCTGAGGAAGATGAGAACCTTGCTAATGCTGATTCCTCCTGAAGTTGATGAGATTGAGAAGTTGTTGAGATTGAGAAGATGTTGAGAAAATTCTAGGTGGGAGGAGATGATGGAGTGGCTTTGGGCTGGACTTTTCTTGTGTAGCCACAGCAGAACCACTGGTGTTTCTGTGACACAGAGACTGCGTTCTAGGGGGAGGCGATGGCTCAGAGCCAGGAGAGTGCAGTGATGTGGAGGAGTGTGAACAGAGACTACGGGCGAGGAGGGTGGCGGTAGTGCCCTCCGCTTCGAAGAAGAGAGAAGAAGGAGATGATCTCTGTTCAAGAGACCCCTCGGCCCCAGGGGGTGAAATTTGGGGGGGACAAGTGTCCCAAAAGGAGAAGGACTGTGCTCCCTTTGGAACTGGTCAAAGTATACTTAAAATGAAAAACCCCAGAAGCAGCTCTGATCCATGTGCAGTGGTGAGAGCACTGGACATGGAAGGAATGTGGCGCAAGAGGGACTCCTCTCTTCTCGAGAGACTGAGAATCGATTATCTGAAGGGTGGCAGTGGAATTGGAAATTTGGTGGGGGGAGGAGGAAGAATTTGGAAGGTTTTCATCTTGTGTTCTATGTGTTTTGTGTGTCTTCTTTTGTAGTTGTAGGTTAATAAATGTTTTTTTTCTTTTAACCTTAAGTTGGAGCCTGCTTTGCTCTGTCTCTGATCACATCTCACAGTAGGTGCCAGAAAAGGAGGTGATCTCGTGGGGGCACTGGCATTGTGCCAGGCTCAAACCTTGACAAATGATCAACTTTTAGATTAAGATGTGGTCAGAAAAATACAAAACAGCTGCTCTGTAAACCACAAATGCCTATCCACTTGCTAGAGGATTACTTGAATAGCAAATATTTGAACTAATTGAACTGTTAACTGCTCCTAACATCCTATGAAAGCAGGAAAATCATCTTCCTTTCATTTGATTCCCTTAGCAAACAGGATTAGTAAATTCCCCATTTTCCTGCTTTTTATCTTGAAATCTTCTGCAGAATTTGATTACAGCACCTTACCAACTCATCTAAGCTCTCTGGGATTTTATTGGAGCTACTGTGTCACACTGTCAAGGGGGCTCCATGTCTTCACCAAGGAATTGATATAACACAAATGTCCCAAAGAAAGATGTATATACTAGGAAGCTATGTCTGAGTCCTTCTGAGTTGGCTTGCACTGGACACTACCAAAGTGTGAAGCCATGCCAGAGTGGCACATCCACCATCCTGGCCAATATCTGGGAAGAAAAGTAGTAAGACACAATCTGAATAAAACAACCTTTCAGGACCTCAGCACTGGGATAAGAAAGAAGACTTTGATTCTGAGGTGCACCTAGTGCAACATGGTCACTTTAACCCACGTCAGCAAGTGAATGATCCTGGGGCATTGTTCCTATTCCAGCCAGGAAAAGTGACAGTGCTGAACCCTAAAAGATGCAGACACACATAGTGTTCTTACCTACTTTTACATAAATACTTTTCTGTTTGGGCCATAAAGCATGCAATAGGAGAATGAGTTAGAGCAAGATATGTACTAGGGAGGCTTGTGCTGTTCAGGTGCCAAGGGCTGTGGGATAGCTCTCCTGCCATTGTGCGTATCTACTCTGTTCAATATAGACAGAGCATAAATACCCTGATACATGATCGGCTGAAGGATGAGCTTGTGGGTTTACTTGATCTGAGACTTCAGAATAATTACCAAACACAATTATCACAGAAGTAAATCTCAGAGTACCATAGGAGCATTTCTGTTCCAATAAATAGCACATCCCTTTTTCCATATTTTTACATTAAAACTCACATATCTTGTTTAATTCCCTTCTACCTTCCAATCTTTCTAGAATCTCTTCTATTTTTTTCCAAAATTTCTCTGTCATTTATTTCTCAGATTAATTTTATTTCTGTCTGCCTTCTCTCCCAGATTTGATGTCTGTCTCTTTTTCCCCTTCTAAAATAAAATTTCTTCTTATTTCCCCCTTTCACCATTTCCTCAGCCAAATTCCTTGAGGAATTAATGTGGCATTAGTAGGATATCACTGTTTATCACTTTGTTATATTTTATGTCTTTCTCAACATTTGCACTTGTTTCATTATTCAGATCATAGAATCATAGAATTGTTAAGGATGGTGAAGGCGTTTAAGTTCAACCACAAAAATAACAGTTCCAAGTCCACCAAGAATACACTTATGGGACAGCAGCTTCCCAAATTTTATCTGTGCTTACCTTAATGGCATCCTGTTCTCCATTTATTCTACATGTAAAAGTTTATTAACAATAAATAACATCTTTGAGAAGTAAAACAATAAATAACATCTTTGAAAAAAAACATGACAAAATCCTACCTATCAGACAATGAAAAATAAAGATTCAGTTCTGCCATCTACCACAGACCTCAGTGTTTGTATGACCAAGCTACTAAGTCTGGGAAAGTAGCCATTTCTCAAACTCTGTCTGTCCAGACACTGAGAAAACAGCTTTTCTGAAGATGGACAGAAGTGATGTAACAGAAAGCCAAAGAAGACAAAAGTCCCTTAGCATGTTTTTTATTTGAATAACTTCAGAGAGTCAGCTGTGAGAATTCAAAACTGAGAAAAAAAGCATTTAAATTTATACTCACTATTTAATAAGTTACTAGAGGAAGAAATGAATAAATTGAATTTGGAGACTTCAGGAGAGCAGGTAGGCTGGTCAGTTCAGCAAAAGTTAAAAAATGTTGGTTGAATTAAACTCAGCAGAGGTTTCCTGACACAAAGGAAATTACCATGTTTAAGACAGAAATTACAAATACCATTTAAAGGAGAGATCTGACATGAGTTCATTAAGTCATTTGATTTCCAAAGTGTTCTGCTTTGTTTCTGGCTCTTCACCAATAGGTAACAAGAAGTGGCAAGGAATCAATAGTGCTGCTAGGGTTGCAAACTATATTAACAATTTGTCAAATGTTTTTGGTGAGAGAAATAGGAAAATGACAAGTTCTCCCATCATCATTCATGTTTAATCTAAAATTTTTGTGCAGATACTGGTTGCATGCCAGTGGGATTTTTTTAACCAGTAGAAGTTACAATAATCAAAACCCAGCCTAGATAGTTCACTATAAATATGGATAAAGTACAAAATTTCATCCCACAAAGGGTCAGTGCTTTTTTTCCAAACAAAAGATATGAACACAGACCATTCAAACTCTAGAGCAAAATTATCATGGAAAGCTAGATTGTTCGGTCTGGATAAAATGTCATAATTACTCTAAGGAGGTCCTGATTTAACTTTATTTAACATTTAACTATCTACTATAGTTAGAACCATACAATATTTTGGCTTGGAAGAGACCTGTAAAGATCATCTGAGCCAAACCTCCTGCAACTAGATCAAGTTGCTCCAATCAACCTAGCCTTGAATGTTGGTAGGGACAGAACAACTCCCCCATTCTGTTTGATTTGTTACAGTGTTTCACCAATCTCATTGTAAAAATTTTGTCATTATATCTAGTCTAAGATTATACTCTTTTCTAAACTGCTTCTAAAATCATTCTTCTTGTCCTCTCACAAGAGGCCCTGCTAAAATGTTTGTCCCCATCTTAAGATAACTTTAATTATTCAAAGGCTGTAATAAAGTCTCCACAGAGCATTTCCTACTCCAAGCTGAACAACCTGGAGAAGCTCTCTCAGCTTCTCCTCATGGGAGAGGATCATCTTTGTGGCCCTGATGGATGCACTTTGACAAGTCTATGTCTTTTCTGTATTGAAGGCTTCAGAGCTGAGCACAGCACTCCAGGTGGGCTCTGACAAGGGCATAGTGGACTGGTAGAATCACCTCCCTTGACCTGCTGGCCATGCTGCTTTTGATAAAAAGCCAGAATATGGCTGGCTTTTGAATATGTGAATGTACATTGCTGGATCATGTCCAGCCTTTTATCCACCAGTACCCCCAAGTCCTTTTCCTCAGGGCTGCTCTCCACAACTTCCCCTCCTAGACCGTATTGAACTGGGGGATATCACTTCATATTTGAAATAACTTAACAGCATTGTGCTTATAAGGACAGAAGTGAATCCAAAATATCTCTCTGATTTAGCCCAGAAGATCTTTAAAGCTTTCTGACTTAACATGAGAGCAATGACAGAATTAGTTTTGATTCTATTGATGTGTATAAGCCATGGCCCATAGTGTTGAAAGGCTTAGTAGAGTCAAGAAGCTGCACAGTTGTACTCACAGATGAATGCAAGATGCCTGAGGCAAATAAGGGCTTTGGTGCATGTTCTTTAGGGATACACCAAGGCAGAGGTGGTAGAATGTGCCTGAAGGTGAAACTGAGAGGGGTGGGAAACAGAAGGATGCTGGATATCTGGACTTGAAATAAATACACAACTTTTACCATTCAGGAGGAAAATTAACATAGTGAGCTATTTTTTGATGTCTCTTCACAGTGAAATGCTCTCTACATTAAATGAAACATGCTAAGTCTTATCTGCATCTTAGATAGGTACAATGATACAGCCACTGAAATGCTACATGTTCCTACTTAAAAAAGAAGAAAAAATCAAGCCTGCTAATGCCATTTTAATTAGAATGTTAGAGTCCATGATTATAGCACACAGGAGAAACACACCAATCAAAACTGAAAACCTGAGCAATACATTAGCATGGCATTCACATTCTCTGAAAAAAATCCCTTCACCCAGAATTTTTCTCCTCGGAAGCTGAGAAGCCTCAGAGAAAAGGAAAACAATTCTTATCTTATTTGCTTCTCTTGTGTTGTGCTCACAGGTGGAATGTTTTGGGAGATTGTTTACCCACAGATGATTTTTCATTGGATTCTGGTGTGGGTTGTTTTGACTCTCTGGCCAATCAGGGCCAAACTGTATTGAGATTCTGGAAAAAGTCACGAGTTTTCATTATTAGCTTTTTAACACTGAGTAAGTATCCTTCCTGTATTCTTTAGTATAGTGTAGTATTCTTTAATATAATATAGTATAATAAAGTAATGAATTAGCCTTCTGAGAACATGGAGTCCGATTCATCATTCCTGCCTTCGTAGGGACATTTCCCAGCAAATACAATATATTAGTGGTGTCTGATAAGGGTTTCATACATCTGGAGATATCTCATAAAATCTTATTATTTGGGTATTACACAACCTCACTCCAAGAGCTCTTCTCAGTATGAGAAACACATCATAATCACAATCTTCTGGGGAATCTGGAAAGAGGCATCGATAAGAAAATGGTTAAATACATGTATGTTTTTTCCATTTCGATTTAGCAGCAAATCCTCGCCTATCTTTGATTTCATACATTTCTTCATTAATAGGCCTGGCTTAGGATAAGAATAACAAAACCACACAAAAGTTGCCTTTCAAGTCTGTGAGTTACAATCTTCTTGGCTCGAAATTATTGACCTGAAATGCAGCTTCACCTTCTGTGTACAAAAATAAGTGTTCTGCTATTATTTTTTTTACAAGCACTGTCACACAATCCCCAAAGTGGCACACACTCAGCTCGTCCTCTCCAGTTCTCTCCAAGTCAACCTTTTTGTCTGATATAAAACGTAAATATTTGAAAGGAAGTTCAAGTAAGAATACGAACTCCTGCAATTCCCACTCACCACAATTTTTGATGCCTTCCTTGACCACAAGCATTTTTAGCTTCCCCTCTAAAAAAAGAAAGACAAGGATAAAAAACTTGAACATGAGATAGCAGTGTGCATCAAAAGCAGAATAGAGTCTTACCTTCCGTTCTTGTGAGACCACACCTGGAGTACTGCATCCAGCTCTGAGGACCTCAACACAAGGACAGTAGCCTGTTAGGGTAGGTCCAGAGCAGGGCCACAGAAATATTCAGAGAGATGAAACACCTCTCCTATGAAGAAAGGTTGAGAGATGGAGTTATTCAAATTGGAGAAGCGAGATTCTGGGGAGACCTTATTGCTTATAGAAAGGGTTTAGAGGAAAGATGAAGAAAGAATTTTTGTGTAATGAGTGATTATAAAAGAGATAAAGATTTTTTACAAGAGTCTGTAGTGACAGGGCAAGGGGAAATTGTTTAAAACTGAAATAGGGTAGGTTTAGACAAGTGTTCTGGTTCCAGCTGGGACAGGGTTAATTTTTTGTAGTAGCTGGGAGGGAGCATAGCTAGGACACAGAGGTTACTCTATATCAGCTCACAACAGCATGGGCAGGGCAAAGGGACTCTCTTCCAGGGAGCACAGGTTCCTTCCTGTCAAATAAGTGTGGCAGACAGAGAGTTTTGGGTAATTCTGGTTTGGAGCTGGAGGGACTGCTCAGAGTGGCATGGCTGTGGTCAGGTGTTGTGTGTTGTTGGGGGCTCCCAATTGCTGGGTGAGCAGTCATGGTTCTTTCTTCTTGCACCATCTCTCATTACTTTTGCTAGTGCTACTGCTTGTTTCTTATCTCATTGTTGTTTCCAGTAAATCGTTCTTATCTCAGCCCATGATCTTCCCCTTCTGTGCCTCCAATGCTCCTCTCCAGCCCTCCACAAGGAGGATTGGAAAGAGGAGAAAGGGCACAACCAAGTGGCATCATGGCTCAGAGTTTCAGTGGGAACACTGAAATTAGGGGGCACCATTAAAAAAAAAAAATTCCACAACAATTTGAAATAAGGAAGAAATTTTTTACAAAATTGGTGAGTCACTGGAACATGTTGCACAGAGAACCTGTGAAAGCTCAATCACTGGAAGTGTTCAAGGCCAGGTTCCATGAAGCTTTGAGAAACCTGATCTAGGGAGAGTTGTCACTATCTGTGGCAGAGGTGTTGAACTAGATGATCTTTAAGATCCTTTTCAAACCAAATCATTACATAATTCTATAATATTTAAGTCACTTGGTCCAGATGACACTATTCATTTGTTTATTTTTCACTGACAAAGTGTAAGTCACACTTTTTTTTAAGACAGTAGAAAAAATGTAAGATACCTTACACAAGTCCACAACAAATAAACGTTTCAACAAAAACTTAACATAGTAAAAAGGAAGTTTTCTCTGTAAAGTTACAGAAAATTGACAATGTCAAATAGTGTTTAAAAAAAACTCACAGAAATTCAAAATTATGGTCAGTCTGCAGAGGCAAATAAAACAAAGGATGAAACTAAAATGGTATGTGACAAAAAAATTCTTTCTTGATCTCTTGCTTTTAATTCAGAATTGTTACAGAGGGTCTGAAAAGGCCTTCGTAGAGCCAATCTAAAATTAATTTTTTTCTGAAATATATGTATGCTGTATTTCTTAACTAATTAGGGAATATAAATAGACGTTGTCCAGAGATCTCATAATTGAATATAAACTGTAATATTTTAAGAGTAACATTGTTTAAGACTTGGAACAACTGCCAAAATCTTGTCAAATATTTGTAATCTGGATATTTTAATTATCCATTAGAGGTGTGTTTTAAGATTCATGCTCCAGATTCCAGTCTCAGTGATGCTGGGGTTTGTGGTAGGGAAGAAAGCTCTCCAAAACAAAAAAGCAAGCAAGCAACAAAAGCCTTAAAAAAAAAAGCCCCCGTTATTTTATTCCCTGATAAATCATAAATAAAAAACCATAAATAATTCACCAAAGTTAATTGGCTTAGAATGGGCATATCCTGATTAACTTTGACCACTAAAAAGGACAATAGATAACATAGCCAATATAGATGAGCCTAACTGAGACACTAAGATTATCTTAATGGAAAAATAGAAACAATACCAAATAAATAATTAAAAATCATTAGAAATTACATTATAAATATAAGCAATCCTAAAAAGAACTTTTGTTGTCACATGTCATGCTGAAAACAGTGATGATGATGCACCAATGTTTTAATTATTGCTGAGCAGTGTTTACACAGCATAATTTCTGCATCTCACTTCACCCCATGAGTAAGGAGGCTGATAAGACTGCCTGTATTTTAATTCAGAAAAACATGAACCAGAGAAATGGACCAAGTGAAACCAGCAAAACAAAAAACCCAGCTGAATCACTCTCAGACTCAAGGGCCTGGTTCCTCTTTTAAGATGAATATTCTGATCACTAGATAGCAAAATCAACTTCTTGCTTGCCTAGTTTTCCTCTGCATAAGCTAATAAGTCCTCTACTCTCTCCCAGTCTGCCCTCCTTCAGTATTGCATGGTCTTTTGAGTAGGACATCCCAGATTTAAATCAACTGAAACTTAAGAGAGATTAAGCAAGACCTAGTGAGATTCTATATGCTTTATATAAATATAATTTAATTAAAACAGTGGTTTACCTAAGGAAAAAAAGCAGTAGCCGAAGCTAGAGGACACTAGGCATACCTTAAACATCTTTCTGCCTCTTCTGGCAATCTTAACATACCTCAGGTGGGAATCTGGCAGCCAGCTTTACATTCTGAAACACTTTCTTTATGCATGCAGATATCAAGAGAAATTTTGCTCTGGAAGGAGAACATTTAGTGAATATGAGGTAGATTTTCTCATCACTTTTTGCTCTAACAGAGCCAGTCTGTTCAAGTCCCATTTTAACTAACACAGCAGGCACTCTGAATCTCATCATGTGTCTTCTAAGAATATAATGCATTATGTTTGTAAAAACAAGTTCCAATTAACTTTCATTTACTTCATTTATAAGATAATTATGATTCTGTGATTTGGTATTTGTTTTCATATTTTGGCCCATGGGAAAAAATTGAAGTGTTGAAATTAAGGGAAAGAGAAATACAAACTTCACAAATTCATAATGATATAATGCAGTAGCTAAGTGAAGACATGATTAATTTATTAATTTAGCAACTATTTCTAGGCATTGAGACAGCCCTGAGTGATCTGTGTTCTGGAATACTACAATGCCATGGATGACTAATTTCACTTACAAACCCTCAGATTATAATTGAAGTAGGTGGCTTGGAGCACAATCTTTTCCAACTCACACAAAAGAAAACTACTTTCTTTAATGCAAGTGGAATGAAATTCTTGACTGTGAATATTACAGAAAAGTATCTTCACTGCTAAATTATGGTTTTCACTGAGTATGCCCAAAGGCTTGAGTAGTAAAAAAAATATTGTCTTCAGTGGCTAGTATGTCAATTCAGAATATGAAAGAGTTCTGCACTTCTAGAGCTCCTATGCTGAGTAGCTGTGTTAATTACTCAGCTTTCCACTGTCTTTAAGATGCTAGAAGAGCAGGCCCTGCACTAGCAAAAATTACTATAGCCTGTAGAGCATGCTGTAATAAAACAGGTGCTAACAAGACAGAATTGTATTGGGAAGCAGCCTTATTCTCATTTTTATCATGTCCAAAAGCATTGCAACAATTTGAGCTGCGGAACAATCATTTTGCCCCAAACAAGCATGTACTGATCAAAACTTAAATGAAAACTCTCGATAACAGGCAAGAAAATATATTCAGAAAATTAAGTGTCAAATATATACTACAAATGTACTTGCTGCTGTATGTGTAAATGTAACAGAAATAAAATAATCCATATGTGTAAATTCTCTTATTTTTATCTAACAATTTTTGAGAGAAATCCAATCTGAACTGTTCCTTAAACAGCACCTGAGAGTGACAACCTCAGCAGGAAGAGAAGTTGACTATCAGGGAAACACCGCTCTCTCAGGAGTGCTTTTACTTCCTCATTGTTGATCTACAGTTTCATTAAAACCAGCATGGCTGGGTAATAACCATCATTATGTCACCTGTCTTTGGGGTGACATGATTAAACTCACGTTTTATTTTTCTCTGTTGCAAGTTGACTAAATCAGGTTAATTCTTCAGCTAGTGCTGAAAACAGAACCAAGCAATACAGGCAATTTTACAGGTACTGAAAGGTGCAGATATGCAGAGAGCAGAACTGTGAGAAGTATTATTTTATAATTAGAAAATGGAAAAGGTGGCTATGGTGTTGTTTAATTTTTTTATTCACTGAACAAGAAGGCACTGAGCAGAGCTAGAGCAGCATGAATAGAGAATACTTCCTTTTAAAAATTGTAAACTTTTAAACTTTTCCTTTCCTACTCAACTGCATGGCCTTGGTCTGAGTGGTCAGTGTTATTATGTTAGCACATAAATAGATAGAATAATATAACAGATAATATAACAGACAAGGATCAGGTCTAAAATCCTTGTAAATATATTAGTTTCATTTGACTATGACCTGAAATTTCAGTTTTTACACTGAGAAAACATAAAAAAATAACTGCAAAGAATAAAGTTGTTTCTCTTTTTCTATCCTGCACCATCATTCCTTGTTACAGGCTAATGGCAGTGAGACCCCTTTGTGAAGCCATATTAAGAAGATATATATGCTTTAAACACCAGGTAATTTCTTGAAAGTGTGGCTTGGTTTTATTTTTTTCCTTTTATCAGAAGCTTTCAGCTTTTTTATTTTGTTTTTTTAAGGGTGAGAAAAAAATCCCCCAATTAAATTCTTTTAAATCCCCTAGATAATAGATGGCACTTTTCTACCAACACAGGACTCCAACCCTATCACTAAAGCAGCATTAAGATAGCTAGAAAATTAGTATCAATATCAATAAAGACTCTAGTAGATTAATAATTTTACCATATCATGGACAACTGTCCTACTTAAAAGACACTAGGATTCTTTTTTTTTCCTTTTGTGAGTTCTAAACATCAACTAACCCTAGGGGACAATCAGATTCTTGCTTTGCCTATATTGTTTGGTTTCCATTACATTTTTAAGTTAGGATTTTTCAGATCTCTATGAAGGCCCCTGTTGGGAACACATCTGAAGCTGATTTTTGAAATGAGCCTAAAATCACCCTCAGCAGACTCTAAATTGGACATGGTTGAGAGCTGTGGGACAAAAAAACCTACTAGAAAGATCATAGAGGATAATGAAACATTTTTATCTGAATCACCTTTCATTGCTAGTTTCATTGCCTGTAATATTTTTTGGTTTTACAGTCTAGTCTTTATGTGTTATTTACTGAAATGTTCTGTATGGTACATACATAATATCTTGCTGTAATTACTCACACCTCACCATAAAGAATTCAGATTAATTCTGCTGGCATTTTAGGGTATAATGTCTATAGAAAATTAGATTCATCTCCTTACTACCATCATATCACAGGGAAGATGAAATTTTCTTGAAATATTTATTAGAATTTAATTCTTATGGTATCGTTTTCTGATTTCAATGAAAAATGAAATGTTCATTCCAATTTATGGCTTGGTGAACAAAGATGCATCAGGGCTTAAATTCTTCCAACACCAATATGAGTGGGACATCTACATGGTGATGTGGGGATGGGTTTCAGTTTCTGAGTAGGGCACAAAGATTTACTATTCCACACAGAATCTTAAGACACAAGTAATAAGATTCCCCAGGAGCCCAGACTGATGCAATATCTTGTCTTGAACATTAGCTAGAACAAGGCAGCTCAGGAGGATAAATAGATAACAACAAGTCAAGTCCTTGGGTGCCCAAACCACACAGTATTTGTCATGGCATACAGAAATCATGGAGTCTGTGTGGTATCTGAAATAAAATGTGTGGTGCTTCAGACATTTGAGCAGAAGTATTGTTTCAAGGACCAAAAAAAGGTGTGGAAAGGACAAAATACTTTTGTATCTGGACTGAACTCTGTCACCGGGGTGCTTTGCCACTACATATCACATCCTGGCTGGTGTGAGGGAAGAGGCAGATAGCATGTCAGGGGCAGAGACATTTTTTTGCCTTACATATTCCAGCTAGATCCTACCTTTTTCTGGCGCCAGAAAGCTTTTTTGATTGGAGTGAGCAGTCAGCAGCTCAGGAGCTGACCAAGCATCCCTTGAAGTAAGTGTAACTGCACTGGTGTCATTGAGTTTGGGATCAATAGCAGTTACCAGAAGTGTTGAGTGAGTAAAATCTGTGTGCTGCTTGTGTGCATGAATTGCATGTTAACATTTACACTGCAGTGAACAGAAATGATGATTAGAAGGGAGGCCACAGTGCAACTCAGATTATATGGTTCTGAAGGTTTCCTTATTGTTCTACACACTGAATCCCTTAAAATCCACTATATACCTGGCTTCATAATTTCACAAAATTTATACACCTGTAACAAAAACAAAATAAAGAATAAGTATCATAAAATTAAAAAAAAATTGCTCTTACAATTTTGCTTTTATTATTGAGCAGCAAGATATCTTTGTAATGAAGAATACTTGTAAATTGAGAAGTCTCATATGGCTTTCTTGTACTCAATTTATCTACAGGTTACTGCTTCACTGAAATAATTTCATTTAAAAACATCCATTTTCTCCAGTACTCAGTGTCTGTGCAGGTAGGTCAGTGACTTACCTCTGTGCTATTGAATTTCAGCATAATGCCTCATTTACCTTCACCAACCCACGCACATACAAAGAAGAGCAGCTTATACGCATTTTGTAGCACCACCCTTTGTTCTCCAAGCTTTTATCCAGGAAGCAAACTGACCCTACAAACTTTATCATTTTCTTATGGTGCCTGGTGAGATAGAGTCCTTTGAGAAGGTAAAAATAGATGAGGGTAATGATGTGGGGAGATGGATATTGTGAGGAAGATTCAAAACTTATCAGTGGCAAGTAAAGATGCGTCAATATTTTGTTATTTAGAAGAATCCTTTCTTGCATACTTCACACAATTGCCTCAAACTGAGTTAATAAACTACAGACCACAATTTTTTCACTTTAATTGGAATTTTTCTAGAGGTAATATTCCAGATCAGACTTTGAAAGCCTAAACACTCTGTCCTTATCAACTCTCGTTGAAACAGAAGTGAGGGGTAGAATTCTGACCCCGGTTGAGTGATTGGAAGCCAGAAGGGCCAAATTTCATGTCCCTAGATTTGCACTAATAATGATGCCACAAAAAAGGGTGAAAATTTATATAGAGTAGGCATGACTAACCACGAAAAAAATATAATGCACTATAAAGTTTTCATAAATACCAATTTGTGCATTTCCTGTATTTATATTGGTATATTCCCTGTAAACAGTGCTCAAAATTTGCTTTAAAATTGCAAAAAGTCACTGAATGAAGTTATAGAACAACTTAATACTACAGTATCCTCTACAAAATCAAACGTTTTATTTATCCATCCTATTTATGTGAATCATCTGTCTTCTATTTAGAAATATTTATGGATGGTATAGCAATAGCAATCCTCATAAAACTTTATTTCCTTACTTTACTCCTGGCACATTTGTTGCCATATTAGGCACCATTATTTACTTCAATTTACAGAGCATCTCTTTGTATAAAAGAGTCAAATCACTTGATTGGCAAATCCTAAGAGCATGTCCCTTTAACTTTTTTTTTTTTTTTCTAGTAAGGGGGGAATGGGATGTAGTACTAGTACTTTCTAGTACTTCTCCTGCCCTTTCTCACAATAAGCTAATGTTTACTAACACATTTTTAATATTCTGTTTGGTCTTATTATTAGAAGAAAAATTCTGGCAAGAACATCTTGTTTTCCACCAGAACTCAAGAGATATAACAAGAAATGGGGCAAAGAGGCCCCTGGGCCAACTCCAAAGGGCTGAGTCAAGGGTGGGTTGCTGGGACAACTGATCTCCTATTGGATGTACTTTTTAAACACACTAATTGATTAACCTGGTAAAAACTACAAAAAATCCTTTATTGTGCATGTGCAGAGCCATATTTATGCACCTGAAAGCTTTCACTGAAGAGTTTATTTTTATATTATCACTCTTAATACCATTTGGAAAGTTTTGTGTCTTTATTCCAGGAAACACTGACACCGTAGGAAATACTTCCCAGCAAGGTCTATGGCCCATGGAGCACCTGTGCCAGACCATAGGTAAAAAGTGAGAAGGAAGGAGCAGCAGGGAGAAACTGCTGATCCTGACCTTCTGCACCACTGCTATATCTCTGAAGGGGTAGGAGAGGTGTCCAGAGTGATGCAGTGAACTGGATAGCTATTGGGAAGGGGAGAAGAGAGAAGTCTGAAGTGAAGTTGAGGTCAGGAAAGGGGGAAGAAAAGGTCCTTTTTCTTCAGAGTTTTAAAATATTGTCTCTTTATTTAGTCTGTTAATTTCCCAATAGCCAAACTATTAAGTAAATATTTATGCTACCTGGCTGAATGATGTTAAATTTTCCAAGTCAAATCTGGTTTACCCATGACAGCATAGAATCATAAGAACATCAAGGGGTTGCAATGGACGTTAAAGATCATCTAGTCCCAACTCTCCCTGCCATATATAGGGACACCTCCCACTAGACCAAGTTGCTCAAAGCCTTACCCAACCTAGCTTTGAACAGTGACAGGATTGGGGCATTTACAGCCTCTCTGAGCAACATGTTCCAGTGTCTAACCACCCTCAAAGTACAAAATTTCTTCCATTAGGAAGAATACATCTAACCAAAATTTACCCTCTTAAAATTTGTATCCAATACTCCTTGTCCTGTCACAAAGTTCCAAAGAGTCCCTCTCCAGCAGCCCTGTAAAGGCCCCCTACAGATACTGGAAGGTGCTGTGAGGTCATTTAAGGTCAGCTGTCCCAGCTGTGTTTCCCCCCAGTTTCCCATGCATCCAAGCCTTCTTGGAAGCATGGCAGTACACGAAGCAAAAAAGGCCTTGGCACAGTACAGGAGCTGCTCAGAAATAACAAAAATACGTCTATACTTCAGTTATGCAGTTTGAGCACAAATCCAAAACATAGCTTACTACCATGACAGTGGCATTTGGATGAAAAACTGTGTTTTAAACATAGCCCATTTACTAACAGACTTAGGCTCTGAGACTGTGTTCAAAGACAAATGAAAAAAATATTCACCTTAGGTATATTTCTAATTATATTGACCTCTCCATCAGTCTAAAAAGAAACCGTAATGCAAGAATCCTCTGAAAAAATAGCAGTGATGGTTTTCAGTTATTCTGAGGTAATACTTGAATCATCTTATTCTGAAACGATATAAAATCATCAGAAATACTTGTCTCATATCCTGCCTTTAGGAAGAAATTAACTTCACACAGCACAAACTGAACAGATGCATATTTCTTAGAACATGCTGCATCATTCAGCTGTTATTTGTCTCTATATCACAGAAATCAGTCCCAGGTCACTTTGCAAGTAGACTTTTCTTGACACCATTCTGAAAAAGAATGCTCATATACCTACTCATTATATGCACTCAAGTCTAGTGTAGTTGTACTTAGCAGTCTGTATTAAAGCATAAAGGGTTTAGCCTTTAGGCTGGTTAATTTAATTTCACTTAGTAGCATATGCAATTCTATACAATTGTCTAAGTCAATCAAAAGATGCTCATTTATGATATCTGTCTCCTGGCCAGAGGAGAATACTGTAACATGGCATCAACTTGTTTAGGGCATTCCTCCCTATAGACACAGAAGGGACACACAGACACAAACAAGGGCAACTTTAAATTACCCATCAGGAGAATACTGATAACACAAAACCCTAAGGTTACTTCACCTCTTTCTCCCTTAAGCCTTGAAAGTACTTGTTAAGTGGGAAACCAGTAGAATGTAACCCATAAAGATCTCCTACCTAACCTGCATTTTACACATCTTAACATCTTTCCCCTCTGAGGCACTATTAAAATCACATCCTTGCATGTAGATAAAGACATTGACTATAGCCATCTATCTCACTAACTCTTTTCTTAGAGATTATTAAAAATCTGGATATTTTTACCTCTCAGAAAAAATGTTTCTGAATATTATGGACATGAAATGCAAACCAATTCTTCCAAAGACATCCATTTAGCCACTCTGATTAGGTTGTAGTATTGTCTTTCATACAGTAAATTTATACTTTTTTAATAATGAAAATACAAGAATTAAATATTTTTCAAATATTTGCCTGGCTGTGTTTTGAGGTAGATTACATGTAAATTGAATATATGTTAGAAAACCAATACCAGTGGTCTACTAAGTGGTTACACAGGACTCATAACACTGCCCCAGCAGACAGAATTCTCATTATCAATCTGTTGCTAATGTGCATGCAAGGAGAACAACATTCCATTCTGCATTAATTTGTTATTTATCTTGTTCATATAGATTGCAAAGCCGTAAGGGTAAGGCTGACATTCTCTTTATACATTATGGTAGAGTGGGACTTTTTGGGGACAAGATGACTTGTAGAGGTATCTAGACAGATTGCCTTTAGCAATCCTCAGTGGCAAGAACTAATGGTGGATTCTGCACCTAGGATAGAATAGCATCAAGCATGAGTATAAATTCAGAGAGGAGTGACTGGAGAACTGCCCTGCAGGAAGGAGTCTGGGAGTGCTGGATCTGGGACAGCCTGTCAGTGGGAGCCAGCTGTGTGCCCTGGCAGCCCAGAGGGCAAACTGCATCCTGTGCATCAAACACAGCACCACCAGCTGGGCAAAAAAGCAGATGATCCCTGGGTATTTAAAGTTGGTACAGCCTCACCTTGATCAGTGTTTATGCAGTTCTGGCTCCCATGACTGGAGATGGATGTGAAAGTCCTTGAATGCATCCATAGGAGGACAACAAAGCTAGTGAGTGGACTGGAAGAAATGTCTTGTAAGGAGCAGCTGAGGACTTTGAGCTCATCTAGTTTGCAGCAAAGGAGACTAAGGAACATAAAGAGGGAAGTCCTAAGCAATTCTCCCTGGTATCCAGTGCAGTGGATACGTGCTCTAGGATGAGTGGGAATGGTTCAAAGATGAACCATTCTGAACATCAGGGGTGTCACCGACATGTTTTATGAAAAATCCTTTCCTTAGGATTTTTCCCCTCCTGAGAAACTGAGAGGCCTCAGGAACAAACTGTAAACAATTCTTATCTGCTGCTGTGGAATGCAACAGGGGAATCTGTGATTGGCCTCATCAGGCTGTTTCCAATTAAGAGCCAATCACAGTTCACCTGTCCGGCCGGTCTCGGTCTGAGAGAAGACCTTTGCTATTCATTCCTTTTCTATTCTTAGCTTAGCCTTGTAGTGAAATCCTTTCCTCTATTCTTTTAGTATAGTTTTAATATATTATCTATCATATAATAATAAATCAAGCTTCTGATACATGGAGTCAACTTTCTCGTCTCTTCTCTCATCCGGGAACCCCTATGAACAAGACCACATCAGGGGAGTTTCAGACTGGACATTAGGAAGCATTTCTTTACCAAGAGGTTGGTAAACACTCAAAGAGATTTCCTATAAAGGTGGTTAAATCCCCAGACCTGTCAGTGTGTAAGAAACATTTGGACAGTGTCCTTAATAATACTCTTCTTTTTATATATTTTGGTCAGCCATGAAGTGGTCAGGCAGCTGATGATTACTGCAGGTCCCTGCCAACTGAACTATTCTATTCTATTCTATTCTATTCTATTCTATTCTATTCTATTCTATTCTATTCTATTCTATTCTATTCTATTCTATTCTATTCTATTCTTCCTAAAATATAAGCAACTATTCTAAGCTCATCACCTTCATCTAATGCTAAGGTTCATTTTGAAGTCTGGTAGAGGGAATCAGCCTGGATATTTTTTGTGTCTCTTCATTTGGTTATAGGACTGGGGAACATTTATAGCTAGCCTTAGACTAGATGGTGAACATTAGGGGGGAGAATGTCATCATCAGTAAGGAGGTTGGCTAAAGAGTCTGAATTCCTATGTAATAATAATGGCCATTATAATTTCTGATTTGGGATCATGCTATCATATACAGCAATTCAGTTTCCATAAGGGTGTTCATTTCCAAATGTCTTATTATTATTTTGAGAATTTATTCCGTTTTTGTGTTTTTACTTCTGTAATCTATACAAATCTTTCTGCTCTGTCTCTCTTGGCTCTCTCTCTCTTTCTCTATATCTCTTATTATCTGAAGCAAGTTGAATGATTCCTCATAAAAAGAACTGCCTTGCACAGTAATTACCATTACTTTATAACCTTTGCCAGCTTCACGTTTCAGTCTCAACAGGTAATTAGATCCAAGCTCAGCAAACTTTAACATTTATATATGAGTTACTTTTTCTGACAGGAGAAATCCAGCAACTATTACTTGTAATTCCTTTCTCTGTTTAAACATGAAAATACAGAAAATGTCCGAGAACTTTGAAAGTGGTAATTCAGCTGTGCCTGTGTTCAGCTGCTCCACAGAAATCAAACCTGTGGAGCTATGCCAGCTCAGACAGCTGTCTCCAATTACAATTTTAAAAAAAGGGTTTGGATATAATTTTTAATATAAACTTTTTGTAGTTTCTTCCTGTTGCTTTCTTGTGTTTTTGCAATATGCTACTTAGAATCATTATGGAAGTTCTAGTTATTGACCTGAAATAATGTATAATAAGATTAATTATCTATATGTCTCTGCAGGGAACTTGTAATTTCATAGAAAATTGTGAATAAAATCAAGGGTTTTGGAAGGGTTAGTTAATGGATTGGGTATGCGTCCTTTTTAGGGAGATTGTTACTGTTTGGGGTTCTTTGTCTGGAGTTTTCTTGACTGGAGTTTCCATTTCATAGCAGTTTGTGATTTGAATATGTGCTCTTAGACCACAATAGAGTGGCTTTGACAGTGTCATTTTATCTGTTCTGATCTTTCTGATCTTTCTCTGCTTTGTGTGCCTCCCTAACAATTTCAGATTATCTACCCAGAAAGGTATGTGAGAAACATGAGAAATACTGGCAATTTATGTTAGACAGAAGAATCATTCCACTTATCTCTCATTAAGCTTTGATCCTGCAAATCAAATTCATGGGCTGCACAGGGCATCTGCCCAGTCATAACCCATTACAGGATCAGAATGAAAATATAGACTGAGAAAGACTTGATGAGACGTGTCAGTCTGTGAAAGAACTCAAGTGTTTTTCACAGAAAGCAGATGAAATATATTCTGCTTGATAAAATCAGAGAGCTGTCCATTCATTTGGTCATTTAATGGGATGGAAAATGAGGTCCATGTGATTTTTTATTACAGGCATAGAAGAAAAACACTATAGTTACCTATTCTGGAAAATTAATTGCCTGGTAAGGAGAAATAATTTCATTATTTTGAGACCTTCTGTGACTATTTCTGTATTAAAATATAAAATATTATGTATTATAAATGTCAAATTCCACAAGACACCAGTTTATTAAATGCAGAACTTAGATTTGTTGAAGATAATTAAATCTAAGAAATCTAAAAATGCTCATGGAAGAGAACCTGAGGTCTTCCATCTTTCTCTGAAAATTTACCAAAAAAAAACCTTTATTTCCTTGCTGGATGCATTTTCAACATATATCTATTTTTACAGCATATGATAAAGAATGCACATCTTCAAGTACCATTAGAGAAAGGAGAAAGTCATTCTTTTTACTTACATCTCATATTGTGCAATGTCTAGAAATTAGGTTATTTGTTAAAATAAAACATTATTTTGTTTTAATGCTGCATAAAACAAAATAATGTAGATTGGAAGCATCTAGATAGTTGAAAGCAAGTGAATTAGTAAGAGATGATAGAAGAGATTTCAACATGTCAGGCACAACCTGTCTCATCAGGGAATAAATATCCAAAACCTTAGGCCTCCCCCACTCAAATCTGTCTTCAAATCAGACATCAAAGTGTTTTTATGGTGCTATTCTGCCTGATAAAGGGTTTATTGCCATTAACAGGTCAAGATTCTATCATTCCTATTTATAGTGACCACACCTAAAGAGCAGTTGCATTGAATTCATTTTCATGTCTAACAAAAACAAGATGGAAAACCCCACCAGAAATTATTAGCTTGTTCTCAGTGCCTGAGCAATAAAACCTAGTTCACTGTTAACAGGCCTAGAAATTTACAGAATAAGGAGGAAGCTGTTTGAAAGATCCTTAAGGAGCACATGGTGTTAAGAAAGGACTTGAACTTTGGTGAGAGTCTTGTTCAGCACAGAAATATGAAATACAGTACTACAATAATGGGTTGTATTTTAGCAAATCTTGGGAGGAGAGTAAAAAGGTGGAAGTTATATTTTCAGGAAAAAAAATTGAAGAAAAAAGTAAAAAATAAAACACATTTGCTGCAAATGGGAGATATGGAGAGAAAGAGATGCATCGTAGCTCCTTATTAGATGAAAATGAGGAATAAAGATTTGTATAAGCTATACACTATGGATGACACTTCAGATATCAATTAGCATTGATATTGATATTGATCAATTAGCATCAATTGATGCTAATTGATCAATATCAATTAGCATTGCCATTGATATTGATACTTCAGATAGTATCAATATCAATGGCAATGCTAATTACAAAATGAATGAATAAAATATGTATTTATTAAATTAGAAGTCAACAAATAATACAGTCAGTTTTTAGGATACAAACAAATTAATTAAACAAGAAGATACATAAAGAGTTTGGCAAGGGTTCCCCATGCCATAGTGCTTAGGACTAAAGCATGAGTAACACTTGAATTATATCTTCACAACCAAGTGATTTTCTTTCCCTCAAGTTTGCCTTTCTGGCTTTAGGTATGAAAGGTCTTCAAGGCACCAAAGTCTATTATTTATGGAGTTTTGAACCAGAAAAGGGTTTTGGTGTGAGGCTGCAATGGTCAATAGTAGACAGAATGATTTTGTAATGTCTCATTTTTTGATGCTTTTAAGGAGACATAATCAGCCACTCATTGCTCCATAATATTAATGACTGACTGTGGGGTAAAAAATTACTGAAAGATCCTCTTTAGCCAGGTAGCTAAATATTAATAGTGTGGAAAAAAATTATCAAAGTAGAAATGGAGCAGTGTGCTCTTCATCTAAAACACATCTAACTACATTCTGGTTTGAATTAGCAAGATGAAAACTAGCTGCTCAAGGCAAGTGATTATTCTCCTCCTCGCAGCTCTGTGGCACCACATCTGGAGGGTTGTGCCCATCTTGGGGCACCCCACTACAAGAGAGACTTTGACATTGCAGGCAAGTTCAATGAGGAAGATTAGGTGACAGAAGCATATGGCATATGGTGAGAGGTTGAAAGACTTGGACCTGTTTAGCCTACAGAAGAGGACAAGCAGAAAAGGCAATTCCTGCATCTACCTCATGGGAGAATGAAGTAAAGATGGAGGCAGACCCTTTAAGAGATGCACAAGGTCAGAGGCAGCAGATTCATCTTTCAGTATGGGAAACTCCATCAGAAAACTACTCTCACCGTCAGGGTAGTCCAAAATAAGAATAGGCCATCTTTGGAGATAGAAAAAACTTAACTGAACAAGGTCATGAACAAGATGATACAAACAATTTGGAACTGTCCTGAATGGAGATTTGGACAGGAAAACTTCAGGAGGCTAGTTCTGATCTAAATTACATCTATTCAACATTTCTGTGCAAGTGAAATCTGGGCTTGCAGCTTTCAACCTGAAGTATTAATGAAACTAGATAGAATACTTTAAATAGTAATGCCAATCTTTTGCAAACACTAAGACTTTAGAACTGAGAGAATAAAAATTGTAGCAAATTTCATTTAAGAATCAAGTAATGGGATAAGAACTCAAGCAATTCAAGAAAATATGTGGGAAGCTACTAGAAAACATGTAAATGTCATGAATTTGAAAATAGGTTGAAGAAAAATTAGTCATATAAAACAGACAACTTGGTGTTATTCAAAGCTTTATGAATAAGTCTGGTTTTTTTTTCCTTGCACCAAAATAACTGCACAGTAGATAAAGGGAAAATATGTAGATTTAATAAATTTGGAACTTTGATGACTGCTGTGCAATAATCTCATCAGAAAATTAAGAGATTTGAATTAGATGTAGTAGGTGTACATCTGAAAACAGTCAAAGAAAGTTTTTAATTATTCATCATCAAACTGTGAATTAACTGAACATGGCATCTCATAGAGGTTTGCCTTTGTCCCATTAGTATTTTCATTAATGATTTGCATGATGAAAGAGCAGGAGAATTGTTAATTCTGCAGGGGCAGAGTGCAAGGAATCCAGAGAATATGACCCAAATTATTTTAATAAGCTGAAGAGCTGGATTGAACTCAGACAGAAAAAATTCAGTAAAGGCAAATGTAAGAACAGCTGATCTGATATGTCAGTCACAGTAGAAGGGTGCACAAAAAACTACAAAAAAAAGAGGGAAATAAATGACTAGGCAGCAGTTTAGGATGTTCAGGGGATTTGATTGCATCACAAACTAAATGTAGTAGTGTGATGCCTTTTCTTTCTAAAAGTATAGCTTTCACTCTGGAAAGACTTTTTCTGATTCATTTAGGATTGTTGAGGCCTTGGCTGAAGTAACAAAGTTTACAGAACAAGTGTTACTAATGATAATAGTGAGCTGGAAGGAATCCACAGGAAATAAGAAAGGTCTAAAATGTTGGAATCATGACTTACCTGCCTGCAAAGAAAGATTAAAATTGCTGGTTTCCTTTAGTCTTAGAAAAGAGACAGTTGAGCATAGATACGACAAGCAATAGACCATGTAAAATGCCAGTGGGAAGGGAATGATAATAATTTTTTCTCTACTGACAAAGCTGAAAAAACAATGAGTTGTTAATCTTATCTGCAGAAAACGTAGGTTGGATATTAAGCAAAAATGTCAAAATGCTGCACTGCTGAAATTCAGAGACAGACATTGTAAGAAATTTATGAATTTTCTTTCCCTTTTGGATTTACAAATGAGCTAGATAGCTCAGAATTTAACTATGCAAACTTGATCCTACTTCCATTTGGAGACTAAAATGGACCAGCAGTGGTGCCCCTAATGCCTGAGACCTGGATGGGGTGACACAGTCCACATCTGCTGGGCAGCACATGTTGGACAGTGATAGATGGTGCTTGTACAGAGCCCACCAAGTGATCACAGGAGTTTCATTTTGTTGTTGACAAAGGAAAATGTTCTTCACTCCACCATGGTTTCTTTATTGTCCTACTGGTCTCAATTTCTAAATTCTGTGTGTGACAAGTACAAAAAAATGGCCTTTTTTTTCCCCTTAATATTCCAATGAATTTAAATCTCCGTTTTGTGGGGCAAAGCTCAGGGAAGCACATAAATCATTTAGGAAATAATTACTAATAATACATAGTTAGAAAATGATTCAAGAATATTTTTAAAAGGAAAAAGGTAGACCAGTAGGCAAACTGACTCAAAATTAGCCCAGCAATTACTCTGATCAGTAGACAAGCCAATGAAGAATGGATTAATTACCCTAGCAGAAAATTAATTAAGTTAGGCAATGAGTCAGATAGGAATAATTTCTGAATTAATTGAGTATTCAGTCCTGTGACTTGTGTAACACAGAGCAAGGGTGATAGGCTCAGAACACAATATAGTTACTGATACAGCAAGTTAAGATATCAGATTATGAAAAGAAATGGGATTTATTTCTAGCAACACTAGCCATTGAAACCACCAAGATGAAAATCTAGGAAGAACTGATTTTTATTATACTGTCAAATTAAAAAAAAAAAACCAAAACCGATGAAACACAAATCTTCCAGTATTTGGGGAAGCTAAAATACTTTGCCATTATTAAATTTTTGTTATTACACCGCATAAAAATATTTAGTCAGAATTTTAAAAGCTAAGACATTTTGAGTTTAGAAAGTGTTATTTTCCTCACTAAAAAAGATACAAAAGGAAAGCCAAGAGGAAATAATGACTATGCAGTTTTTAGAGCACTCTCTTGTGGTATCAAATCTTCTCTATTGTTCAGGGTTTGCTGATTTTTTTGTTGTGGGGAGGGGGGAGGCAGATTTATTTAGTTTGGGTTTTTTTGCTTTCTTGATGTCTTTGTTTGTTTGTTTGCTTTTCCCCCAAAGACAAGATTTAGGAAATACAGACTGCAAATCCCAGAATAACACTCTACCTTCAGAATCCAGAATATTTATGCAGGATGTCTGTCAGTCAGACCTGAATCTATTCTAGTTTCTGTAAATTATATAAGCATTTCTTGTGGTCAGAGTAATAAAGGAAAAAACATTGTTATGGCTTGATGCTTAGAGTATTCTTTATTCATGTAGAATGTCTGGTCCTAATTCATCAATGAAAATATTCTCCTTTTTGAGTCTAGAGGAGATACTTCACCAGTTTGGCAGCTCTTCTTCTTTTGGGGTATCATTTACAATGAATAACCATCCAGATAGTGTGGGGAAATCTTCAGAGAACCATTCAGATGCAAAGCATGTACTTAGATTTGCCTGCAGCTTCTAGTTTCTTCCCTTACAGGCATAGGCTTGTCTTCTCTGAACCGAGTCTAAAGACATCACTCAGCTGAGGTTCCTCTCACCTGCCCGGACCCCAAGCTCCTCTTGGAGCTCCGTGGTGCCGTACGGGCTGCAGACCAGCCTGGGAAACGGCAGAGCTTCCAGAGTCAGGAGCCAGGCAAGCTGACTAACAGCAAGGAAAGGAAGGCAGCCTAGAAACAACACAATTATTGGGCTGCCACAAAAGCCTACATCCAGCCTGGGACCAGGTGATGAAATCAGACAGCTGTGTTCAGTTCGTGATGAAATTGGAGAGCTGTGTTCAGACAGCTGGTTTTCAACTTTTATAAACACTTGCATTGAGTGGACAGGGACTTAAACAGTAAGGAGAACAAGCATGTTGCAGGCTGTCTGCTGTGGCAATTTGGAAGTCCTCTAGGACATATGGCAGTCTTAGCAATAGAAGTGTTTTGTTTATTTGACTTTTACATGGTATTGTGCTATCTATTTAAATTTAAAGCTGATAAGAAGTGCCCAGAACTAATAGGAGAACATTACTGGTTTAAGACAGGACCATTCACAATGTTTGCATTAGACAGGAAAAATTCTTTGAATAATTATTTTTTATTTAATGTATGTATCTTTTTTTTCCAGTAAGCATCTGTCAGTCACTTGTTACTTGGATTGCAACAAGTCTGGGATTTGACTCAAATCTCAAATTTTAGCAACTCCTCTGGGCCAGAGATGATGCTTCTCCACCAGTTAGACTGGTTTGCTGGAGTTCATGATGAAAATTCACAATGCACTCAGTAGTAACTTTGTTTGTGCATTGAATTTTACTACCTTGAAATTAATCTGGCTTTCCAACATTTGAAAATATTGTTATTGCATGGGATAAATAATATTCTTACAGTGTTTAAGGCTTGAGTATAAATTTTAAAGATGTAACTTGACGATTTTTCAAGTCTGCAGTTATAAATTTAGTATTTTTATAATGCTCACATAAAAAGAATTCACTCAAATATTAAGCTTTGGTTCTAAATTTTTATTCAGTTCAGCTGTTATGTCATCTATAAGAATTCCTGGCATGTGTAAGGAGCCTAACTGATTCAGTACCACATGGACAATGTTCTACTCTTCTGTAGGGATACTTCTTCAGATGTGTGATAAAGGCACCAGTGGTAGATTTGTGCTCTCTCTATAATAGAAAAGGATGAAGAAAAGGCACTCAGTTCTTACCATGGGGGCTACAGAGCAAGATCTCTGTAGACCCAGGCTGTATCAGTCCTTCTTTTTTGTTCAGTTATGACTTTGAATTGTTCTAAAACTTCAACAGACTAGTCAGTGATGGAACTGACATTTCTCATGAAAGGAAGAAACAAAAAGACATTTTCTGTTCGCTGTGTGAAATGATACACTAAACCCTAGTTAGCAAACACATTCTATGCTAATCTGAATTGCTGCCTCTCTCCTAAAAAGTGAAAGTTTTTGCTTTTGCAGTGCTGGAAACAAAGTAATTTTTGAAACTTCTACTTCCTGTGTTTATGTGTTGCCTGAAAGTTGGCAAAATATATTCAATATTCTGCAAGAGTTCCCTGTGAGTGATTTGACAGCTACATTCTTATTCCTACCTCAGAGACCCTGTTGCTATTGTGATTTTCTTTAATTTCTACCCTCATTTTTCTCAGCATGTTTTATGTAATTGTTTCAATTTTTCTCTGATTATGGAATTTGATTATGCAGACACAACATAGAGACAACAACTGTAGACATTCATTCATATTTTTCAGTGATTGCTTGCTATACAAATACATTGGTACTCAGATCATCTTGTATGAATTATTCATGGCACCCTCTGATGTACTTTACTTAGGAACACACATGTAAACAAAAGCAGAGCAGATAAAAAGTACAACTAGATAAAAACTTACTCTTCCATTTCTTTCAGCTTCTGATTTTTTTTCAATGTCTGCTTGCCAATTCCAAACTTCTGCACTGCCATTTTTGTCCCTTGATGCATGAACCACAGTCCATGCAGGGGTCACAAAAAGCACATGCCTTAGTGCTTCACACCTCCTTAGACTCAAAATTGCCTTATGTTTGGTGTAAGAAATTTTTTTAAGTTGAGGACTGTTTTCCTCTCCTGGTAGATCACCATAATTAAAGTGGGAAAATGTACTTTATAATATGTGCACATATATATGTATGTATATATCATATATATACATATATATGTATGTATATATTATATACACATATATTTTTTTTTAAATTAATTTTATTTACCCTGTCAGGATTACAATTAACAGAATTTTCAAAATATATATAATGAAACACCACGCTATTGACAAAATTCTGTAACTCAAATGTGATCCATATTAAAGTTGAAATTTTAAATTCAGTTTAAATGCAAATCTTACATTTTTTTGTGTAGTGGGATATAATATAAGAAAATGAAGATAGTGTAGAAAGTAATCTTATCCCTAAGGAGTTGCAGCTGGGCCAGTTATCAAAGATTAGGAACAGGCCTGACTTTAACAGGCCACAGCTGTAACCAATGAAAAGAAGAGTGCTATAAAAGAGTGGGTTGGCTGGTTGAGAAGGGAACTGGAGTGAGTTGGCTTTTTTGTGAAGAAGAGTCAGTGCTCTGAGCAGCAGCCCACTAGAAGCACCAAGAAGGTCAAGCTTTTGCAATAAGATGACAACAATTGGTGACCCTGATGAGATTTGGCAAAAAGGACTTAAATACTAAATTATATGACACCGTGGATTTGGGAAAAAGGACTTAAGTATCAACCAATGTGATCCCATGGTATTCAGGAAAGAAAACTTAAACATTAAGCAACATGATCCCATGGTGATCTGGGTAGGGAACTGCATGAGGAAAAGTAAGAAGAAGGGGAGAATTTACTAAAGCAACTGTAAGAACTGGAAAAATACTAGTTCTATTATTCAGTACAATGTGTTTATTGATTAGTGAAATATATAAATTGCAGCTATTAATGTTTGTTAAGCATGAGCATAAAAGATTTTGAAGATAAGTACTTTGTAAACTGAGAAAAGCTGCAACACTGAACCAACATTTAGAAATATATATATATTCATACTGTAATATGTTGTCTGAACATTTGTTCTAAATGAAATATATGAATGTGTCATAATGTTAATTCATTTGAACATGTCCTTCTAGAAATGCTGCAACTCTGTAATTAAAGGGAAAAGGGAGAATTGTAGTGGGATATAATATAAGAAAATGAAGATAGTGTGGAAAGTAATCCTACCCCTAAGGAGTTGCAGGTGGGCCAGTTATCAAAGATTAGGAACAGACCTGACATTAACAGGCCACAGCTGTAACCAATGAGAAAAAGAGTGCTATAAAAGAGTGGGTTGGCTGGTTGAGAAGGGAACTGGAGTCAGTTTGCTACCTTGAGAAGAAGAAAGAGTCAGTGCTTAGAGGAGCTGCCCAAAAGAAAACACCAAGAAGGTCTGACACTTTTATGATAAGGAGACGACAGTTTGGAACCCCTGCAATAAGATGACAACATTTTTGGTGTAGTAGGCCAACACTACTAATTTTATTTCTGAAATAAAGCATACCACATGGTTTTAAAAGATCATAGAATTGATGAAAAAGTACACATTTTGATCTCCGATAGTATACGTGAGTTGTTCATTGCTTTGTTTCTCTCCATATAGGATTACACAACAATCAAAATTATGAATTTTAGAGACTTGTAAATGTCAGTGTTTCATCCATGTTGAGTTATTCCAGTTTTTCAAGTATTTACAGTATTGAACAAAACCAGTTGAATAATTTAGCTGTCTGAAAAACTTTAGAAACTGTTCCAGTAGTAAAAAGTGCTCTCCAACATTTTTTGTGTGTTTCCATGCATTAAAAATCCACTAGTTTAAATACTTGCACAGGTGTGGTACCATCAAACACAGCACTGGCATATTTAGTTGCAGAATTCTTACAGGGTCCAAAAGCCACTGAAAATAATTGAAATATTACTATTCCTCTCAGCCACTTTTGGGTTATACTCACAGTAATTATTACAATATTTATCTTCTGCTGAATTAAGCTACAAAGCAGCAACAACTCGTATTATGTTGCTCATAATACGTCTGGTCAATTGCAATTGAATATATGCCATGTTTATAATTTAGAAATAGAATTTTACTTGTTAAAATTGCTATTACAGGCATGCCATAAGGATATTTTTGTATGTTTAAATATTAAAGTTTATGTATGTTTAATACCCACTGAAAAAATTGCTATCTTCTGTTGTTAGCATATCTATTATGTTTCAGCCTCAGCAAAGTCTCTCAAATTTCATTAGAATGAGAAAAAAATCTATCAGTTCTTACGTGGCTATCAAGATCTAGTCCTTCATCCATCCTACCTTTCACAAAAAAAAAAAGGTGATAAAAAAATTTCTATTTGTGTGTTTTAGTACTTATGACTTTGCCCCATCAGTGACAACTCAGATGGGACTTTGGAAAGATGTGACTTCAAGGAGGTACCACGACATTGCCCTGAGTTACATGGGCAGCCACATGAAAGCTGGTAAGCTTTGCTTTCTCAGAGTTACAAAAAAACTGCTGCCAGATAGAAAACTTCAGCCCAGACAGCTGAGCACTTCTAGTTTGTCAGATAAAGCAGGAGCACCATGCACACACAAAGCAACACAGGACCAACCTCTGCTGAACAGAAAATATTGATGTCAAACCCGTATTGAGTGTCAGGAAGGTAGTTGTGTCTGTCAGCTTGCATGAATCCTGAATTCGGAGTATCACAAATCCTTATATTAAAAGAACTTTTTTTATGTCCTCCCAACAGTTTGATGCCTTTTCCATAATATTGCCCTATTCCTAATAATTGGTTTGTAAGTAAAAAGCAACCTCTGAAGTCAATATTTTCCAGCATCTTTTAACATATAACACTTGAAATGTTTCCTATTTATTTTGGCAGATAAATAAAACTACCATAAATGTACTGAGAAATAGGGTTAGTGTGCCTGTCACAGATAACAGGAATTCATCTACCCTTATTATTAATATTTAATGTGAGCAATTTTGACTACTGATTAGCTCTATTAATAATTAATGCAATTTTATTTTGGATGATTAAGGCTATCTCTTTTGATGGGATTCTCAAATCCCTTCTAACACCTCAGTATTAGTTCTTTATGATATCTATCCACACATTAGTTCCAGCAGCCTGTTACAGAAAGCTTTGTAATTACAATTCAACCAACCCTGAAATATCAACAAACAGAAATTGTATTCCAGCTGCTGTATAAGAAACAGTTGCACAAGAATGCTTTAGGCAGCTGTATGGTTTTTTTGTTTCTTTTTAGCTAGCAGGATTATTTCAATAAGTTTCCTTTCTATTTCCTACTTTACTAAATTTCTATTTTGGAGTAGTACAATCTTGGCTAAAATTAGTAAGCAGTAAAGAAAAAGAAAAATAAATTCAACAAGCAATATATTTAAATATGTGAAAATGACTATTTTTCTCAAACATTCTAGCAGATATTATAATTGTCATTTCATATTATCCCCATCAATAGGTGGTGATGTAGATTTGTGTCATCGGAGAAGACAGTAAGTTTTGTCTGGTTCATTACAGAGTTGATTATTACCATCATGCATTAAATTATCTGATTTCAGTATCTGGGCTTTAAAGCTTCATTTTATTAAAGCTTCATTGCTCAAAAGTTTTTAGGCTGTTGTGGTGGGCTGAAGATGGCTGACAGACAAGACCCTCACCAAGCTGCTTGTTCACTCTCTTCAGCAGAATCAGAGAGAGAATGTAAGGGAGAAACAACAGAACCCATGGGTTGAAACAAAGACAGTTTAGCAGGTGAAGAGAAGCTTGATCCACAAGAAAAGGAAAACTAAGGAATTCATTCACTACTTTCCATCATCAGGCCACATGCTTAACCAATTCCAAAAAAAGAAGGGCTCCAGCATCCATAATTGTTGCTTGGGAAATTAAAGACCTTAATCCTTCAGTGTCCCTGCTTCATTCTTCTTTCCCTGGATTTTTTTTGCTGAACACAGCATGACATGGTATGGGATAGTCCTTTGAGCACTGCAGTCTGCTGTCCTGGCTGCATCCCCTCCCATCTTCTTATTCACCCCTAGCATACTCACTGGTGCAGGAAGGAAAGAGGGAAAGCCTTGAAACTCTGCATCAGTACAACAGACACAACACTCATGTGCTATTAATGCTATTTTTCTCACAAATACACCTGTCACACCATCATACATGCTGCTATGAAGAAAATTAAATCCATCCCAGCCAGACACAGCATACTTAAACTGAAACACTAACCTATGCTCAAAAGTCCAAAATTATTTCTGTAGAATTCCACATCTGTAACAAAGTCATTCTTTTTTCTGTGAGTTTCTAGAAAAAGTATTTAACCATGAGTGGGGCTCCAATCTGCTGTTGCAGTGCAAATATATGTTATTAAATTTTATTTAAATCTCAGTACATTTGAAATAAAGAAATAAAATGTTCTTGGTACTAATCAGGAATGAAATGATGCTCTGAATAGCATTAGGCTCTTTACAAAATTTCTTCCCTTCCAAATCATTAGAGGTTTTCACACACTCTGGATTGTTGCCAGTGACAATACAGAACTAGCCCAAATGCAATGTTTGGTATCAGGAAAATAACCAGAGACATAAATGAACAGCTATTGTAGCACAGATGAAGTAGAAGACTTGCAGGAAATGGTAAGAAATAAATGAAGCAGGAAATATACAATCTATTTTACTTATTCCTACTCCTGGCTATTATTTCATGGTTTCTTACATCAGATTCTCAGTGTTCAAGGTAAGAGAAAACTTGACATTGTAATTGAAGGTAGGCAACTGATCATTCAAAGGAGTTAAATCTCTGTAAAACCAATTTAACCTGAAGGTCCTGAAACTCACATTGTTTGTCAGAGAAAAATGCAGCAATAACAGGGGATTTATCCACGAGTTTAATGACAGATCCAGCTTTCCAATAGTTTCCAGCCTCTCAACATCTTAAGCACTTTCACGCTTATTTTACCACCCCCATTTTAGAAAACAAGATTTTTAACTCATCTTCAATTTACTAATTAAATCTAGAATATATGTCTAAGGCATATTTTCAATTTAATTAAATACACTTTGAACACATTTTACAGTTTTATCAAAAAAAAAGGAAGTGTCAAAATGGTCTGGCTACTTATCAGTGGAACCTCTAAGATGCTATATGAAGTTTCATTCTGAAGTTCAATGGTTCTCAAGAAGCATTAAAAATAAATCAACAACTTAATAACATTGCCTGTGTACATATTTCTTTGCAACAACTTAAAATAATTCACGTCTTTTTAAAGAGATGGGTTAAAAATCTAACCTGGAATATTAAAGAAGGCATTGATTATGTCTTGGGTTTATGCACATTTAGGGACTTATTTTCATTGCTGATTTCAATATTTTTCAATAGCCTAATTCTAATGAATGCAGGTATAGAGATAAAAGAGCCTAATAAACTCTATAAATAAATTTATATTGAGAATAATCAGGTTAAATAAAAAACAAAATAGGCATAATGTATTTTCTTCCGACTACATATGTTACTTCTCAAGTACATCACAAATACTTTTCTCCCTTGAAAAGGTGGGAGAACAAAACCTAACAGGATAGAAGACCAACAAACTGAGCATGATTGTAGCATTGTGTGTTTTTAGAATCGGTTATTCCTTTTGTAGCTCAATAACAGTTCGGTCCTCGGTTCCCCCCATGCACTTCCCTCACAATGGTTTCTCCCTATTTCCTCCCCATTGGAGCTGCCTCCCCTCCCCTTCCTGTCATGGTGACCACCCCCCCTTATCTCGAGAATTCTCTGTGTCAGTCATTCCTTAATTCGATGTATGATTTGCCCCTGGGGTTTTTCCTCTCCCCTGTGTGATCCTCAGTGGCTCAGCTGTAACCCACGCTCCTCCCTGGGTCCTCGTTATTGGTAAGCTTTGTGTCTCCTCCCATCACCCCCACTCCCTTTATCAGCGTCCCCCAGAGATCTCCTCCTTGTCACCCGTCCCTACCCCAGCTCGGGAAAATTAAAAGATCCTTGGTTTTTATACGGGTGTCCACTCCTCCTTCCTTTGCTTCGGTACCTCGTAGCCGAGATCGCAGACGGTAACCACTGCCCAGGGTTCCGGAGGGAATCCGGGAGTGCCACATCGTGTGGCCACCTTTGGCCGGGCCGGGGGCACCCAGCCGGGCTCCCGTACAGCCCCCACGGCCGTGGGGAGAGGCTACACATGATATTTATTACAAAAGGTTCATGCAGATTGTGAAAGGAAGTTACAAAACTTACTAGTGCCCCAAGACAGCTGTAACTGTACTGAAAATTTAGAAGGATTTTTATATGTCCATTAAATCTCTTCTGAAGCATGAAGATATTTTAGCAATTTGCAGCCTTAAAGGCACATACTTTGAGCAATTGGCAGCCTTAAAGGCACATAATTTGTTTACATCTACCTGTATCATAGAAGTTCCTCTTTTTTGCATTTTCCTCAATAATTAAAAAAGTTTTTTATATTAATTGCTCATGACTACTCTTTGTACTAAACTTCCTTAAGATGTTTTCAATTTTTATTCTGAGACAAGGTACTAAAGATTAATTGGGCAGGCGGAAGAGAAGGATGAATGGAAAAAAAATTTGTGTGCATGTATCCGTAATAATATCTATTTTGGCACCCACAAATCTCATGCACAGCATTAGTTCAAATTCATACAGATGTCAGCACAGCGAATCCAGAGGAAAAGATGAGGAATTGTAATAGGACACTGCCTCCTGAGGTGAGCAGAGGCCTTGATATGCAGACCAGACCCAACTCAGGGAAGTCTGCTGTCTCCCAGGGGCTCAAACAAGGGACATTATTTTAAAACTCCTCAGTCTAGTGAGGCCCTCTGACTGCTAGCCATTACTGGTTGTTCAAACTGGCATTGATGAAGTAACAAAGATTGAGGGCAAACAAAAGAGACTTCATGGCCTTGGGAGAATTGGTACAGGGATCAGGAACACAGGTGATTCTTTGATTTGTCTGGTAAGAAGGAATATTAGTGATAGGAGTCAGGAGATCCATCAGGTCAATGCATGGCTCTGAGGTTGGTATAGTGGAAAAATTTGGGGGTTGTTGACCATGGGATGATCTACTCAAACAGCTGCACTACTATCACCTGAGCTTTAAACTAGCTTGGAAAGGAGAAAGGGACAAATCCAGGCTGGCCAGTGATGAGGGATGGAACTGTGTGCCAAACTGTGTGAGGGATCCACTAATGGGATCCCTCAACATGCTCCAGGAGGTGTTGGCTAAAATGTACCCACCCAAAATCTTTCTATACCAAGGCACATATGGACCAAAAAAAGCCCAAAGCTTTGGCCAAATCCCAGAGGTCTGAGATCACTGACAAAAGTGAAAACTGGTGGTATGAATCCTGGAGTGCCCTGTTGGATGGTTAGAGGCTCTTCAGGAGGGACAGGCAGGGCAGAAGAGGCTGGGGGTTGCCATTGTGTGTAATAGAAGTGTTGAAATGTATGGGGTTTACAATTGGCAGCGGCACAGTTGAAAGCCTCTGTGTAAGAATCAAGGGAAAAACAATGCAGATGTCATTACAGGAGTCTGCTGTAATTTAAAACAGAAAAAAAACATTTTCTAGTGTGGGTAGTATTACTACGAACAATGTTATTTAACAAAATAGCAAAATTGAAACACGAATACTGACTGGAAAATAATCTGAATCAATGGTATCAAAGAGGTATCTGGCAAGAAGCCCTATAGAAAGATCCTCTACATGCCCTAAGATCTGTGATCAAATACAATCTGCAGGAGATGCGAGAGTGCAAACAGCTGAGACGTGGCCTGTTCAATGATAGTGTATCTTGATGGATCACAAAGTTGAATTGTTTAGCATGTACATTGGAAGGATATGAAAAAGCAGTGTGAGGGACCCTTATTTCATTGATTAATTAACCACTAGGCCAGCATTCTTTGGAGCCTTACTGCAGGTCTGGTGGCCATGTGAACATACAGACAACAGATGTCCCCAGTATTGAAGACAGTACTGCCCTTAAAACTATCCCAAGGAAATCACATCTGTTGGTTAAAAGACTTGTAGGGACAAAACTGTGAAAGTCCTTCCATTCAGGTAACTCTTCAAAATACTACCCACAGTGCAACAGATCTGCAGGCAGCTATAAAAAGAATACTTCTGAGAAGAAAAGAGGTCTCTTCATATACAATATTTGTTTAAGGTCACAGACTAAGGCAGATAAATACAAACCAGAACAGGTCTAAGTTCTACTATTTTAGAAGAAACTTGATACCTTTGAAAAGAGAACAATTATAATACAATTTTAGTAAAAGCACATCAAGAAGAAAATCAGAAATAAACCACTTTATCTTCAAAGCTGGCTAAAAGGCTATTAACTTAAAGGAGGAAGATTGACAGATAGTATTAAAATTAAAATCTATTTTTCATTTTTCTTTTATAGACCATCTTCAGAACATGAATGTTCCAGATATATTAATGACTATGAAATCTAAGTCCATGTGTTCTTCTACAGGGCAAAAGTCCTTTTAAATTTGCATGCTACAGATTGCTAAACAATATTTATTAAATATGGCACCAATTAGACTACTGTAGTATTATAAGCATTCCGTCAAGTTATCTTCAGCCTGTTTATGTATACTGAAAATAAACACAATTATGTATAGTAGAAAAAGATTACATATTTTTGACAACTACATTTATTTTGCATCCTCCATTCAGATCCAGGACTATGTATAACTCCTTCCAAAGACCTTCATATAATGATTTTTTTTTTATCCCTCTGTTTATTAGCCTGAGGTTCTTGATAAAAATATTTCTAATATATGCAGATAGAGCTCATCATGATTTAGAACACTGGTTTTTGCATTAGTAAATGCCTTGTTACATTTAATTGTATTTAAATATCTTTCTTGGGAAATCATAGTAATAAAATTTTCTAGTATTTTTACAGCAGTTAGCTGAAACATTTAAAGGTCATGTGCCATAGTGACTGTCTTTAAAACTTCTCCTTCCTTTAAAAACAAAGGTGACCTATAGATAATATCTAGCATGGAAATCAAAGGCATGTAATTCCCTAAAGAATATACAAATTAGGCATCATCAGTGAAAGTTTTTTTTTTTGTTGTCCCACCAAAATGCTTCCTTGTCATCATCAAGGACCATATTTCAGAGCAATAAAGAAAACTTATATCCATGAGTGATGCCGTTTCAAGTTATGTGATCATGTAAAATAGCAAGAGTGTCTTTTAGCTGACATTGCCATATGTTGAATCAAGAATCTGCTGTCCTCATAAACCTTCTGAAACCCTGAAAATGAGAGAAGTTCAGATGAGTAACTTGCAGCCCGTGACAAGATATTTTTTGCTGTACAGCAGTTCAGTAGAAATGCATTGCCTCCAGACATACTGCAGCCTCGTCAAGAACTGAAAAATCAGGTGAGAAAACAGGTGTTTTGCCAAGCCAACTTAACTAACATTTTGCTTTCTGTAGTCTGCTTTTGATCATTGAATTGTCATGCATGCGTAGGCAGAGTAGACACATTACCCACGCACTAATCTCTGCAGTAAGACCTATCAGATACAAATTTACCAAACTGAAACATTTATAACTCTTTATGTATTTTTGGAATGACTTCAAAGCAAAAAGAATAATGCATGTTATTTATCAGGTCCCAGAAAAGCTCGTCCCCTGGTGGGTAAAGAAAAAAAAAATTCCAAATAATAATATTGGGCTCTTTTGGTCAACCTCCTCTTAGGAGGGGGAGAGAAGTGTTTGCTTTCAGTAATCATTACATATTAAGACAGATGACTCATCTTGAGAGCTGCTTAATGTGGGATAACATTTTAATGTTTTCTACACAACTTATAGTTCACAACTTTGAAATGTGATTCTCTGCCAAGAGACACTGCTAATATGTCACTTTAGGGCAATATCACTATATCATAAGTGAATTCTGATCTCCCTGCTGGAAAAAAATCATGTATGTAATGAATCTGATTTTTCAGCTAGTTACAATTGTTATTAAACATGCAGTTGCTTCAAAATTACCTTTGTAATGATGCAGTACACAGATTTTCTGGTCTTGCATTATGCTGTAGGGTAGTAATTAAACTCCAATTTAATTATTTTAAATTTCTGGAACAATAAAAATATCTTGTATTTTAGGACTAATACAAGTTTTTGCCTAGATTTTTATTCCTTTGTTGTAGCTGAGCTTTCTAAAATTAATTGAAGACCAATGACTGCATTTTCAATAACTATTGAATCTTGTCTCTCATTTTCATTTCAACACTCTTTATCATGTACCTTGTCAAAATACACCTTTTCCAGTGCTTCCATGTAAGTTACCTAATCTGATTTCTGAAAGCTAATTGTTCATGTTACTGCAGAAATTTTGAACTCATCATTAAAATTAAGTTTCTATATTGGCTTCTGCTGTGCCACAAAATATAGAGCTACTGAAGAAGCAATCAGAATCTTCCATCATGTTGCTCTCTCTATCCCAAAAACACCAAAACTGTTCATAGTCCACAGAGATACATTTTATAATGTTCCCAAACTGAATATTGGCTCAATCTAAAACTGTAAATTCAAATGCTTATAAAGATGGAAAATTTGGAGACTGTCACATCATTTAAATGTGCTTTCTGATCAATATCAGTTCTCATCAGTTTTGTTAACAGTTAACATAAGAAAGTATTTCCTAGATAACTACAAAGTAAGTGTTGGTTTTCCTGTTCTAATTTTACCCAAATTTTATAATTTCAGTAGGCAGGAAATGTAAACAAAGTTAATAAAAATCACATGTCTCTTCAATGAATGCCACATATTGAACACAGAACTAATTTATTTATTTGGTAAAGATATGTAGTCATATTTTATTAGGCATTTAATTCCACTAGGCTTAGATGAGGCCCCAGTTTAAAAAACAATGAAGAAACTTGATCATAAATGAAACCAGAATTTAGTGGGTCCAAAAAATATAAGCCATGAAGTTTGAAACATTTAAAATGTAGACTCTGTACTTTATATAAAATCTACTGTATATTGCAAACAAATTTGAGAGCACAAAATAAATCCAAATAATTTACAGGAATTATTAAGAAGCATTGTTTTTTTTCCATCCTATATTTTATAGACCTGGTTTGCAAATAGGAGATGGAAAGCAATTTTATTTTAAAAACTGAAATACTATACACATTAACCTTCAAAGAAAGCCAAACCATTGAGAATGTAATAATGGGGAGAAAAAGACAAACCCCTATATCTCAAATGGATAATGACCTACTTGTCCTACATTTAGTATCTTGTTCTGTTTTCTATTTCCATATTTCATATGATTCTACACATATTTTAATTAATATATTTTATATTGTCTTTGTTATGATCAAATCAGCAGCCAGTTTTATAAAAAAAAATAGCTAAGATTTATTAGATCAACAACAAAAATAGAATTTTGAAAAAAAACCACCACAGCTAAGGCAGCGTCAACCCCGGAAGTCGGCGCTGGGTGAACCTGGATCTGACTGACAAAGTACCAGCGTCTCCTCAAGAGGTTCACCCCAACTGCTTCATGCCGCTACCTTATATCCCATTTATTCTACCTGAGGCAGAAATGATGGAAGGTTCTTTTGTGTCCCTTCACATGTATAACTGGGACCATACAGATGCAGAAATATACAAAAGCCAGTCCAGAGGTCCAGATGGCTGTCTGGACTTCTTCAGAATAGCCTTCTTTCACATGTAACGGGGTAGTGCTTGAGCTGGTAGATGCAATCTCCCCAGGTGCAATTCTTGTGAGTGACTCAGACATTCTTGGGAAATCAGCTCATGGCCTGGGAAGGTTTCCTTCTTATGTTAATGGACTTGATATTATCTTAACGATGTCCAGGAACTAATTGAATAGAAATAAGACTCTGCTCCCAGCCAAGGTGGTCAAAGACATAAGCTGGATCTCACAATTTTTATATACATACACAGCATGAATTTCCTCTACTATATACTACATCTTTCATCTCCTAAGCTCTGAAACTACTTCAGTGTGAAATCAGAATTTATCAATATTGATCTCCTTAAACTAAGAATTGTCTTCCTGCTTACCCAGAAAATAAAAGACTAATAATTCACTTGCCAATTCTTCCCCCAAGGTATGGCTGATTAATACTGTCCAGCCTCTTTAAGCAGCATCAAAAATGGTCAGTGATAGAAGTCATTGCCTTCTCTATTTTGAGCAATTATCTCACCAGTCACATGGAAATGTCAATAATTAAAGATACGGAAAGTATTAAAGATTGTTTTCCTTCACTTATTGATTCTTTGGAGGTTGCTCTTAAGTAATATGTCATGCCTACTAAGACAACAACAATCAACAGAATTTTATCTGAAAACATAAATTTTGAGTGTGTGATACCAAGGAGAACCTCTTTAAGTAGGGAAGAAGATGAAATGTCCATAAGGCCTCTGTTTGCATGCACCACTGTGCCCAGTGGGCCTCTGGCAGTCCTTTGGCATTTAAATACCACTTGGAGCCAAGCAGATTAGTTTTATTCAATTGCAGATTTTCAGCTGACCCTTCTGAGCTGCAAAGACTAAAATGTGCCATTCTCCACTGTTGGGACACATTAGCTTTGCAGCTCCCTTTATGACTGACACTTAAAGGTGAATACTCTGCAAAGCATTCAGTTTGCCCTGAAAAGAGTCAAGTTCATGTTTTCTCAAGATGGGGATAGGTTTTAAGGTAATGCATTCACCTTTCCTTTCCAAGGGATGCTTAGCTGCACATTTAACCCCACTTTTGTTATCTACTCAAACCTCTAGGGCCATATTGCTTCATAATTAAAAGAAGAAAGAATTTACTTTTAAGAAAGACAAGCCTCTGACCATGATTTTCCAAAGGGCAAAGGCTGGATTGGCACTGGCAAGAAAACCCACAGCTATTTGTACAGATGCAAATCTGAATTAAATCTATTTCACATTAAAATCAAAGCAGATAAACTGCCTCTTAGCTCTGGTAAGATGAAAACCCACTGCTTTGATTGGTTTTGTTCATGACTAGAGGAAAACTAATTAATTTACATTTCATATGCTAAACTGTCTCACAGCTCTGTGATCCCCACTGGTAGCCTCAGGTACACTTCCCAAAGCTTCCAGCCACCTTTCCCTTCAGAGTCATTCTCTGTAGTTACTACATTTACTCCTCTAATGAGTGTGGGTGGGTAGCCAGGCGGGGATCTGATGTATCAGCAGGTACAAAGAAAACATTAGAACTCCACCACAGGGCTGATAAGAACATCTTCAATAGTCACCTCATGATAAAAAAAAAAAAAAAATATTAAAACGAGCTACATAATTTTTTCTTGCTTTAGAAGGCCCAAAACCTACAAACACATTTTATAATTATCCCAGTATTGTCGGTGCTTGCTCCTCACACAGGGCTCCAAACTATGGTGGACTCATGACTGACTCAAGTGTCAGTCAGAGATTATTTTAAAATAAACTCTCATACCTTTCCCCTCATTGACAGGGGGCTCAAGTGACTGACACTAGAGATAGACACAAGCACCAGCCCTTTTCTATACTGCAGTAAAACTTCCATACTTCTCTCTGCAAACTTCCCACAGACCTCATCTACCTCATCACCTTCTTCCACGTGACTGCCCAACCCACTCTTTTATAACACACATCCTTATTGGACACAGCTGTGAGGAAAAGACTGTTTCCACCCTTTGGTAATTAGTACAGCTGCAACTCATCAGGGGCAAGATTGCCTGAAGCACTAGCTCTATTCTCTTGCAATCCATTCTCCTACACCCCTGTACTAAAAACCCAGAAAGTGCTTTCTTCAGAGGAAGTGTTAAACGGGTGTTCAAAGTGATGAAATAAGAATTAAGTGATGATGAGATACAGTGTAATGACTTCACATCCAAACTTGACCTTAGATACCTGGAGGCCCTAATCCAGAAGTACACTCAGCAGTAAATACTTAGGGCTAAGGAAATGGTTCTGTAGAAGTCAAAATTTAGATCTGATGGTTTTAGAAGATCCTGGATCAAATATTCAAATATTAGAAAGAATAAAAAGGTCCAAACAACTGACAGTATATTCTCTGAAGAAAGACAAAGTAATGCCAATGAACCCCTGGACAGGAACACAGGTGTTTTATTTTGAACACTAATCAAATGGCTACATGAGACAAAGATAATGCATACCTTATTGTAAAGAATGAGAAAAGCAAAATCTGAAAAACATGACCAGTCAAAATGCAAGAAGGAAATTAAGCAGGCTAAAAAATGGATTAACATGTTGAAAAGAATACTCAAGCTAAATAAAAAATTCTTTAAATACATCAAAACCAAAAATCTTATTAAATATAATGCCTGATTACAAACATTTCTAAGGTTAGCTCAAGTGTGTTAAGGCTTTAGCACAGAAGTTCCAGAATTCCTTTGTGTGGGTTTTTAACTGATTTGTTGGACAGATTCCTCCATGCAGTGAACTTTTTATAGAAGATAGGTAAAAGGTTCTAGGCAACTCAAAGAAAATATGCAGGAATTATCAAACAAAGCAAAACGAGATGTCATTTACTTAAGACCTAAGTGCCTAAAATATGAAATTGCAAATCCGCTGGCCAAAGTGTGTAACTTGCCATGGCACACTATTGCTGTGCTGGATTACTAAGAGGTTCCTATATAATTCTTATCTAGACAGAGCAATGCTGGGGAGACTCTGAGAACTACAGCACAATGACACAGGCTTCCATCCCTGATAAGACAGCATAAAAACATAGCCAGTTATCAAGGAAGGGGATGAGACCAATACCGAGGGTTCAATTTTTCCACTACAGAAAAATTGGTGTTCCCACATCTTCACTGTTGAATACAATTCTCATCCCTACACCTCAAAATAGTCCTATTGCTTTAGAGAACAGACCAAAAGGAGCAAGAAGAGAACCAGAAAGGAGTGGAGTAATTCCATTTAAAAAGGAGGCAGCTGTGGGGACACATGGTTAAGACTTTCTTTTAAAAAGCTGAAATAGACATTACTATTATTTATAAAACCTCACAGTATGGGAACTGGGGTCACTTGAGAAAATGAGAATGAAGCAATTTTAAGTCAGATCAAAGGGCACTTCCTTGAGCTGTTAATAGATAACCTCCATAAACTGCTGCCAGGAGTCACAAACAGCAGCAACCACGTCATAAAGTGAACAGATGCACTATCCCTAAACTCAGAGTGGAAGGTCTAGATGAGGGCTGTACCCACTAGCGGCACAGCACATCCCCTCTGGTTGCAGGGGCAGCAGGAGGTGGGAGGCCATAGGAAGCAGCCAAGCTTCTGAGTGCTACCTTAGCAGCATATATTTCTGCCCCCATCAGAGACAGAATATTAGGCTAAAAGAGTCCCACCACTGGCCCAGAATATTTCCAAAGTCCTTATGCGGATTTGTACAATTTCAACTGCACAAAGTTTGAACACTAAAACCTGAAAACTAGAGACAAACTTCCTGAAGATGACTGATATAAGAAAATAAAGTAAAAATGCAATTTTTTTTTTTGCTTTAATTTTGCTGAGTTAACTTTTGGGAGATGATTATTACTTGTCACTAGAAGGTAGTTCACAGGATATAACACTGTAATATTAAAACCACCACCAGTTCCACTCTGTGAAATACTCTTAAATTCCACAATATTCCAATAATGTGTGTTCTGTCTCTTGGAGAAATTGACCTTCTCTCATTCACAGTCTTTGAATGAAGAATATTTATTAAAGATATTGAATTGCATAATGTTATTGCCATGAGTAGTCTTACTGTTGCTGTTATTAAAAATGAAATAGTCCTCTCTTCTTTTTACATTAATTTTTTTTCATATTTGCTTTATAAGTGTATTCATTTTAGTTTTTGAAATTATCTTGATCATTCAGAGGCAGCAGAGCCATGTCCATTTGCTAAGTGGTCCCATCCAACCTGAAAAATATAAAAGGTGAAATTGTATTAAAACACAGCTTCTCAGCACATGAGGAAGTGTCCCTAAAAATCCTCTTTCTTTTCTTCCTAAAATAAAAGTTTTGTTTTACTAGTCATAAATTAGAATTCTAGACCATAAAAAAATGGACAAATAAAACCCAAATCCCAATGTTTTTATTCTTATTTAAGTGATGGATTATTATTTTAAAATGACCTGTTTGTTTGAGTTTTACCTACACAATAGGGCAAAGTGATCTTAACTTCAATTTTGTCATCTATTTGGATATATAGATAGAAAGACTAAACTAGATAGATAAACTTTGTTTATCTGTTTAGATAATTGGATACCAACATCTCATTATTTTTCAATTTAGTGTTATAACTACTCTGGAAAAAAAAAAAAACAAACCCTTTTTAAAAGTTTTGGGGTTTTTTTAAAATATTTTTAGTGCAATATTAACATTGCTAATCTGGGACTGAGCAGCATTTTTTTCTTTTTCAACAGTAGTTTCATTTATAACAATGGGTACTAAATGTCTGTGACTGGGACATCTTTTATTCAAAAATAACCACAGGGTCCAAAAAGGCAGCATTTCATTATTCAGTTTAGGCATATTTGTCTGGAGTATCACACTACACTTTAGGTACTTCCAGTGGTCTGAAGTTTACTAACACCTGGTCAGACCCTGAAAACTTGAACTGTGTGTGCTGGTGACAGCAGCTGAACATGAACCAGGTGTGTCCAGGTGGCCAGGAAGGCCAGTGACACCTGGCCTGTACCAGCAATAGTGTGGCCAGCAGGACCAGGGCTGGGACCATCGCTCTGTACTGGGCTCTGGTGAGGCCACTCCTCAAGGGCTGTGTCCAGTTCTGGGCTCCTCACCATGAGAAAGACATTGAGGAGTGAGTCCAGAGAAGAGAAATGGAGCTGGTGAAGGGCTTGGAGCAACTGAGGGAGCTGGGGTTGTTTAACCTGGAGAAAACAAGGCTCAGGGGGACCTTATCACTCTCTAATACTCCCTAAAAGGAGGGTGCAGTCAGGGTCACTTTCTTCTCCAAGGTATCAATCAAAAGGACAAAAGAAAATGGCCTTGAGAAAAGGGGAGTTTTATATTGGATTTTAGGAACCTTTCTTCATAGAAAGGGTTGTCAAGCCTTAGAACAGGCTGTCCAGGAAAGTGGTTGAGTCCCCATCCCAAGACGTAATTAAAAACTTGTGTAGGTTTGGCACTTAGAAACATGGTTTGGTGATGGACCTGGTACTTATGGGGTAATGGTTGGACTCAGTAATCTAAGATGCCTTTTCCAAATTAAAATATTCTATGATTCCATGATTCTTCTTTATTAGAGTAGTCTTTACTTGGAAAAGAAATTCCTGTAATCATCAGTATCATAGGTTACCTTAAGAAGATTTGAGAGTGTTGCCTTTCCTTAGCTCACTGTGTGCAGTTGTGTTCAAAGTCCCAGGTAAAACTTCCAGGGTTATGTTATGGTTATGTTTTTACTCCATCTAAAAGGTGGATCAGTTATAGATAATTCAAAAATGTCTTAAGAAAAAGTAAAGATGTCTGAAGGAAGAAGAATACCAAGGAATTTCTTTTCAGACAGTGGTACCATGGCAAGCGTGTTCTACCTTCTTGATGTCAAAAGTAGATTTCAAGGCCTGTGAAAGCCCTCTACCTAACATGTAGAAAGTAGTGGACAATGCATGATGCACAATGAGCAATTTATTGCAGAAATAAATGATATTTTTTGAGCCAGACACAAACAAATAAAAATATTATTTATTCTTTAGGCAAAAATATAAAAAATCATATCTAATAAAGAAATATTTATTGCTTAGAGTATGCAGATTTTATTTTCTCTTTATGTCTTTATTTATTCATTTTTAGTTCTGGTTATCCATTTGTCAGTTCTGGAAAAAGATAAACCAGGTCTGATGGAAACTGCAACAACTGATATGTTGCTTCAACCAAGAGGCTTAATTTTATGGAAAACAGATAGGCTCAATCTTTTTATAAGATTTGCAAGCAATGTGATTTAATTCAAAACATATAGATAAAGAGATCTAAAAGGATCCATTTAAATTGACTTTGGCCACATATTAGATTGGATTCTTAAGTCACATAAGTAAATAAGTATAGATCATTCCTATCTAAATTGCTGTAGCTTCGGTGAAATCAGTCATGTGAATAAAAATAGTGCAGTTTGACAGTAGTGTCTGTGCTTGCTACAGCCAGCATATTTCCAAATTAAAGTCAGGCTTTCAGAGTGGACAGCAGCAGTAAATGCACTCTCTTTTGTTACTGATATTGCTATAAAACAGGAAGCAAAATAAAGCTTTGATTTAATTGTGAAAAAATACAGCCCAAAATGTAAGTATTGCTTTACTTTTCTTTTCCAAAGAATCACTTTAATAAAATAAGTGCCTGAGTTGTTTGAGGAGTTTTCACAATATTTACTGGATGCAGAAAGAGACTCTACCCATCTTGCAAAGTAGTCCCCAGATCTAGAACCCTTTCCACTCCTCAGACTTGTGATAGGGTCCCAGAGGCTGGGATAAAATGCATTTATTCAGGAGTCCTGGCTCTGCAGAATGTGACCGATAATGAGAGACAAGTTCTTGGCCTTTTTCCTAATCATCAGGTAAATTAAAGAGAAAGAGATTTAAAGATAAAGATAGGCAGAAATATTTTTTAAAAAGTGTGAATTTGGGTGCCAAGAGAGCTGCTTGCTTGCTCAGCAAATACAGCTGAGCAGGGAGAGGGATCTGGAGTGCTGTGTCCTGTTCTGGACTCCTCAGTGTAAGAGGTACATGGAGCTCCTGGTGCAGGTCCAGTGGAGGAAACAAAGATTATGAAGGGACTGGAGCGCCTCCCTTACTCAGATAGGCTGGAGGAGCTGGGCCTGTTCAGCCTTGAAAAGAGGTGACTGAGGGAGACTTCATCACTGTCAGTATTTGGTGTCAGAGGATGGATCCAGGCTCCTCTTGGTGGTGCCAAGGAATCAGACAAGGGGCAATGGGCAAGAACTGATGTGCAGGAAGTTCCCCCTGAACATGAGTAAGAACTTCTTTACTGTGCAGTGACCATGCACTGGAACAAGCTCTCCAGAGATGATGTGGAGTCTCCCTCACTGGAGATGGTCAAAAACCACCCAGACACAATCCTGGGCAACGTGCTCTGGGATGAGCCTGTTTGTGGGTTGAACAAGGTGACCTACTGTGGAGCCTTCCAACCTTACCCCTTCTGTGATTCCGTGAACTTCACAACAGATGAAGAAAGACTGGAAGAATAAAAGGATGTAACACAGATGGTGACCTTGATGACAGACCTGGTACAAGATTTGGAATGCAAGGAACAAGAGAAATGAGGGGGAGAAAAAAAATGATTACTTGCTTCAGACCTGACTAGGGAGAAAATATTGACACAAAGTGATCTTAGGAAGTCTGTTCTCTCAAGTGATTTAATTTTAAATATCTGACTAATTAGCAGTTTGGGAAGGGGTGGGATTTGACATAAAAACGTGTTTTGTAACTTTGCCATATGATATAGAACTTGTTTATTTCACTTACCATAATCCAGAAGGCACAGTACAGTAAGCAAATAACCTTTCCTCAGGTAAAAATTGAGGTGCTTATTGCCTAAATGAGATTCCCTAGAAAACCTAGAAATCCGAGTCTTGTTGCAGACCCTGGATATTAAACCAACAAAAATATAAATCCATATCTGAACTAAAATAGCCTCTAAAATCTGTCCATTTGTCAGAAGATTTCCAGTGGATTTCTTTCTCAGTGAGACAAGATAGCCCCAAGTGTGTGGTGCATCAGAGCTAAGGACAAACATGCTGTGATTGCAGGAACAAAAGATATTAACAGATCTACTTGGTTTTGGCCTGAGGACTGAGAGGGATTGGAGACTAAAGAGTCACAAAGATCTGTTTGTTTCCCATAGTCAGCCTGAGAGCAGGAACAGAAGAACCGAGCAAAGAGAAGAGCTGTCTGAAATTGAAAGCTTTAGAAAAGAAACAGAAATTCTAAACAAAAAATAAGATTCAATTAGAAAAGGAGTCAACAGGAGAGGGGGAAAAGTTTAATTTAAACAAAAAAACCAAACAAAATTTATAAGTATATATATATTAAGCCATTTACAGCAGGTGACTCAGAAAAACCTTTAACTTGAGGTGAGTAATCAGAATTTGCTGAAAACCAAATCTTTTACCATAGTGCAAACAAAGACTATAAACAGAGCCGTTACTTCAGATTTTTTTTATTAACAGTTTAAGTAAACATCAAATAATCTTAATATATTTGGAATCTGGGTTTTGTTTTTTTGGTTTTTTTAATGGATTCAAGACAAGGGTAGGATTGTATAAGTTGTCAGCTGTCAGCACAGTGATTCAACAGAAAGAATAGTTTTTCTTTTTAAGTACAAGATTGAGCTTTCTTTATTTTTCTGATGCTATTTCACTCATGTATTGACTGGCATGGCAGTATTTGGAATAAACTGTATAAAGTAAATGAGCCCCATAAAGGTGTCCAAATGAATGAAAATTGTTACAGCCTCTTTAGAGGCAGAGGATGGATCCTGAGGTCTGGGTTCAGACTATCTGTTTGCTGTACATTGCTAAAGTAGGGAGAAAGGAGAAATGCCAAGGTGAAATGCCAAGGATAATTTGGGTCTGATGTGATGCTGGGAACTCGCTGACTCTCCAACTTGACACTGTCTGCAGATAGTCCTGCATCAGTTAGACTCCTGATTTAGCCTCCTCAAAGGATGTGCCAAAAGTTGGGTTGAAACCCTGGAATATGTGCAAATTCTACTTTTTTAGAGACAAAAAAGTACTACTTTCAGCAGAGTAAATGTTTCCTATGCTTGAAGATCTTCCATATATACGAAACATCAGCACATATTCCATCCTTACTTGTTTTGTCATGTTTGAATGCATCTTACCTCTCAATGTGAGATTTTTGAGCAATTTAAATGCTCACAAGGTAAAGGAGGAGCTGAGAGAGAGGGGTGCTTCATTCTCATTAATATAAACTGGAATATTTATTTGATTTCCTGGATATTGAAAAAGATTGTCAAATATTTGTAAAAGTTAATGAGATGTGGATAGGCCAAATATGGCATAACATTCTCATCTGCCATGCTGACATTGCACTAATTAGATTTAGAAGAATTGCTCCAAAATTAAAATTCTTTGTGAAGAATGCATTGTAAATATCACAGACTTGTCACAGGTTTCAGTTCATGTCCATTTACGCAGCTTCAGAAATCTCTTTGTCCTTGTTGTCCTGTAAAATCTATATTGAGCTGATAAATAGAATTGCTTTAAGAGACATGTAAACAGAGTTTTCCAGAAGGAGCATCAGTCATCACAGGCAGTATAACAAAGTGGGGCTTAGAACCATAAGGTTAAAAATGAGCTGAAAGTGATTATACTGAAAGCACTTATTCTCTATGTCCAATAGTATATATATATATATATATATATACACTACTAATATATAGTGTACTAAAATTAGCATAAGGCGTATATGTTTTAACATCATATTCTACACTTCATTTTATATTACAATATACTTTGATATATTATTTTAGAAAAAAATTCTTGCTATGTCATATTCTATGTTTCTTTATGACTGCTGATTACTCAATATTATACTGGAAACACATAAAATCTTCAAGGTTTATTAGCTAGAATATTATGCTGTGCTAAACAGAACACAGCAGGAGGGAAACCCATCTTTTATTTTTTTTCTGTCTAATACTGAGTATAATAATAGTTTTCATCGCTATCACAATTTTGCTCCCAGAATTTAAAACATTGCTGTTGACATGTTTTTTTACTTTTTTTTTTACTTTTTTTTTTCTTTTTTTTTTCTTTTTAATAAAGAAATGTCCAGAACCCAAAACCCCCTGGAAAGTATCACAGAGGTTATTCAGAATGCAGCATATGTATTACATTGCAAAGAGGACAATTCTGTGTAATTTGATAAGTGTCCCTGTATATAAAATCTGCAGGTCTTAAGCTCATACTCTGACTGCAGTGACATCAAAAACAACAGTGCATATGTCAGCTGAAAATATTCAGTGTCCCATGATTTGCACTGCAGTGTGTACATCTCATAGATGGGGATTATTCTTCCTATGGTTTTTAAAACAGATCCAAACCACTAGACTCCAAGCATAAATTTTGGGCTAGTTAAATCTCAGCACAACATTTGAGTGTACTTACAGGTGATCCATATATTTGTGCAGCATTGAAAGGTCAAAGACTTTATGGATACACAACTGTTGCCAAAAGGGCTTTGAGAGCAGACATTAGTTCAAGTGAGGTTATAATGTGATTTTCTTGCTCCCAGGAAATTTACCTATTAAAGTGAATATTGACTGTTCATCTTTGCTCACAGCCCACAGCAAGATCAACTAAAGAAGCCAAGTTATCAAAAATGTATTCTGAGCCTGGCAAAAGCAGCATATATGAAATAAAGCCTTGTTTTGCAACAAACTAAAAGTGCCTGTAGCCTATATCAGAGCATGGACTTCTGGTTTTCACAATTTTAGCAATGAAAGAAGTGTGTGAGACTACAGAGTTTGAGAAAAGTATTTTTTGGCTTCTCACACCAGCTCCAGCAGCAGGAATATACTCTTTCTTCTGCAGCAGGAGTTGCCCATGTTCATCAAATACACTCCTTCAGTACTTAGTATCCACTTTCTGATTTCCCTCTCATCAAAGAAATTATGAACTGTTTTAATATAAATACTTAATTTTAATAGAAATAGTATTAATAGAAATACTTTCAAAATATTTCATTTGTAATCATACCTGAAATTTCATCTGCATTAGTTTCAGCACCTTTGGTTCAGTTCTTTTTTGCTGGTCACAAACTTCAGGAAGGTGGCAGATGAGAAAGGACATGTGAAACCACTTTTATAGGAATATAAACTGGGCAGTAATTTGTTATTTAATTACTCCTCACTTGGGGGCAATAAACCACAGAGAAAAAAAGGCAAGCAGTTAGCAGCTCCAGTAGTATCCCAGTGTGAAACCCTGCCATAGGCTCATGGCTGAGACTGACATCCCAAATGACAGCTGAAGGCAAAGTGTATCTTCTGTCTACTGGGTCACAGTATAACAACTTCCTGTGTCTGCCCATAATCACAGTATAGTTGTTGCTTAAATGTTAAAGTTGTCAGAAGGGGAATAGATAAATATGTAAATAATTACTCCTAAGTTAATTTTCGTCTTCAGAAAATCAAACTTGGATGAAAAATTACAATATTGTTCAAAATTCACCAGGAAACATCCTAGCCAGGTGATGCCTTCAGGCTGCTAGTGGGGTTCTGCAGGGCACCATCCTAGGCTCTGTGCTCTTCAACATTTTAAAAAATTACTTGGACACAGGACTGGAAGGGACACTGAGGACGTTCACAGACAACACAAAACTGGGAGGAGCTGTTGACTCCCTCGAAGCTGGGATGCCCTGCAGAGAGACCTGACAAATGAGAGGGCTTGGTACCTAAAGGGAGCCTACAAGAAAGGTGGAGAGAGATTTTTTGCAAGAGCATGTAGTGACAGAAGAAGGGGTAATTGCTTCAGACTGTAAAAGTACAGGTTTAGAATTATATTAAGAAGAAATTCTTGACTGTGAGGGTGTTGAGGCCCTTGAACAGGTTGTACAGGGAAGTTGTGGCTGCCCCACCCCTGGAACTGCTCAAGGCCAGTTTGGATGGGGCTTTGAGTAAACTAGTTTAGTGGAAGGGGCCCCTCTCCTGGCACAGGGTTGGAATTAGTTAATCTTTAAGGTCTCTTCCAACTCAAACCATTCCATGATTCCATGAAAATTGCAATCCGTCTGCATATTTATGACAACAAAACTCTTTCCAACAAAAAAATTTTTAACCAATACTATCAGGTAAACAAATTAGGAGAACTATAACAAATAAAAAGAAAGTGTCATGAAATTGCTATTCCTACTCAACTTCTTTTGACTTCCTTTTGTTTCAATATGAAAAATCATTACCTCTTTAGGGCAAAATTGAAACAGTTTGTAATCATAGCAACTACATTTAGTCACAAGTAAAATTAATCTAAAAGTGAAGACTTGCCATATGAAGTGCAAATCCTTAATCTTTCTGTGAGAAGAAAGCCACAAATACCTGTCTTCTCCCTTGCACCTTCTGTCCTACTGTATGGCCAAAATGAGGCTTCCCAAATTCATGGCAGCTGTCATTTTTAAAAGGAGGCACCTTTCAGGTTACTTTTCCTTGACACCCAGAGCAGCTTTGAATTTAACAAAGAGCTTTTTCTCCTTCTTTAGAGAATAATGAACAGTATCTGGAGACTAATGGCAGAATGTGTAAGTATTCCCTTGTAAAAAAATGTTTATCATTCAGATTTTAAAAAACAATTACCTTTATGTCGTGGAGTCAAGGTAATGAGTCACAAGGGCAAATACTTAAAATATCCTTTTCCTTTAAAGACTTCTAATTCACAACTTTTCTTCTGTTAATATTTTCCTCCTTTTAAAACTTTAAATAATGACTTTTTTTTTTCTGATTTCTGTTATCTTTTCCTGCAATGATTGTAGTTTTCTATACCTTTATTAGTATTTCCTTAGTTCATGGGGCTGACCGGGTATAAGAAATGGGATGCAATAGAAAGGAACATCAGAAATCTTGGGACCCTTACTTAATCCTCCGTGCATGTGTAATATGTTCTGCACCCTATTTCTGGTCTCTTCAGCATTTCTTCAAGCTCTGATTATATTTTTACCTTGCTCTTTCATTACAATAATATACATACTTGATCCCCCCACTGTGTAGTGCTACTCCAAAAGGTGCAGAGAACATGCAGCTGCACAGCTGCTTGTGGTCAAAAAGAAACTGCAAAAGTTGGAGCTTCTGTAAAAACCCCCAAAGTAAATTACACACTTAGCATGGAAATGCATGTGTGGGTCCCATCTTCTGGTATAAGCACTCAGCAGTGTATTTTGAATAAGGGGAAGAGGGGGAAGGGAAGGGAAGGGACGGGAAGTGGAATGGGAGGGGAGGGCGGAGATGGAGGTAGGGAAGGGAAGGATCGGGCCTGGAAGTGTCATTTCCTTTCACTGCCTTTCCGGCCTGTGCATGTTCCTGAGGGCAGGGAAGGGCTCCGGTACGGTCATTTCCTGAAGGCGCAGTGACGGGCCTGGCACTGTCCGTTCCAGTTCCTGTCCTGTCCTGCCGGGCCGTGCCTTTCGCTTTCCGTGCCGTGCCGGCCTTTCCTTGCCTTGCCTTTCCTTCCTTTCCGTGGCCGGCCTTGCCTTTCCGGGCCGTTCCTGTCCTTTCCTTGCCGTCGGCCTTCCTTGTCCTTTCCGTGCCTTCCTTTCCTTCGGGCCTGTTCCGGGCCTTCCTTGCCGGGCAGGGCCTGGCCTGTCCGTGCCGTTTCCGCGTCCTGGACGGGATGGTATGCTAGTCTGGCTAAGGAGTACCCAGAGAAGTGAGGCCAATGCCCAGGCTTTATGTGGGTACCTTTCTATAAATAAGTTTTTGCTGTCCTGGAGATAAGTTTCTCACTTTCTACACAAATCAGTTAACATGTGCAGCTTGTTCTAGATATTTCTGGAAATGGATTGGGGGACTTCAGAAGTGTTTTGTGGTCTTGATTGCCCATACTGGGTCATTCTTTGGTCAACAGTCCATGCCTCCTTATGACCTAAGTCCTGACTTTCCACTTTTTTGTACTTAACTCCAGAAGCCAGAGCAAGGATATTTGTCACAGAAAAGTGCTGTCCTATCTCTTCATGGTCCCCTTCTCCAATTATATCCTGTTCTTTTTCACAGCATTTTATTACCAGCAATTCTTGTCTGTTATTACCAACAATCCTTGATTGGCTCCACATCTGTCTGGAAGTCAGTGTTTGAGATTACATTAACCTTTACCTTCTGGACCTCTCCACCCACTTGCATAATTTTCCCAGCTCCATTTATCCTCTCACACTTGCTGTTCCTCAGGCATGTCACAAAATTAGCCTCTGGCACCCCAGTGCCTTCTTCCCAGAGGGTCATTTTGTTATACCAAGTATTTTCCAGTTCACTTCAGCTCTCTGTGTGGCTCTGAAGCTCTTGTCAGGAAAGTCACAAGGGGAAGATCTCAGGCATAAGGAAAAACCTTCAGCTTTGAAGACAAGAACAAAACTAGTTTATGTTTTCCTCCACTGAACTCACTACATGAAACCATAATTTGCTAGAGTATGAATGCAAACGTTTTTTTTCTGCTGCTTTACCCTCATTCACATTTAAGCACCAATGAAAGACAACTGGCTGTGGCTGGGAGCACTTACCCTGAAAGGGGTCATCAAAATGGTGGAAGCCAAGTTTCATCAGCCTCACCTTCTAAGCAACTGACCTGTGTCAGTAGAGGGATGCTCTAAGTCTGGGAAAAGTGCTTCATCTGATTGCCACAGCCTACCAATCCAAAATTCCCTGATGATGTTGTGCTTCAGATCATATTCTGTACAGAGAATTATACATTGTCCTTGTCCACAGGCAAGGTACTACAGTCTTACACTGGAGAGAGTAGGATTTGTGCCACTGGCAACAAAAGTCAACCCCTTTCAAATGAAAATAAAATCTTTCTTCTCTCTCAGTATTTTTATTTTCAGTTTTGGGTCCACTCAGCTATGCAAGCTCATATAGCTCTTATCCATCTCAGAATTAATGGAAGGAATATTCCACAGTTATACTTATTCAAAGAGGGATCAACCAAGTATTAACCTGACTAAAAATCTTACTAATGCTTCTTGACTGCAAACATGATTTAATGCCTTTGTGGGATAGACTTAAACTGCTACAATGAGTAGCTGAGCAATAAAACCCCCTATGGCATTTACCTTCTAGTATGTGTCACTCCCATGAAGCCTGAAGCCTCATGTTTTGCTGCTCCACTTGCACACTAACAGAAGAGAAAATGTTAAAATTTTGGACAGGGATAGGTAAACTATGTATTTCATCCTCAATCAGTTAAACAGGAATACTATGAAATCTGAGAGTGGTGAAATATATGGCAGAGCAGGTGGAAAGGGTGCACAACTTTCAGAAAGACATAAATAGGTTAGAATGTGGAAAAGGTCACTATATACCTGTATGAAGTATTATCTTAGGGATCATATTTTCTAGATTTGCAAATGTTCTGCAAAATATATGGTCTATCTCAAAATATTTCTTAAGTAGTTTTAACTGGGGTGAAGAAATGTGAGTTTTCTCTGAAACTTTAGGTTGTTAAAAGAGAGACCTGGAAAAGGGCAACCTAAATGAGCCTAAATTCTCAGGTTTTATCTGAATTTCCAAATCATAAAAGTGGATCTAGTATACAAAAAAAAAGCATGGGTTGTGGTAAGGCATAGTTCATTAAAGCATTATATTATGCACTGTATCTATTCATAGAGATTAATAGATTCAGGTGACATTGAAAATATGATATTTTATTGGATTATAGTCTTCTGTTAATAAGTCAGTTTGGATTTTAGATTAATTTTGCTCCTTCCTCTTTCCTTCTGTACCTTTTCATATCAGAGCAATCACTTGTAAACTATTAATCTTGCCTTTGAATAAAAGCCAGATATCCAAGAGACAGTGGTGAAACATTAATTTTAAAATGCTCAAGTGGAACATTGTACCTATGCATTTTACTTCACACTAATAGGCTCAGAATGAGACAAATCCTGTAGCTTCAGAGTGCTGCTTGAGAGCAGTAAGTGGTTCATTCCCACAACAAAACAGTCAAACACGATGCTGCCACAGATGATGCAGTCTTGCTCCAGAGTAAGTGGCTGTGCAGCAGTGAGGAGAAGGCAGGACAAAGCAAGAAAAAAACAGGAAGAAAGAGAGGAGAAGGGGTTTAGGCAGGACAGAGGATCTAAAACTATTCATATTTTAGAAGCAGAAGGCTAAGAGGATTTTCCAGATCCTCAGACCCAGGAAGAAAATAGTGCCCAGTGTAGCAGGATGCTGTCTCTGAAGTGAGGGTAAAACAGCTCAAACTGTTTGCAAAACTATCACAGGTGAATAGAGAAGAGGGTATCATGCTGGTTTTGGTGTTGAAGAATGCTGAAACCAGCCTGACTCATTAATCTGGAAATTAAACATCTTTTAGTGAGGTGAAGACATGGCAGACCTGTTGAGGCACCTGATAACAGAAGCAGCAAGTTGTACTACACCACCACCAACTTATCTAAAGATGCTGGGCTGACACAGCTCTCCTGAAGACATATGAGTGACAGTCTTTCACTTTATATTATAAAAGCTCAGTCCCACTTTTTAACAGGAAATTCTTCCAATATATCCTTTCTTGGAGAATTTGTGGACATTCCTCCCTTGAGTGTGGGCATCCTTCAGGGTTATTCCTCAAGGCAGAACAAAGGAGATTTGCCCAAGGTAGTTGCTGAGTAAAATCAATACTTACTGGTTTTGCTAGCTTTAATATAATTTCTTCAATATTGCTTCAGAAATAGTGCATTATACCATACCAGTAGTTACAGTGTAGTAATATATAATGTATACAATGTAGTAATATATACTGTGTAGTAAATAATTCTGATTAAGATCATTTAGTGCAATCATTGTCACAATAAATAATTTCTTTTTATAAATTTTATTTTGTTTGCCATCCTTAATGCCATCCTTCATGCAGGACAAACTTGTATAAAGATTCAGTCACACCTATATAATCTCTTACACAAATCCATTGGCAGTCTAGGGCTGTGATCCAGAGTCCTGTCTGAGAAGGAGTAGAAGCAAGGGTGTCCATTCTGCACCTTGTGACTCAACAGGAGGGCTCCTCTAATAAACTTTGTCTGAAGCTCCATTCTGACACCCAGTCATCCACACAGTACCCAAGCTGCTTAGCAGCTTGCTCCACTGCATTGCAGAGCTGTACAGTGAATTTGAAATATATCTTCTCCTGGGGAACAAGAAAAATTTGTGGGTTTTACTGCTCTATTTTTCTAACTTTCCTCTGTATGTTACTAAAATGAAAACATAAGCTTTGAGATGTCATTATATAACCACTGTTTTTTGTATAATAATGTGTCTGTTTTTCTTCCAATACCTGCAGAGGCTAAAAAATTTATGAAGTGTATTAAAGTGGTCAACTTCATCATTCAGTATTATGTCTAACTGAAACAGTTATATTCAAATGAGGGATTAATCTGTTGTTTATATGGCAATCTGAATTCCTAAGATACATTGTGTTTAGAGAATGCATTTACTTCTGAATCTGAGCTTATTCTTTATGTTCATAATGCTCTTTTTATTTTGTTTAAATTGTTGGGTTTTTTCAATAAAATTTTGTTTTTCAAATTTTCATAGGATCAAAAGACCGCAGCTTAAAGAAAAACATACTAAAAATAAACAGTCTCAAGACAAAATACAATTCTGGACATTATTTTTTTTACTTCTTTTCAGTCTTAGAAAGCTAATCGCTCCTTCTGTTTTGCAACACAGCAACCAACCCATAACAGCAATATTTCCACTTGAAAAATCAGATGAGGCAAAGTATATGTGATTAGCTTGTCTGAATGTCAGCACAACGCTGAGATGCCCTAAACTCTCCAACACTTGCATCAGGCATGCAAACACCTGCAGATAATGAGCCTTCTTGTACAGCAGTAATTTTAGGGCACGCACATTATCTTAGGGAACCTTTGACAGCATTAGACTCCTTTACATGGGAAAGCACTAAGTTAAGGAGACATCCATCCCAAAGATTATAGCATCTAGAAGTCATTTGGAAATTCAAGTCAGAGCTGGACACTGCTGCCTGGATAAGAAGAAGCAAAGCAAGTGTGATACCACTGACTATTCTAGAAGTTGTGTTCTTACTCATTGTTTTCATGACAGCAACTACAAAAAAAAAAATTTCAAAGCCCAAACCTGATTAAAAAAATTAAAAGTAAATACTCTCAGTTTAATTTCCATGAAAGAAAGGAAGAATTATGGTATATTTTTGCAGGTAGGGGTCAAATATCTGTCTCCCCAGGACAAGTCCCAGTTTCTGATTGTTAGCCACAATTTGAAGAACATTTACTTCCAGCTTTATCAGAATAAATTGTTGGGTTCCTCCTCATATAAATTTAATACAAGAAAATCAGTTTAAAAACAAAAAGCAGCTCTTCTGAAAAATATGTGTATAGAGAATATCACATTTGAATATCCATTGGCAAAGTTTTATGTGTCAGCCTTAGTGTCACAGATTTAATATAACACAATTGAAAATTAGCAGTAAAATAAATAAACCCAAATTACTTAGATGGAAAGAATTTACACTGTTAATACTTTATGCAGTCTCTTATTAAAAAACGTATATAACAATGATTAAAAAACATCGCTTCAGGCAAATAAGTAAAAACTTTGTGCTGACAGTGAAATTTCAGTTTACATTGAAAGAAATTTATACATATTTTTTGTAATGAGGAATGGTAATAAGTCCTTCTTCTCTGAGTTTCATGCACAAAAATAACCCTATGAGTTAATAAGAAAGGAAACTTTTTTCTCATGCACTTTTCTCAGTAATCTTCACAACTGCATATTGTTCAGCATTAAAACCGTGAAAGGGATAGACTGGGTAGGGTTTTGACCTTGTAGAAGCCTGAGCAGGAAAGAGTTAATGCATTGCTTTGCCTCAAGCACCAATGAGCATTCAAGCAGGCAAGTCAGTACAGCATTTGGCTGGAAGCGGGGAGAGGGGAGCAAATGGAGGTATGGCAGCACCTTTCTGGAACCAATTTATCTGTTCAGGTCCATGAGGATGGCACAGTATGCAGCACAAACACAGAAGTGGGGTCAAGGAGCAGACAAGACTAATAGAAGCATAAAAAGACCAGGATAGGATCCTCAAAGGTCAAGAGGAATGAACTGCACATGATAACTCATTTAAAAGAAGAGCAATAAACCTAATCCCAGGGTGGAAATCTTACCTATAAAGAGGTACCTCCACAAGGCCTGCCTGGTGGCCCCAGTACCCTGGACATCCTCTCAGCTGGATCAATGCTGGACACAGCACTAAGGATCCCCTTTCCTCTCCTATCTCATCTCCCTTTCATTCTTCTTTCTTCCATCTTTATTTTTGTTCCTTGATGATGATGATCATGATCATGATCCTAATGATGATAAGATAGAAGAAAAATATATACCAATTTCCATGGCTTTTGCCATTCTCTTTCCACCATGGGCATCAACATATCTTGGTGCTCCATTCCTTCCCTCACCAACATTTTTAAAACTGTGTATTGCAAAATGCAGATCTCTGGAGATACAATTGTTCTGGCTTCTGTAGAACATGCTGACTTCTTTTTTATTAATCTTCATATCCTAAACAGGGCCATGAAAATCTGGAAATTATCTTATTTTGTTGTTAATTTACAGGCTTTTCTGTGAAAGATCTTCCTTCAGCAGCAAAAAGCACTCGTGTTTGAAGACATCATGGGAGGGGCATACAAAGCACCGACCTACAAGGAACACAAGGAGAAATATTTATGGAAGTCATCAATTGTTCAGATATTCCAAATATTGCTGGCTCTGACTTCAACATGTTTTAATTCAACACCACTTATCCTCTCTCTTCACAACTGAATGCAGAGGATCTTTTTTGTAAATTTTGGAGTGGCTCCATTTCGATAACCACAAATCTTTTTTGTGTTTTTAGATTAAATATAAAACATCTACCTGTCAGTGAGTATCAGAACACGTGCTATGGAAATGTCAAATTAATTAATTAAATGCTACACAGTGGGTGCAATAAAGTTGTATGTGCTTTATGTAAATAACAGCCCCTAGGAATTTACAGCTGCTAAATTAGCTATAACCTTTACTTGAATTATATAGCCCCAATCTTCAAGTTTTAATTAAGTTTCTCCTTGTACAATAATTTTCAGTATGTTTCTGTTGAAGTCAAGAATCAGTTGAAAAACTGTATAAAGAAAAAATTGTAATTTACGTCGGAAGATTGCAGCCACAGTACCCAAACAAAGGCTGTTCTTTGGAAAATACAAGGAACTAATCACTTAGCTGGGGTATTTCAAACCAAGTAGTTTTAAAATGCAAATTCTTGTACTTGGAAATGAGGAATACCTACAAAGTTAGCAAGTTCATCCTGGAATAAGCAAATCCAGAGAGATGTTAGCATCTAAATTAAAAAGTCCACCAGAACATGGACTTTTGGGATGCTATTTTGACAAAGGGGCTTATTTAAAGCCCAGATTAATCCACTGTAACTTGAGACCTTTTGTCTGCATTGCCAAAATGTAAAGTTTATCTTTGTGTCTCTACATAGGTAATGTCAGGAGTAGGGTATCTCCAAAGAGTGATGCAGATATTCAATAAAGTGAGTTATCCACTGAGGCTCTCTGTCTTTCTGTTTATTACTGAGCTCCCAGTTTTGGCATACCAATTATGTTTCCTAAAATGAGTCTGATAAATCTAAGCCCACGTCTTTTAAAGTGAGTTTGTCCAACAGCTGTCTGACTTAAAAGATGTATTTTTGATCTGATATCTTCAAAGTAAGATGGGATGGTTTCAGAAGATGTACCCAGAAAGGAGTTACACGTTGGCCAAGGACAAGTCACTGAATTCAATACAGAACTGAGGGATGTGGTATAGCCTCTAGAATAAAGAGACCAAACTCTTTGTGACCTCTGAAGCAGTGGATGACCAGGATACTGAGGATTGGTAAGATCCTTTGGTTGTGCCATCCAGTACTTCATTCACCAACCCAGCAGTGGCTTCACTGCCATACCTCAGCAGTGTCCTCTCTGCTCCATGCCAATGCAAGTCATAGATCCCTTCTGAGGAACATTCAAACCTAGAAAACTCAGTCTGAAAAGCTGATGAGTTTACAACAGCAAATCTCCTTGAAAACAGGAATTTGGGCTAGAAATAGAATAGTCAGTTAGTCTGACTAGCTCCAGTCACAGCTACCTTGTGTTACCTGTGTGGTGAGACACAGCAGCTGTGTGACCACACATGGCTCAGGGAGGCAAAAGCAGACCTGTTGGCAGGTTATCACCTTTGGGAATACTGCCCTACTGCTGCTAACTTTAATGTAGTGCTCAGAAATCTGCTGAAGGTCTTCATCCTATGTAGCTTTCTACACAGTTTAAGTTTAGACATACATATCTTAAACTGGATTATTTTGGATTTCCAGTCTGATTGATAGTAATTTTCTATTTCTTGGAGGATTAGATTATTTTCCTAATTCATGGCTTCTCTAATTTTTACCATAAACCCAGGAAGGAAGGGTTAGAGATCAGTCACCCCAAACGCATTTCCACTTTCAAGAGTCCCTCTGAGTCTTAAACCAGTAATGAGCTTCACAGAGTTTCATAGCACATTCAAATTTTTTTTCCAGGTAAACTTTCAACATTCAACTAGAAATATAAGGTCCACCAAAAGATGTGTTGCACAAGGATCCAAGACAAAGAGAAACTAAGGCACAGGGCAAAGCAGACTCTACCTTTTAAAGAAAATAATTGTTCCCTAACCAGTTAAGTTGAGAAAAAACTCTTGGTCTAAACATCAGTGAGGTCTGACAGCCTTTCAGCTCAGGAAGGAAGAAATAGCTTCTGAGAAGAAAGGGTAATGCAGACTCTAAATCTATCTGATGGTGTGATTGCCGGGCTCTGATGGGAGCTCATTTATACAGGTGAGCTGCTCGGTATAAAAACTCTCTCCATGCTTTAGACATGTCTTGAAATATACGTCAATCACTCACAAAGCCATACCTCTTTGTCAGAAGAAAGGAAATCAGCAGAATTTTTAACTGTTTTGACTGCTGCAAATTTAGTATTGTATTTAGAGTTTACCCAGCTGACAAAGGCAAAAAAAATAGCTTAAACTGTGAATGTTAAGAGGCATCAGATAATTGGATGTACATCTGTCTGCAAGTCAGTGCTGGAATATGAACTTTTTCACTGTCAAGAAGTCTGCTGTCTACTAGACAGAATGGGTGTTGCCTGGCTGTAAATTCTGCTAATGAAAAAAGTGGCATACCCTGAAGTCTCTTATTAATAGAGATGAGACAGGAGCATCAGATAGGAGGCTGACCAGGCATTGAAGCATTGAGCCTGATTCTGAGAAGAATCAAGAAAAAAATATAAAACTAGTGGGTTGAAATAAGATCAGTTTATTAATTGAAATGAAATAAAATACAATAATATAATAATAATAATAATAATAATAATCAAATAATAATAATAATAATAATATAATAATAATAATATTCAAAAGGAGAGAGAGTGGCTTAAAACCCTAGAAAAACAGGTGATGAATAATACAATTGTTTAACACCTGCTGAGTAATGACAAATCTGTTTCCAAACTGCAATTGGCCCCCTTCCAAGTATCTTCCCCAGTTTATATATTGGGCATGATATTCTATGATATGGAATATTCTTTTGGCCAGTTCAGGTGGCTGTTCTGTGCTCCCTCCTACATTTGCTTCATTTCCTCACTGTTAGAACATAGGAAACTGAAAAGTCCTTTACTAAGAGTAAAAACTGCAACAACCAAAATGGAAGTGTGTTATCAACATTATTCTCATACTGAACCCAAAGCACATAGCTGTAGATTTCTCAATGCATCCATCAGGGATCCATTTTCTTATCACAGGTAGAAGACAGATCTGCTGGTTGATGCCATCATAATACCTGAATTTTGAATTTTGGCCACATTCTTGACAAACCCTTTGCTTTTTGCAAGTCCTGTGTTTCCTAGTAGAGAAGTGCAGTGCAGTGAGGCAGCTGGCCATGAGGCCCCACACAGCACTGCTTGTGTGTAGGAAAAAGGGCGGAATTCTCAATGGATCCATGTGCCAAACCATGCTTGGAAACCATTTTGACAATGTTCAAAAGCCTCAGCTGGGTATGTCCAACACAGCAACACATCTTGCAGCCTTGAACTCTGCAGTTCTCCAGTTCTACATGCTTTGATATGCAATGAAATCATAATATGTGTTTATGGCAACAGTGCTCACCAAGCTTAGGACCATGATAGCAAAGTTTAAATACTTTGCCTTCACTGCATGATCAAACAAATGTCTTGAGGAAAAACCAGAGTTATACAGACTGTCACACACCTTTAAAGCATATTTCTCACATAATGATAAAGGTTGCCTCTAGTATGTTGCTGCTGGAAATATTCTGCCAGGTTGCTATAGCAACCTTCTGCTATGTAAATTAGTAAGAGCTTTATCACAAGATTTTTAGATTGTTGGATTTGGGGAAAAATTTTGGAATAAGAGCTGAAGTGAAAAATAAGCTGGAGAATCATCTAAAGTGACTAATTAGTAGTTAGCCATGGTCCAGTGGCAACTGGATACGAAATGATTTTTTTAAACTACAGTTTTCAACATTATTCTATTTTCCCCTAACAGTCTGAACTGGCATAGGTGGTGGCACTTAGGTTGAAGAAATTCCTTTTTAGACCTTATGCCATTTTAAAATAATCCACTTATACTCTTGAAAGGCAGAAGTGCAGAGGTGCAGAATCTGTAAACTTAAGGCACCTTAAGAGGCTAAAAGCCAAATGAGCAATCACAGAAAAGAAATACCTAATTCTAAGATTACCTCAAAGTTGTTGAATGCTCTAAACTTCTGAAAAACACTGGAAGGTCATTTTTAACACTGTTCTGCTCAATAAAATAGCAATGTGACTGCCAGGGGGTTCTTTTTCTAATGAGCCTCTTCATTTCAAAATGGACCATGAATTTCTGAATTTTCTGAGTCTGATCCAAAGTATATTGAAAGGCACCTGGTGACCTTTGCTGATTTTGTATTAATCCCTAGTATACTTAGGGATGATTATTTAGTTTACAGATAGTGAGGACCTACTGGTTAGAGATTCCCAGCCTCATTAGTGTTTCTCAGTGAAATTATTAGGTGCACAGACAAAATACAGTAAAATGCCCAATCCCTTTTCCAGGACTCTAACAGACCCATCAAAGAGTAAAATAAAATGGAGGAGAAAAGCAACTTTTTCTTTTTCTTTATAAAAGCAATATGTCTGTGGTTGCCTGATGGTACTTTCTCATGTTAAATTTTGCTGTTATTGACACCAGGTTGTTACACAGCAGTAAAAGGAAAAGAATGTATTCCCCCTTGTGGATGGGTTAGCAGGAGACAGGAGCATCAAGAACAAAAGGTGAAGTGATTCGAAGGACTATCTGTCTGATAGAATGTGCCCATTTGCAAAATATTTAAAAACCATATTTAGATCATTGGAGATCACAGTATTATTTTTCCCAATAGAAACCATTTCAGACAAAAAGCTTATGCTGAACTAGCTCTTTCACAAAAGTCTGGATTTGGTCAAAAAATAGACCCTTTAATGGCATAATTTAGAGTTCCAGGAATTAAAAAATATGAAAAAAAAAAACATGAGGGAGAGAAAAAATGTGATACAAGAACCTTTCTAGTAAAGTTGAACAAAGAATGTTTTAAATGAAGATTGAAATGCACAATATAAGCTTTGATATGTACATATTCATCTTAATGATGCATGGAAAACCTTTCACTTACAGAGCTTTGCATTAGTTATTGATAAATGCTAGGTTGATTATTTTAAAGAATTTTATGGCAAATGAGGATTTGTTTGTTTGTTTTTTCCATTATATTTTTAGAGACTTGGCCTACATAATTTTTCTTTCTGAAACATAGAATGATTTAGACTACACACCAAAAATAATTGAGATTACAGGTGGAAATGCAAACACTGATTCAACACAAAATTCACAGCAGTATTTTATTTATTTATTTATTTACTGACTGACTTACATCACAATCTATTTGGTAGAAAAAAATCTTTGTGTATTAAAGATATATCCTGCTATTTTAGAGGTCAAAAATGAAGCTGTCACCGACATTTTTATAACATCAGGGAGATTTCTAGGAAGAGAAAAATTTGTATTCCTGATATTTTTCACTAAAAAAAGCCATAGTTTTTATTGATAAAGTTGCCACCAAAACCTATCGAGATTTCCCCCTGCTCCAAGTCATATGTAAGTGACATTTTCATCTTTTTTTTAAAAAAAGGCTTTGTGGGAATTTATCTATTAATATTTTCTACTATTCTCCCTTTTGGAGCTATTGCTTCTTATTTTCTACAGGATCTGAATTTGTGCTATCTGCATATCAATAGTTTAATAAATTCAGAGTGCAATCAGTAAATATTTAATGTTTTTTAAATATGGAAGTTAAATTTAAATTTACATTTTTCATTTAAAATATGATCCAAAAGTTACTTCCTTGTTCTTATTAGATAGGAAAGGAAAGTTTTGGATAAGAAAGAATGAGGTGAGAGTGCTATCTGGTAAAAAAATTCTAATTTTTCAGCCTGCTGCTTTGTATACTGGGGAATAATCTAAAAGTAAAAAGCTTTATAGGGAAAAAAAAAAACAAGTCATTCTCCTTATTTTTAATTAAAGATGTAATAATGAAGAGAGGGACATATTTTCCTAAACACTTGTATAAGAGAGTAGGACAGAAAATTCAGATGCTTCAAACCTACATTAAAAGACTTGACTTATTTAAGCAGTATCCCAGCATGGAGGGCTTTGGAACTACAAATAACAGGGTAGGAAAATGACAAGAAACTGGGGAGGAGAGGAGGTTGTTGTTATTAGGATCAAAGTTGCCAGACAGCAAGATGAGTGAGAGTTTGGAGGAAGAACTTTGAGATTTATTGTGGCCCTTTACAAAGTTACCAGCATAAAAAAGACTAACATCATTCATCAGAAAAATCACATTTCTGAGAATATCAAAACTAAAATGATGTTTCAATCAGCAACAAATCAAGCATGATAAAATCTGGTGTCATCTGTGTCATTATTGATATCAGATGATATTTGCTAGGTCATAACATTTGACATTGGTTTGGCAGCCTTAATCCAAAACCCAGGTGGTCTGTTTGTCTGAGTTCAGAATAATGATTAATCAGTAAGAATCAGGCACCTTATAGGGCTTCAGTGGTACTCTGCAACTTCCTGGGCACCCTCCTGGATCTGATAAGTCTTGCAGGTAGAAGCCAACAACTATTTGACATGACTGAGCTCATCAAATTTGTAAAATGCTTCTCCGAGGATTCAGATGATTTTGAAGAGAAATTTTGGTACCTTTCCATGTAGACATGGACAGCTCCAAAGCTTCTAAAACATAGGGAGGTGGTGGAGTCCCCATCCCTCGATGCATTTAAAAAAAGACTGGATGTGGCGCTTGGAGTCATGTTCTAGTTGAGGTGTTGGAGCCTGGGTTGGACTCGATGATCTTAAAGGTCTCTTCCAACCTATAAATTCTGTGATTCTGTGATTCTGTGATTCTGTGATTCTGTGATTTGCTTTCTTACATTCATGTAAGCTCCATGGTACAGTTTGGGTGCTAATCACATGAGATCTCTGCCCTGGGATAGGGTTTAGGTTCACTGGATCCCCCTTTAACATCTGAAGTCTCTACATTTTACATAGAGACTCCTTTCCCATTTCCCCACTGCACACTTAATCATCTCAGATCTGTGATAGCTATCCCGAATCTCATTACAAAGTCAGGCAAAGAGAAAATCAAGGCATACCGTAATGCTAATTAGCTAAATCAGGCTCTAACTGTATCTGCTTCCCCTTTGCTGTTCAGATATGCAAGTAAGAGATGTTCCCAGATAATTATTTAAAAAAGATGGCTTGCTCTATTGCTTAACATACCCACTGAGCCAAAGGCCCAGTAGAGGAAGAGCTGATGGATACAGCACTAATTCCTTCTGTCACACTTTGAGAACCACTTCCTCTCAGCTTTATGTCCTCCATGTCATCAGTCATAATCGCCTTTTGCATATGGTCCTATAATCGATTTTGAATTAATGTGGTCAGTGGTGCTTTGCAGGGTGGGCTCCTGACATGGGAGTGTCTGCTGCTTATTAGCAGATGTTCTAATGCAAGATGTGAAGCTCAGAGAGGTCAGTACTATGCTGATTTGATTTAAATATTAAACAATCTATTCGTGTCATCCTCTCCTCTGACTGGAAATCAATGGAGCTTTACTGCTCTGAAATGGAAAGGCTATCTTGACAAATCAGGTCTTTTCTGTGTGCAATTCAATTAATACAGTACAATGAATTATACATAGCCAGTGAACAAGATGTTTGACATGGTCATAGAGCTGCAGATGAGATTTGGTAGGTGACCTACAGGCTCAGATCTCCTCAGTGCATAAAGATCCAGCTCTCATTGTGGATTATGATATCCAGCAGACCTTACAGCTCTCCTTCCATCAAGATGCTGAAAGCTCCCCCTCTGTGTTCATAATTAATATTCTATATGTAACAGAATAACCTGCATGATTAACAGCTCCCTTTTTACATACATGACTGCCTAACAACTAAACAAAGCATTTATAATGACAGAAAAAGGGCAAAGCAGATAGCAAGGTATTATTTTCACTCCTTGTTTCAGCTTTGATACACAGAGATAATTTCTTTAAATAATGATTTTTAAAAAGCACATGATTTTCATTCTAATTAAATGCCCTATGTTTTAACAGCTGAACAGAATGCTACCATCCTTTCATTTTATACAAGTGAGGCAGATCCCACTCTGCTAAGTCAAAATCGACTGTACAATAAGAAACAAAGCACAACGGGCCGAATCTCAAGGCAGCAGTGCCAAAGTGAAGCTGTAAGGCATTAATATTACCCATGGTTAGATTTTGAACCCTGAGACATAAGAAAATATCCCAGGATCCACAAGGCTTTGTTTATTCACAGGTACTTGAACCAGACAGAATTACCAGCTCAGAATTACTGATTAAGTCTCTCTGCTAATCACCAGATAATCATCGTTCTGAACTTATGGTAACTATTTTTGCATCTTTTTCTGGAGTTCTAATTTTATGCTTAACAAAAATTATTCAATAGATATGATGTTAGTCCTTCCAATTCTGGGAACAAATTATGCAGGTGATTTTACTATCATCTGTCCAGAGCTGATTGCTTGTGTGTGTTAACTCTGGATTTCATATAATTTGTGTTACTTTTACAATAAATAGATTTATAAAACAAACAACATGCATATTTCAGATAGGAACATGTTCTATTACCCACATGATAGATCTCTGGACTTGAAGACATTCTTACTGTAGGAGTAATAAACAGTATGGTATTATCTGTATAAATTGGGTGATAGAAGAATAAAATCCCATAAAATGTTATTTTTTTTCAGGAAGACAACATTTCTTCTTCTGTATCTCTGAATTCATAATATATGTTATATAATTTGCTACAGAAAATCACTTCTGCAGCAGAATGCCCAGCTGTGTCCTTAAAGCAAATTGTTTCATAGGGGAACAGTGCTCTCCAGTGATCAAAGAAGGGAACTGTTTTAGTCATAAAACAGGTAATTTTGGTCTCCTTTATTTTCTAAGCTTTACCTTTTTTCCACAGTGATTGGTGATATTATCTTCTATATAAAGATTCCCATTTTCACTTGCAGATTTTTTTCCCTTTTCTTAATATTTCTTCTGTGGCTAATTATACACTTAATTCTTGAAATTCCCACATCTCCTCACATACACTTCTGAGAACTTAAAGCATTTCTCTGCTAAATCACACGAGTATTAGCAAAGTTTTATTTACAAAACTAGTAATCATTTTTGTTCACGAAAATTATAAACCTATGACTAATTAATCATGACAGTTATTGGAAGTATTCAATTCAAATTAGTTTGGTTGACATTTTATTGAGAAATAAATTCCAGCAGAATTGTCAGCTAAAGAACAACAGAGAACTTTATGCAAAGCTTTGCTAATCACCTACTCTTAAAGTTTAAGGGAAAAGAAAAAAAGGATAAATCTTTGTCTTCCTGTTAATCTTGTCTCTTTCTAAGAGTGAAATATTAAAAAAATGTTAGATCTTCCCTTTATGTGAAGTACATGTGCTTTATATCAGTAGAGAAAAGGAACAAGACCCATCCTGACATTTTATGCATCCATTAGTCAGACAGCTGGTAAGCTCAGGCTTCTGCTCTACTCAAAAGAGATAAATAGGTACACCATCCCTTTCTTAGAGGTGTGAGAAGAACCATCTTCCAGAGATAACTTAGTGACTACAGTATGAGCCTAGAGTACTAGTGCAAATGTTCATCTGTAGATGATGATGGTGACTAGTTGAGATGAATGCTGGCAGATATGATTCAAGGTGCTAGGTTCTGGACCAAGAAAATACCCCAAAAACTGAGGAAAAATCCTCACTAAAACCAGAATCCAAAGCCATATTTTGCAAAATGTGTTTTAAATACAGAAATAGAATAGATTCATTATTATACTCTTTTTCAGTTGCCTCTATTTTCACACAGACTGTCCTATCAGTGTGAAAATGCTAACATAAAGTTTCAAATTATTTCACAACAGTACAGCCTACAGCCAGGTAGTTCTTCAAAAACAGGACGACACTGTTTCATGCAGAAATTTTCTTCTGGTGACTTTCACTTACTCTGAGCTATGGAGCCAGTTCCTTTTGAATCTTCAGCCTCTTGAAAGCACAAACATCTACTGGAGAGTATTTGGTTGTATTCTAAATAGAAATGACTGCATAATTTTCAAGTTTCTTAGGATCAGAATCCAGATGCCATTTCTGGACTAATACAGCCAACTGCACTAGAGTGGATATGAAGCATGAAGCAGTTGGTGTTGAAGCCTCAAAATCCTCATCATGTGCACTTCTGAAAGTTTGGGTTCAGTAGGGTTCCTGTCTGGCCCTACAGACTGAATGACCAGATTGGATGAGCTGTGTTTCTGACACCCTTTCTCAAGCTTGGTTTCAACAAATATGAATCCAGTTTGAGTATCCCACTGCAGACTCCCCATTGTAAACCACACTACCATGCAGAGCAAAGTGAAACAGAAGAGATTTATCAGGAGATATTTTCCTGAGATGGACTAAATGAATTTGAACACACACAGTGGAGACACTTGATGTTGCATGAGTATTGCTGGATTTTGTCTTTAAAATGCTGAAGGAACATTTGGAAGCCATTAAAGTTTATAAAGTGATGATGTTCTTCTTAAAAGCACCTTTAAAATAAAAAAATTACATCCACACCCATGTGTGCACTTTATGCAATACCTTTGCTTGGTAGAGGGTGTTTCTATAAAAGTTACAGTTAAATATCTAGCACGTATCAATTTTCCAGCCTCACTTTTTGAAAGATGATTTGAAATTTTTTAAAACAGGCCATGTGACATCTGCCTTAAAGCTGTTAAATTGTTTTAGTTGGTAGTAGAGTATTTCAAGTAACTTCCTATACACAATAATGCATATGTACTGTAAATATATGTTTACTGTATATTTGTGTTTATTCTACTAAAAAGTCATTGTGCGATCAGCCTGCAGACCTAGAAGTGACCTTGTATCACTAGCAAAATTATATCTTGCTCCTAACCTTTATGACAAATAACTTTCAACTTCAAAGTCAAGCTTTTGTTGCCAAATATAACAAAGTTGACATTTGAGAAAAATACAGTTGTTTTTACCATGATGTTTTAAGGACAAAAGAGAAGCAAGATACATGGGGTGATGTAAGGAAACAAGAGGCAATGAATACTATCATAACACCTATGCTTATGCTGTTTACACTTATTTTTTGTCCCAGACAAACTGGCATAGTTCTAGCCATGTTCATACTTTTACCAGCCAGAACTGTGGCCAATCAATGAGAAAAATCCTTAGGCACTGCAAACTGCCATGTTGTAACTATTGTTTAGGAAAATGATCATGGGTTCATGACCAGAAGTGTTCCGGGATCCATTCTAAAACCTAATAGAAAATGGAATGATTTGGCAAAATACATGTCCACACATGGCCCAGCTGGTGCTTTTTGAGTATTATTATTTTAGTAGTATTATTTGAGACTTACTTGCACAGTGCTACCAAAGTTTTAATCCCTGCACATTAATCATAGTCAAGGTCCCCTGTTTATATACATGGAAAGCCACTTTGAAGCACAAATGCATGGTTTCAGGGGTGCTTGTTATTTCTGTCATCTCCTTAGCTTTACAGCAATAGGTATTCTCTTTAAAAATAAAATCTTGAATAAATATCATGATTTCACTAATAGCTCAAGGGAGGTGGTCACAGCACTAAGCTTTTCAGAGTTCAAGAAGTGTTTGGACAATGTTCTCAGACACATGGTGTGATTCTTGGGGTGGTCCTGTGCTGGAGTTCAATAATCAGGAGCTGGACTGCAATAATCTTTGTGGGTGTCTTCTAACTCAGGATATCCTGTGATGATTCTGTGATTCAGTCAAATGAGATATCTTCAACTGAGGAGTTTTTCCCTGAATATTCAGGTAGTTGAAAACTATAGACAAACAAACCAGGAAAGTGATTCAGAGGCTGTTTCTCTCAAAGCTCCTCTCCTCCTCTCTCATTCTTCCTCTCCTTCTCTTCCTCCTGTGACCATTCCAGTGAGTTTTGCTCAGTCTCCTTCATTCTTGCTTTCATTCCTTTTGTGGGAGTTACTACATTTCATCACTAAAGACTGGTGATATGTGCATAAAATTTTTTTCTCTAAACAGTGATTTCAGCATTAAAAAGAAAGAAATTCTTTCTCATTCACAAAAAAGTAGAATATCAAGAATAGCACCTTATGACTTTGCAATAACTTATGTATCATTTAACAGTATCTTAAAGCGAGTACTGAGAAAAGAAGAAAAAAAAATACACACAAGAATTCCGAATTGGGTTTTCCTTGTGGATCTTATTCTCTGAACAATAAAGACAGTTTGAAGAAAGCCACTCTAAAAAGAGATTTCCAGGATCTCTACTGAGAGTTCAGAAATCTTCATCCTTGATTCTGGTGAGATATTAGCTCATCCAAAAGCAAAGTACAGCACAAAATCAGGTCTCTTCTGAAAATCTATTTGTATTCAGCATAGTCAATTTTTTTTTCCTGTTTCAGACATATGAATGTAGTTGCCTGTCACATGTAATTTCTGATCTAAAAATGTGACAGAACAACTAACTTTCTCCCATCATATGTATTCACACATATTGAATTAAAGAAAGATAGATGAAGGTTATTTTTTTCATTTTCTGATAACTGTGATGGTATGAAACATGTCCTTGCATCTTAAGAAGAACTATCTCTAATTTTTTTGCTTTTTTTTTTTGTAATAAAAGAAGTATATTGATCATCTAACCTTGAAAATATAACTGATTTAGACAATTAGTTTTGGGGTCAGGGTCCCTATTTGCCTACATCTGTAGTCCTACCTAAATATAAATTATAAAAATAATCCAATAACGTCAATAAGCATCAAGGCTGATACTCTTTTGTCCCCTTTAGTTATTTCTGTGGAAGATGGATGGTCTAACCTTGGCAAATAAAGTGTCTTACTCTAAAAGTTGTTTCTTAATTTAAAATGGTTTCCTGCAGTTTCCAGGAATATTTCTTGGTACTTCCTCTTCATTTTGGTGTTGTTAGAACTTGCTAGCAAGCAACCATTGACCTCCCACTGCCCTGTGAGCAGTGCTTAGGCAACAATTTTTGTAAAGTCACAACTTCAGAACTTCCAGTTTTCCACATTCCTTCCTAAAAACAACCCATCAGCCATCTAATTCATGTCTAGAGGTGAGCTCATTCCCCTCACCACCATGGGCTGCCATCTCACATGTAACAGTTCAGTTTCAAAACCAACTTTGAAATGATTTTTCTAAGTTCTTAAAGGGCTTGCAGACAATAATCCTCCCTTCTGCCACTATTCACTCTCCATACTTATATATATAAGTGGTCCATTTGTCCATAGCTTAATCCAGGTTTAAAATTCCATTAATCTTTGCTCACACAGTCAGACTCCTTACACCACTCCTTTACTCCTTTATACATTCTCCATTTCAATTTTCTGCCTGTACTGTAACTCCCGACTGCAATGTCGCAGAGTTCAAAGTTTATAGTACTTGACAGCTACTGGTAGCTAGGAGTGCCAAAAAATTTTTTAAATTATCGAGAATTGTTGCTTATGTTTCATCGTGGCTCACTATACACAGAATTTTCCCACTACATTTTTTTTCCATTCACTCATGTTAGTAATACCACCAAAGTCCTCTTCTATGGATATTCTGTTTTCTGTCTGTAGCCTAAAAACTGTTACTGATTATATTAGGCAAATTTAAAAACCAGTAGTACTTTGAAAATTCTGTTGCTAATCTTATACCCAGATGTTACACAAGTTTTATTTCAGGTTACTCTCTATATGAAAAATCACATGGAGTGAACTTTATATTGAGCTTTATATTTTCTTATGATTACCAATTTATATGCACTATTTGTTTCTTGTACATCTACTCTTTACACTATCTACAGCTTGTGTATTTTCATTCAGTTCTCTTTATTCTGACTAGTTCAATTACAGTTCTGTTTGCCTTTCTTTTGATTTTCAGCTTTGATATTAATGTTCATATTTTGTGCCAAAGACTGAAAAATTCTCTGAAGCTAAAAGATTTTAACAGCAAGCCAAAACTATTGGAGTAAGTTTTTATAATTTCAAGTATTCTGAGGAGGCTTTGTAAAAGGTAAAATTGAAAATGCCACAGATTCAGTTTTTAAAGTACTTCAGCACTTGCATTAGCAAATCCTATTGTCTTGAAATTAGATTGAATTGCTGAAGTGCCTGAAGCAGATTTAAAAATGCATCATAGGCTCCAGAGTCACTTAGTGAATGTCTGCACTGCAGATGAACTATATAAAAGCTGCACAGAGATCCACCAAGGCTCATTTATTCCCTCTCTATTAAACCACTCTTTGCAGACCAGTGTGACGCTATGATTTAGCCCTTTATACATTTAAGTTTATACTGGGGAACGGGAATCTCAGCCCATACCACTCCTACCAGTTTGATGCCAGTGCCAGAGGGACTGAAGGTCAGCAGGAGAGCACCTGAAAGGCAGCACAAAGGAATTCCATCCACTCCAGTCACTAAGGCAATTTCATGGGTGCCCTAACTCTATGAAAATGCACATCACATGGGAAAAAAAACAGGATTTAGAGACATTCACACACCTGCAGGGCCACGACCTTGCTGGTATCATGGAGACATGATGGGATGGCTCCTGTGACTGGAGCATTGAAATGGAAGGACACGGGCTTTTTAGGAAGGACAGTCAAGGAGACAAGGAGGGGATGTCACCCTCAGCTGTCCCTGAGATGAAGTCCATGGTGCTTCCTTTGGGGATGGATGAGGAGCCAACAGAGTTTATGGGTCAGGACTAAAGGGAGGGAATGGACAGATGACATCATGGTGAGGGTCTGCTGCAGGCCACCCAGCCAGGAAGACCAAATGGATGAGGTCACCTAGAGACAGATAAAAGCAGCCAAATTGTTCACAAGCCCTATCCCTCATGTGGGATATAAACATCCCAATACCTATTGGAAGGACAACAAAGCAGGGCATAAGTAGTCCAGGAGGTTCCTTCTCCTTCTCCAAGGGGTAGAGGAGCCAGAAAGGAGAGGTGTTATGCTGGACCTTGTTCTCACCAATAAGGAGGAGCTGACAGGGATTGTGAAGCAGCCTGGGCTGCAGCGACCATGAAATGGTGAAATTTGAGATCCTTAGGGCATTGGGGAGGTCACAAAACAAACTCACTTCCCTGGAGCTCAGGAGAGCAGATTTTCTCCTCTTGAGGTACTCTGCTTGGTAGAGTCCAATGGGATCTAGTGGAATGTGTCCTTGAGCATAGAGAGTGGAATTAGATGATTGCACTTGCTGTGACCCCTTGTTCAGCTTGGCCAGGGGGAGCTGGCGAAAAAAGGGACAGGAATGATGGTCTTGCCCAAAATAATAAATACTTCAATAACAAAATAACAAACATGGAAGCTGCAGAGTATGGGAGCAAGATCCAAAGACCCAGAGAGCGTGGCCCACCAGCCAGGTATAGGGGTCTTTTGAGTGCAAGGGTCCAGGAGCTGAATCAACTGAGAACAAGAACCAGAAACCTGACCAAATATAGGACAGTTCTATTAACATACTGACTCCCATGACCCCACTCTTCTCACCATAACCTGGCTAGGTGTGCCCCCCTCAGTATCCTATTTCCCATGGCCTTCTGCATATGCTACTGAGGCAAAACCACTATTCATCCTGACTGGATGCAACTCCATAATTGTTAAGGTCTCTTCCCAAAACCATTCTATGATTCTGTGATTACAACACAGCCTGACGTACAGATGACTTCTTCATGATTGCAATAGATGATATGGTCAAATTAGCTTAAAACTACATTTCTCAGAAATGTTTCTCACAGTTAAGAGGTTTTCAAAGAGTTGAGAGCTGAATGTCCTCTAACAGGAGCAATTTTCTTTGTTCACACATAATTTTCATGGAATGTACATTCACAGATGAGAGGTGTTTGATTTCTACAGCACTTGAATCCTTCTCATGGCCATGCATACAGTGCTATACTGTAGCTGTAATGTAAGAGTCCACTATGCAGTTGGAAGAAGAAATACTGCTACTGATTGGATTCCTGAAGACAGAAATATTAAGTTGTACTATAGACAATGAAGCTAATGAAACATGATTTTTTTTCATATTTGAGTCTTACTTCATTTATGTCAATGTCTTGGTTTGGAAAGATGGATGTCTGCCAAGGAAGGCAGGAGCCTCCACTGAAATGGAAAATGTAAACCCCCTCCCTCCAAACTGTTATAAATTTGAAATTAAGGAGGGCTCTCAGGCAAAAATATGGGAGCAGGAATAACTGTTTTTTATTAGGGAAGAAAATAAAAAGATAAAATAAACAATGCAGTAAACTAAAACAACACTGACAGAATCAGAGCACAACCTGATACCCTGTTGGTAGCAGTCCAACTGGAAATGTGGCTGCAGTCATCCTGAAGTGTCAGTTATGGTTCTGTTGGAGCAGTGATCCTGTAAGAAAGGTGCAGTCTTCGTCTGAAGATGCAGTGGAAGAGGCAGCTGTTCCTCTGGGAAATCCAGTGGAGAAAGCCCTGCTGGTGTTCCAGAATCTCCAGATTATGTCTGGGTAGGAATGCTTGGCTCTTCCTTCTGGGCAGAACATCTCTCAATGGGATGCTATAGCTCTTATCAGTCATGCAGTGAAATTCAATAGCCTGTTATCCTCCCCAGAGGGAGGAGTGTTTGTGGAAGAGATAAGGAAAACTGCACACTTAACAGAAGACAACTGCCATAGAGATGGCAAATAGAATACAATTTGCTTGGCAATCCAGGCAAATAGAATACAATTTGTTTGGCAGTCCAGGGCAGTCAGCCACATCGCCCTGGTAAAATTACCTCTTCTCTGCAGCAGATGATACTTTATGGAGTACACATACAAGAAGAGAAAAACAAGCATTAGTGTTGAACTACATGCATGTGTAATGGCTGCTTGTTACTAAAGGGAATGTGTAATGGCTGATTTCACACTACATTGGCCTCAAGAGAGGTTTTTTTTTGTCTCTTTCTACCTTTAGTCAACACCACTTTCAGTAAATTTGTAGGGACATCATTATTATCTTCAAGAATTCTACACGGTTTTCATTGACATTAAAATTGCCCAATATATTTCAAAATTATTGAGAAGGAACTGACATATAAACTTAGAGGAATAGACTTCAAATTAATCTCATTTCATGAGGAAAAAGATGTTAAATTTTCCATTCATAATAACCATTATCAGGAATTATTCTGAATACAAACACAGTATAAACTGTATCAAATTGCACGTAGGAGTCCTCTGATAATCGGGGATGAACATTAAGTTTATCTATGAAGAGTTATAACTTTAAAAACAGGGAAACAAAAAGAAAAAAAAAACAAAACCCTGAATCTTCTCCAGTATGTGCTTGATTTCTCTTCTCTATTTATTGAGCTTCTGAATAAGTTACTCATCCAGAGCTCCCCAGGTGTCATATTTTTCTGCCGACAAAACAATAAAACAATACCAGAACATGTTTGGATTTTTTCTGTTCTTTTACCTAGAAGTCCTTCATATGTTTTATTTATATTTTTTCCATCCCAGGTTACACAAAATTAAACATTTATTATGTGCATTTCCAAGCAGGATGCTGAAGCTACAGTTCCCAGAAGCATCTGTGTTAACATTTAAAATTTGGAAAAAACAGAGATTTAAGAGAGACCATTTGAAGCTTCCTCTTCTTGGTCTGTTGATAAAAAGCAAGCAAAGCAGGAATCCTAGCTGTAACTGCTCAGCAGAGGTAATTTGAAACAAAGAAATGATCTGGCACAGAGGGAAATAAGGTCCAGTTGCAAGAAGGGTTTGGAAGGTTGGAACCAGGAGTGTCAGAGACAAAACACGCCTTGGCAGGGAGTGAAGTCTCATGCCTTGGCAAAGAGGTGAGATGCAGCCTCAGCATTGCCTTGTAGGCATCCAGGAACAGGAGCCCTCAGGGGCTCAAGCTCAGTGGCCACCTTTGGATGCACCCCCAGCTGGGCTGAGGCGCTCTTGGGACTGGTGCTGGTGCTGGTGCTGGTGTATCCAAGGAAAGTCCTTGTGTCCCATATTTGCAGACTCTGTGTAAAAAAATGTGTTGTGATGGGACTTTAAGCAAGCATTGTTGATTAATAATTTTCTGTTATATTTAAGCACAAATGTGTTTAGTTTTCTTTAAGGGGTACCATAAAAATTCTCTAGCACAAGCCTCTTTAGAAAGAAGCTTTATACAGAGGACAATTTTCATCTAGTTTTTGTCATAACTGTTCCCTGTCAGGAGAAATAGTCCAGTTTGTTAGCCTTTATGGTGAGAGATATTTACCAATCCCTCATCTAAATTTGTGTACTTCTGCAGAAGATCTTCATTGCAGTTTAACATTACTATATATAAAAATGACAAAATATGTGGGTAAGTTTAATACAACAATATTTTTTTAAATAAAATCAGGATTTCCCTGCAAATAGGATAAGAGCTTGGTAGCCAGTGTCAAACCTAGAGACCAGGAAGGTCACTGTGCTGGCTACTGGATGAGCCATGGAGTCCCAGGCAGCTGCTGGGGAGACCATTGAGACTGGGGGTCAGCTGAGACACCCATTTGTGTGTGTGGGTGAGCATGAAGAAAATGAGGCCAGGGCATCTGGGATCAGCTGCCAGACAAGTCTGAAAGTATAAGCCTAGTCTGGAGGGCTTCATAACATGCCCTTAGACCTCACAGTCATGCAATATCATGGTCATGGTCATGTAACAGCTGAGACATTTGTGCTCCTCATGTAAAGCTATTTTATGTACTAGATCTTTTTTCTATTCAGTTTGTGTTTCTAACTAGTGGAACAGTTTCAGTTGAGTCAACTCTGAACTCTTCCTCCATTTTCATGTCTCCTTTGCGTATGGAATACAGAAAAAGTAAATTTCCCCTAGCAGAGGAATATAGTGATGCTTTCTAGGGAAAGCTAATGCTTTCCCATTCCTTCTCTATTCTCACCTACCTTATGTCTCAAAAGTATTCTACACTGGTCTCCAGACTTGCCATTTATCTACTATCCTCAGTCATAAAGAAAATGTTTATTGTGAATGAAGGCTTCCAGGGATTCCTAGAGGAAACTTGTTTTCCAGAGAAATAACTAAAACCATCATGGAACATCATGTACATTGTTATTTAAAGTCAAGTAAAATACATCAAACTAGAAACATTATTCAGCTTTTGAAAGCTAGAAATTCAGAAGCCCAGGCTAGGGGCACTAAAGGAGAAAACAATTATTTTAGCATGCTTTTGTGGTGCATGGTTGTGGCTATGCTTGGCAACTGGTTGTTGGGGCTGCAGTAACACAGGAGTGCAGGCAGAGCCCTGCTTACAGCCCTGTTTATCTTAACGCCCATATTATTTCTCTCAGTAGAAAAAACAGAAAAGTGTCTAAAAATGTGGGTAAAAATCCTCTTTAATTGAATCAGGGATAGCTATAACAGCTACATCTTTATGGAACAGAAATTAAGTAGCAGTGTAAAGCAATAGACAGCATTGCCCTCATGGATTTGAGAAGCAACAGCCTGAGTAATTTGCTGCCTTCTGGCTTGTGGTAACTCTTGCACCCTGCATGAGCTAACTTTACACTGAAAATGCATTTCTCATTTTATCTGACAGTCATCTCTCAAGGATTGTCAGTCTATTGGTCTCCTTTTCAGACCAACAATCTGCTACCCTACTGAGAGCACTCTCCACTCCCACCAAAGGATAATTAAGATTATCCTGTCTGAATGCTTCCTTTCACCCCTACAAAATTTGAAATAAACTACTACATAAAAAGTGCTCACATAGGTATATAATTAAATCCTTTAGTAATAATCCCTTTATTTAAGTCAGTGCAATATCTTATGAGTGGAAGACCTGCAGCTCACCATTTGAAGTCTTGTTAATTACTCTATTCAGGAAAACCACTGTGCCCACACAAAGCCTTCTCCAGATGGAAGCATATGCAAAGATTTGGCCTGATCAGTACAGGATAGGATGTGCTGGTGAGCACTGACTGCGCTTGCATCAGGGACTGATTCACTGAGTAGGTTTCCACATCAGCTAAAATGATGATTTAGGGCATGGTATTCTTAAATATGCTGCATTCATTAAAGACAGACATATTAGCAAAGGATACCAAGTGATTTTTTTTTTTTTTTACCTAATTTTCCACAACAACAGAAATAACCTCAGGGCTGCTAATCTCCTTTCACCTCCTTACAGTGTCCTTGTATTTTCCTTTGCATGCAGGATTCTTCCCTGGCCTCACTCCTACACAGATCTGCAGTGCTGTTTTCCCTGGCTAATAGCTGTCACATTCTACTCTAGAAAAAACTGCTCCTCTGTGATGGGCAAGGTGTTAGTTCCAAATGAAGTTTGCTGGCTGTTATATTATTTTCCAGGGTGAAATTAGATCTATAGTCACATAACATCAAATGGAGTATTTTCACCTGAAAACAGCTTTGGTAATTTTCTCTGATGAACTCCTTAACTTCTGGTTGCCAGATCTTCTTTATGAGATGTGCTTATAAATTCCATACAGGCCCTCCAATAGTCTTCTCAATAATCATGAGGCATCTACACTAAATGAGCAACACCAAGGAAGAACTGGGCACTGAAAGGCTAGATATCATTCCTAGTACTGTTATTGCACTAATTTCTAGCACACTATTAGCCTAACTGAAGTAGCATTCTTTCCAAACAATTCACAGGCACAGCTTGTGAATTAGCCAACACAATGTACACTTTCAGTATGGTTTGAATGTAGCTGCCTGAATTGGAAACAAAGACAGTTTAAAAGCAAGGACATAGCCAGATTTTACCCCCTGGTCTCAGACCCAGAGCTACTGTCCCAGCGTAAATGTCCCCTTAGGATCAAGTGATCATTTTAGTACATAGCCATGCACAGTGTAACAGTAAAAGACAGTAATAAGCAATTTGTCTGTGTGTCTAACAATCCCAGATGGGTGTCATTTACACACATGGTAGGTTCAATCTTAGTTAACAAATCTATCATACATGGAGATACCTTGCAATATGCCTGAGAAGTCAGGTAGATGAGTCATTGTTGGTCCCTTGAAATCCAGGTGAGGTATAGGTGTCCTCTGGCCCCAGAACTAGGTATGAATTTTTCTTAAAAATGTCTATATTTCAGTTACACAGCAGCAAGGTAAAATTAGGTTTTCTGTAGCAAAAGTAAGAATGGAGAGATCTTGCAAGAGGTCTAGAAGAATCTCTGAGAATTTTCGAATTCCAAATTAAGACATTTCCATTTAGGTGTCTACGTGGAGTCATAGAAGTTCATACGTCATTATTGTCAGTAAGGAACTGAGTTCAACTGACATGTCCAAACATGTGATTATTGTCATGTGAAAACATGACAATAAGCACAAAATAGCCAAGATATTCTAAAGAACTGACATAAATGGCAGTAGATTTATGGAAGACATCTTGTCCATCTGGATGAGCAACTGGGAGCCAAGAATATCTAAGCAACTGCATTAAAATGCAAATATTTTCCATAACTAGTGCTTTCTATGTACATAAACTAATCAGACCATATAAATGTGTGATGGAGTTGGCTTTCAGCATCCTATTGACCAACCTTAAGGTCACAAAGCCCAAGATGGAAGCAAAATTACACTTTATACCTTTAGCAAAATCTGGGGCTTTTCCCCTTTCTTCTAGCTTCAGATCTTAGTCAGAGAATATGGTAACACTAAGCCACAAAACAATGAACAGGAATAACTTGGAAAGACTTTTCTTATTTAAAATTTTAGTATTCAAACTCTGGTGTCAGTAGTGGTAGAAAGAAAGTGTTTGTGTAAGATAAAGCTACAAAGGCAGATATTGTTGAAAATAAATGTAGTAAAAAAGGACAAACAACACATTTTTGTAAAAGAAAGCAACTTTTTATAGTCATTAATTACTAATTATTCCCCAGCAATAAATAATGGAATAGTCAAAGTTGTTAGTATAATTTCTTATTCATCAGGAATGTCAAGTAGAAAGAATCACTTACAATTTGCATATAATTGAAATTAAAGCCACTTTCATGTATAAATAATGCAATAAAATGTTAAAAAGTTAGACTTTGGCTATCAGTTGGCATCACATTAGCAGCTTTCTCATAATGCTTTAAAGTCAGAAAGACACATAAAAAGATTGAATTTCAGGATATTTGACAACCATTTTTCATTTCAGGACAAAAAAAAATTGCTGTCCATACTCACCACACAAAGGAGAGTTGAGCCTACACAAGCCAATGGTCATTTTATTTTCAACTCACCAAGTGCTATCCTATCCAGTCTTTTGGAAAAGTGATTTAATTTACATCACTGTGGATGAACAAACCCATCCAGATTTAACCTTGAGCCACCCTGAACTGCTTCTGATAGCCTGTGTATCTCTATTGCCCTTAGTGGAATCATAATAATGAAAATAAATTAATAAATAGCTGTTATTGTGTATTGCTCCCCAAGGGAAGGGGAAGGTGACAGCGAGCAGGCAGGGCACTGTCCCCTCCAACACAAGGGCAGATTTGCAACACTCAAACAAGAGGAGCAGAGCAGGCTGGTGACAGACACCAAAACCAACCAGCAGCACAGTGACAGCCAAACATCTCTGTATTTCCCTCCTTATCTGCCAACAGGATTATATGGGTTACAACTGCACTTTGAGCTTAGGCAGCCAGAGACAGGGGTGTTGCAGAGCTTCTAGGTGTGCGTGGGCCCTGACATTATTTTCTGGAAAATATGTCATAAAAGAAAGAGAAATTCAACATGTAACAATAGTCATAGAACAGGTTTACAACATATTTCTGAAATCTGAAAGACCAAAAAATTTGTACATTTGAACTCATTAATCTGATGTGTTCATGGATTGATTCAATGAGGTCACCCCCTAGATTCCTTCAATGAAACCCTGAAACAATCATTAATGATTAGAAGTGACATACAATGAGCATTTCAAGAAATTGCCTTTCTTTCCTTTCTCCTGCCTCCATAAGGACAGGCAGCCATCTCCTACTAAGGGGGTTGAATATGGATCTCCAGTTTAGCAGCATTCTGCAAGTCAGACTGCTCTGGGTAGTCTGCACACATGGAAGCAGCTGTAACAAGCAAGGGGTAGATGTCCCTCCACTAATAAAGTCAAGGGTGTTTAGAGCTCATAACCTGGAGCTGCAGAGCATCTTGCAGCTGTCATCACTCCAGGACAATCAATTTTGTGGGATGCAATTCTGTATCTTAATGACACTAAAAGCGGTCCTCTAACATCTTGGACAGAATGTAATTTTTTGAGAAAGATATGTTTAAGTTACAGCAGAAATGACTGGAGTGCTCTTCAGGGCATCCCTGATAATAAACTATTTCTGTGACTTAAATTATGAAAATTCCAAGTTTCATTGCTGTCAGATTAATTTACAGGAAAATGTAAAGATAGAAAATGCTTTATTTTAGATCTGAGTCAGAAACAGAAACTCATGGTGAAGGAGCCCTATTAAGTATGACAGGGTAAATTCAGCAATCTTAAACTGATAGTAAGAAAGCTGGAAAAATTCTCCAGAGGAACCCAATTTATTCTCATAGACACGACAGATTTAGGCTGAAGAGTTCTTTTAATGAAGGATACTTACTTAGAAAGTGGAAATCACTTCATTCCCATGACAGGGAAAAGTAGAATAAAAACTGCTTTCAGAAATGAAGGGGACTAAGCAAGTACAAGAAACTAGATCAGCCTGGAGTTATTTAAGAACACAGAAAATATGGCAATACTCTTCAGAAGCTAGCTTTTTCTAAAATTATCTGTTGGAGAGTTTAAGTTTCCTTCTAAATTATTTAAGAAATAAGAGTGAGTTATCTCACCATGCAGCAAAAACAAGAACTATCACTGATAATAATAAAAGGACTCTTATCTGTAATAAGTTTCAATTTCACAAGAAAATAGCCCTAAAAGCCAGAATGGTTGGCTTTGAAAACTCTTTTCCATTTAACCACCTTACATTCAGGTTTTCTAACCAGAGGAAAAAAGAGAAGGAATTCCTGTATTAGTTCAAGAGAATTTATCTTTGATGTTATGCTCACAATGTTTATCATTCAGCTAAGTCTCCACGTTTCTAAGCGGAGGTTGCACTGCAACCACTGGAGATAGAAAAATTGAACATGAAAACAACTATCATTGCAAAGAGCTTTGAGGTATTCCAGTGAAAACTGGTTATTATCTGATATGACTTTATTGCCTACAGTAGCACACTCTGTGCACTCAATATTTCCAGCTTCCTTACTGCTGCCTACACTGCAGAAATGCACACTCTGGTAATTAGCAGCACATAGGTAGCCCTAAGGACACACACAAAAAAATTAAATAGAATACACATGAAGTAACATAAATTTGTCCCATTTCCTTAACAAAATGCACCAGATTAAATCTATTCTAAAACTTACCTCTAAGAGTGAATTTTTAATTTTGTTTTAAATAGCAAAGAGGTATAAAACCCAGGTTCAACTGAGTGAAATTTTTAAATGCAGATTTTAATAAAAATGCGTTGAGCATTTTGGAGGCTATGTATTTTCTTTCCTATAAGAAACTTCACTGAACTCTGTAGAAAAATATGAGGCCTTGCACCAGACAACTGCACATAATGCAAAGTGATGCAACACTCCAGCCTCCTACAAGGGGAGGTGCCCAGGCATTCCCATCTGGCCCAACTGAGTATCAATCCATTGAACTCTATGTTTTTGGGGAATCCTCACCACCAAGAAGATCAGAAGAAGAGGATCAACAGGCCACCATCAGGAGTAGTGATATTTTCTTCTTAATCTGTCTCTCTCACTCTCTTTTCCCCCTTCCCCTACTTTTCTATTTCTTTCTCTCTCTGTCTCTCACACTCATACTTACTGTTAAATAAAATCCATACTACTGACTTTGGCTTATGGGCTTGTTTCATTTTGATTCAGGCAGAGGCTTCTCTCTGATAATTTTAATAACCAGGTCACAACATCTCCTTATAGTAATATCAGCAACAAGCTTATCTCCCTAAAGCCATCCTCTACTTCTTATCCAAACATCCTGAAGATTCATTACCTGTGACTGGACTGACAGCCCAGGGTCAGCTTGTTTCTCCATGCTACACTATCTCAAACCAGATTTACTTGTAATTCTGAGTCATCTTGACTTGTTTCTAGAGGAATTTAGTGAAAGAAACTATCCATGCTTTTTCAGCATCAGTGTGCTTGGCAAGAATATCACCTGAGGTGTTTCAGATTCAAGAAAGATCATATTTTCCTAGCCTCAGTTGTTCAGTGTGTACATTAAATAAAATAAAAATATAACTTTGCAATTCATGAGGACAGAAGCTTAGCTCAAGAGCATTTCTATCTTAAAGTCCTTGCTAAAAAGGCTAAACACCTAAAACAAATAACTAAGTGCCTAAAATATTCTTTATGATTTTATGCATCAAATCATTTTCAAGACAACTCTGAACATTACCAGCACACTTGAAAGGCTGTATATTTAGAACATGCATGAAGGTGCTTACTCTCAGTATCTGTTTACCCAACTGTTGAAGGTGAGAACAATGAGGCAATTCCATGTGTTCCCACCAGGTTGTCAGGTTGAGACACAGGGGCATTGGGGTAGTGGAGGTTTCTCTGGGAATCCGAGCACATTTCCCACCTTATGGACCACATGCATTCTGGACACCTTCTCTCAGTCTTGTGCTGCTCCATTTTTTTTGGTCTTCCAGGTCTTGTTCTCTAATATCATGTCTCTCCACCCACAGTCTCACAGAATTTTTTTTCTCCAGTCACTAAAATCAGAGTGTCTGTATCTGATTATCTCACAGTCACTGATTTCCCCCTGAATCTATAGCCCTGTTGACAGTGGTCTTTGTTTAGTACATAGTTTTTGGGCTATTAATCCATAACCCAGACAGAGAGGACTATTGTTCCATGAACCCAGCTATAATCTACACTGACTATAAACCTAATCCATCTGTCCCTACATCCAATATATTTGTTAACCTAGAAATCTTATATAAAAGGTTTGAATCACACAGTGAAATCTTCTCCTAAAAGAATTTCTGTCAAGGGCCAAACAAAATGTTTGCCACTCTTCTCATGGTAAGCTAAATGGAAAAAAGAATCATTAATTTTTTTCAATATCTAAGATAAAGCCATGGTAATAATGAAATTCTTTAGTTATGACTAATCTTCCAGTGGACTTAGAAACCAAATCATGTATTGGAAGTTTTTCTTCGCTGTTCCATGGAAAGACTAATGGGAAAAAACTGCAATATGCGTGCCTTGCAAGAAAGACAACTGTCTATGATGAATAACCTGTTTTCAACCTCCTCTCGTCTCCCCAGCATCCAGTCCCTGTACAATAGCATATAGATGAAGAAATAACAGGCTCAGAGACATTTCAAGAAATCACTCAAAACCAGGAGCAGACTGGTTATTAAGATAACTGCTTTTGTCTCTGGAAATCGTGAAAAAGTCATCTTTGATTTATTAACAAAATCACAGAATCACAGAATAAGCTTAATTGGAAAGGATCCACAAGGATCCTGAAATCCAACTCCTGGCCCTGAACAGGGCCATCCTCAAAAATCCTACCACGTACCTGAGAGCATTGTCCAAACTCTCATTGAACTCTGTCAGGCTGGTGCTGTGACCACTTCCTAGGGAGCCTGTTCTAGTGCCCAACCACCCTCTGAGTGAAGAACATTTTTCCTAATATCCAATCTAAACCTCCCCTGACACAGCTTCAGGCCATTCCCTCAGGTCCTGTCATTGCTGACCACAGAGAAGTCATCAGTGCCTGCCCCTCCTCTTCCCCTCATGGGGAAGTTGTAACCACAGTGATGTCTCTCCTCAATGTCCTCTTCTCCAGGCTGAACAGACCAAGTGACCTCAGCCACTCCTCAAAAAGTTTCCCTTCAAGGTCCTTCACCATCTTTGTTGCCCTCCTTTAAGTGTTCCCAAATAATTTAACGTATTTCTCATACTGTGGCACCCAAAACTCTCCCAGCAGTGGAGATGAGGCCGCCCCAGCTCAGAGCAGAGCAGGACAATCCCCTCCCTTGCCTGGCTGGTGGTGTTGTGCCTGATGCACCCCAGGACAAGGTTGACCCTCCTGGCTGCCAGGGCACTGCTGACTCATGTTCATCTTTCCATCAGCCAGACCCCCAGGGCCCTCTCCATGGCACTGCTTACAGCATCTCACTCCCCAGTCTCTCCATGCATCCAGGGTTGCCCCATCCCAGGTACAGAATCTGGCACTGTCCCTTGTTGAACTGCATGTGGTTGCTGATTGCCCAGTACTATGATTTGCTGAGGTCTCTCTGCTTTATGCATTAAAATATTATAGTTTCATTCATTCACGTTTTCTCTTGCTTAGATTAAACCCCTTCAAATGCTTCAAGATTTATGCTTTTGCTAGTGATTTTATCTTATTTGAAGTATTTCAGCCTGCTGAAATTGTTTCTCAGAAATTAAAGCTTGGTGCACATGAAATGGGCACTAAATCTGGTGATATTTTACTAGTTATCCTACCTCTTACACATAAGATCTCCTGTCAGGACTTACCAGAAAGGAAACTATTTGTTGCAAGAGAATAACATTGCTGACTAATCTTTAGCTGCCATTTCAAGGCAACCCTTCACAGTTGCTATTTCATCAGTCCATACTCCTGCCCAACCCCAGAGCATAAATACATTGTTATGTTCACCCTTCCTCTCAGCAGACCTACACTACACAGCTTGTTTTTGGCATAACAAACCGCTCAGTCTCTACTTCATATACACATTCAGGACTATAATTAAAACAACAGTTTCATGTTCTAGTAATTTTCCTCCATCATGGAATACTGGGCATTACTGCCAGGTTTAGGCACTGAAGGAGATAGGCTGTAGATGTGACTAAACAGGAAAAATCTTATGGAATTCTATGCCTAGTGTTTAGTCTTCAGGACATATTCAGGGCAAGTGGGCACACAGCTGGGGGTGGATGATAAAAATTAAGCATGATGGAACATTATATCCAAATATGTATGTCTTCTCTCTGACAGTCTGTGACTACTTATAGTCTTCCTCATGGACTTCACAAGTCCCACGACCATTATCTTCTTTGAGGTTTTATGACATGTGTCTTCTTAGAGTATGTAGAAGACTAATTGTGTGGACAGGAATCCCAACATGGTTAGAAAAATATAAAAAGAAAGGAAAAAAGTCCACCAAAATTTCTGAAGTGAATAATGAGAGGAAGAAAAAGAAACACAAAGGATAGAGGCTCAGACTGGAAATACCTGGAGCCATGTAAGGTATACCTGAAATCTCCCTGAGCTGCCTAACTCACAGGACATTCTACATAGGCATTTTATATTTGGATCATCTCAGAATTGCCCCGTGTGAAACTTGTATGTGTCCCAGTAGCTCCTTGGGGAAAATAAGCAGAAGCAGGAGTTCAGCAACAATGAGAAAAGAGTGGTCAGAGCAACAAGCTCTGGGTGCAGATGCCCAACCACTGTCAATCCTCTTTTAAATATTACTGGCTGCTTATCTGAGCTATGAGCACCATATTTACAGACTCAACAGAAATAAATAGGATCCTTCTGAATACTTAAGAGTGTAACATCGGACACAAATGGGAGATTCAGATTTCTCAATAGTGTGTGTAGAATGCAGATGTCATTGGCCAAAACTTCACAACTTATGTACATTTCAGGGCACCATTTTGTGTACAATTAACTGAATATTTCTGCACACATAAATAATGAGCAGATCAAGTTCAGATGTGAATTGTGCAGACTTCAGCCAGCTTGCATCTTTACAAATTTGATCCTGTGTCTGGGAACAAACTTTATTATTTTAAACAAAGTTGTGTTTCTCATTGCCAAGGTACTCAGTAACTTCAGAAGTTCCTTGAAGGCAAAGTCCAAGTACCATGAGATTGATTGTTCATAATTTCTCCAACCTGAGAAAAAAATTCTGCCTTATGTTACTTTAATATCAGTTGGGGTGAAATTTGCATTTACTTATGGAATGACAGGCTTCCCTAACTTCACATAAAAAAGACAGAAGTTATCAGTACTCACTGAAAATATTATGAATTCTAGAGTAAAAAGAAAAAGGTTTTGTTAAACTCTGTGCATGTGTGTAATAGGCAAGACACAACTGGCTTGTGATACACAGTAAGTCAGGAAACCAGCTACCATTTGTTTGGCACTCTTTTAGACACTTTATGCTACTTTATTATACAATTTTCTCTTTAATACCATTGGGTAACATCTTACAATTGTGCACACAGAAGAAAAGATCATCTTTTAAGTTCCACTGTCACCCACTTGCTATGTAGTTATTATAAATGGCATTCATATAAAATTGCAGAGGTAAAAATTGCAGAGAGGTGAAACTATTAAGAGAATAAATGGTGGAATGAAGAGGGAATGAGGGGGCAATATCAATCATATTCTATCACACCATTGTGAAATTGCTATACTTGGTGAGTTGTAATAACTTAAAACAGAGACTAAGAGTCTTAAGGAAAAGTGTAGATCAATGTTACTTTCTTCCTCTTTTATTCTTAAATAGGAATATTTCCTTTCTGAACTGATGAAGAAGGTGCATTTAAAAACCAAAGTTTTCTTGACAAGAACTACAGAGCACATTCATGTCTAAAGGTATTTTATCAGATTGAAAACATTAAAAAACAGATTGGAAACATTAATAAGCATCTTCTGAGACTACTTCCCAGACTATTCTAAGCATCTTCTGAGACTACTTCCCAGACTGTTCTAAGCAGAACACCACTGCTTAGACTGCTTCATGTAGCCAAAGATACTTTCTGTCCCAAGTGGTAAGTATGCTTATTTCACTCAATATGCAAAGAAATGTTAACTCTGATTCCTTCAGGCTGCTGCTTTGGAGACTGAACATGAAATTATTTATATTGTGCTATTGGTAACAGCTAGGCTCATTGAAAGGAACTGAGTGGCAGGTAGTCTACTGAATTATGGCTTAGCATCAAACCAGGCTTAGTCTTTGTTGTTAGGGTTAAAAGGTACCTGCAAAACAACAACAGCAAAAACAACAACACCAACAATGAGATAATAGTACTGAGATTTCCTGGCACATATGCAGTGAGTTTTGGCTGAGGAAAAGAAAAGCATGGTTCTGTGCTTTTCACATTCCAGAAATACAGCATCAAAATGACATTGTTTGTGATGAAAAGTGCCTCATAAAAACAAAGCAAAGGACAACTTCCTTCTTTCCTCACCAAAAACATTATTGAGGATTTGATCCACCCTTTCTGAACTCCATTTCTACTTCTTGCAATGTGATTTGCATAAGATCTCCTGTGTATAGGTACACAGGAAATCATCTCATTTGTGTTCATCTGATGTCTTTCCCACCACACAACAGCTCAGCTCTTTCCTTTTCATAGATTTAACATCCCTGCAGTGCTGAGGTGTGTGGGGAGAGGGAGTCCAGAGGTGATGTTCTGATGATCACCCCGCCAAATTAGGGCTGAGCCTGGTTTTTCTGGAGATCCTGGTTCCTGCTGCATCCATGGGTCTCAGTGCAGAGTACTGTGCAAAGTCTACAAGTCACAAATGAAAAAAGCACAGACAAATGGGGACCTATAAGACACAGGGAACAAAAGACCATAATAATTGTATACAAGAGTGGGAGTTTCAGTACAAGAATGAAAGACCCTACTACAAATCCTCTGGTCCACCCTTGCACTCTGAGGCAGAAGCAGTTGCATGGCTGTAATGTTGGGCAGGCACTTGTCTGATCCATCCTTCAAGTGCATCGGTATGACAATTGCACAAATGCCTCAGGTCTTGGTGCTCCACCAAATGTACTGTTAGAAAATTTGTCTCATGTTAATCCTCTTTGCTACAGAGCTGACCAAACCTCCTAATTCTTGACAGTAGACAAGCAGACATGGAAAATACAGTATTCCCATACTCTTTTTTTGTTTCCAAGTTTTTGGCTAAACCTTCTCAATCTTCCCAGGGCTAAAACATTGCAATTCATCTGAGTTCTTTTTCATTCTGAATGTTTCCTATGGGATCACTTTCCTATGCGTAGGTCTCATAGGTTCACAGATGTACAAGGCCCAACAATGTTTAAGAATTCCTCCTGATGACTTGCCAATGTTGAGTAGAGAAGTGTTTAATTTCCATCTCTTACAGGATGTGCTTCATTTACATGTCCTTGTTTCATATTATGATGTTTTGGCAATAGCTTGAAATGAATGACTTGTCATCTTGTGTTTGCTTGCAGACAAGCAGTCCATCAAATAGCAGTCCATCAAATATTATCCCACAATGATTTCTATATTGACAGAAAATCTTATTCTTGTCCTTCACATATCCTTGCTCTCCAGCATAATAAAATTGTTTCTTCCTGTTATGTTTTAAACTGGTGAATTTCAGAGAAAATTCACAAAACTTTTGCAGTGAAGCTTCTACTAAAAACTCAGTTTTAATTGGAGCTTTAGACATGCAGAATCTTCTGCGGGTTTTTTGGTTTTTTTTGTTTGGGTTTTTTTTTGTTTGTTTGGTTGGTGGTTGGTTTGTTTACAAAGGTGAATTTTACTTAGTGTTCATTTCCTTAGTTACCTTAGAGATATATTTATATATTTTATCAACATTTCTATTCATATAGCTCTGTTTGTAGAGATACTGCATTTTAAATAACTTAACCATCTCCTTAAATGCCCTAATGTATATGCAACCACATCAATATATATCTGTACTTCTTATTAATGATCTTGATCTTTGAAATATGTTTTTACTGAAATATCTGCTACCAGTTATTTCAGTTATATCAGTGTTCTAGTTAACTACACCAGCATGAGGGTAGAAAGAAATGGATCATGTACAGACATGGTATGCTTAAGGGCAAACTGTTCTGATCATAAGTGGTAAGAGTTAAGATATTTCTGCCCCAGCTACTTGCTACTGCACAATCCAATGCTCCTATCTTCTGAAATCCATAGCACATCTGTGTGTGAGCCTGTTTGTACCTTGGTTCTCTCTACTGACAAAAAGCATATCGAGTAACTAGAAGTTCATCACTTTGTATGACTCCTCCATCCTCATCTCCACTTGGCACTGTTCAACCTTGAGGTATATTTATGCCTTATAGCAGAATATGGTGCAAGGATTCATCAGCAAGCAATGAATGCATTGCTTCAAAATCAGAAATTCATCAGACATTCTCAGAGTGATTCTGAGCCCGAGTTAATAAACCTGCTCAGACATGAACAGAAGATTAAGGAGAAGCCAAGTCCTGATTACAGACCTCAAAGAGCAATATTTTGTGGTAGGAAAGCAGCAAGAAGCTGGAGGCAATTATTTCCTAACCTGATTCAATTCTAGAAAGAGCAGTTAATCTGGTCCAATTTTCTGCACCTTTTGAAAACACTATAAAACATTCTGGTGTATCTAGGTATAAAAAAACTATTACTTTCTCAGGACCTTAAAATCTCTTTGTTATCTGCTGTAGTTATATCCTACTTATTCAATAAATTTAGAAAAAGGCAGAAGCATAATAATCTCAATCCATACCAAGAGATGGAAACTATCTAGCAGTATTTGCCCAGGGAAACAGTACTAGATCCTGCTGTTATGAGACAGAATTAAATATAAATATTTCTTTATGGTAAAAATACTACTTAATTTATAAACACATAAAATGGACTTGAAAACTATGGGTTTTACACATATTTATAAGAATTAATGCTCTCTTATAAAAACAAACACAAATAGTTTGTTCTTCCAAATTTTTTTTTTCCTTTCTTTTTTTCCATTAATTGCAGCAAATTTCAAGGTAATATGTAAAGTTTCTGCACAGCAATATGCACTAATATAGTAAATGCACATGAATGTGTACTCATATATCCATTTCTATTTATTTGTAAAGCAGTTATACAATCTTTGCTTGAAATTAAATTTTCAAACCAATTGGATGATGTCAATTTTTTTTTAAATTATTTTGATTTTACTCATGTTACTTTCAAGGCTTTCTATCTTTAAAATAAAGATTATACCAGTGAAGTCCAACCCCACGTGATTTAAACCTAACTTAAACTGTTTCCGTAAACAATATTCAATAGGTAATGAACCAGAGAACTGGTGAATTGCACAGCTAAGGTTTAAAATATAAGATTTTTTTTTTTAATTACATGGCTTAAGAATTGACTAGTGTATCTCAGAATACAGTGAGGAATCATTGTCAAATATTATTTTCCAACACAAATTTTCTATTTGACCATTGTAGGATCAGTGCTCCATGATCTAGAATAAAATTCTAATTTATTTAAGAATTTTCATAAGTTATCAAAAATATATGTACTCAGCAGCATGAAATGCCATCAAGAATACCATCAAGCAGCTCACATCCTAGAAACAACATATCTGGATTCTCATTACTGTTCCTAAACCAAATACCTTGCATGTCTGAAGAGATTTTTGAATTGGGCATAGGGATACTGTGACAGTGGCTGTTTAGCTTCTGATTTTGAAGCATGTAATTTGAGGGAAATCTTTGCAACAAGTTTTACAACAACAGAAAGTGATAGTAAAAGAGAGAATGGCTTTAGACTGAATAAGGGTAAGTTTAAGTTAGATTTTAGGAAGAAATTCTTTGCTCTGAGGGTGGTAAGACACCAGAAGGGGTTGCCCAGCTGCGGATGCCCCATCCACTGGCAGTGTCCAGTGCCAGGCTGGATGGAGCTCTGAGCAACCTGGTCTAGTGGAAGGTGTCCCTGCCCATGGCAGATGAGTTGGAACCAGATGATCATTGAAGTCCCTTCCAACCCAAACCATTTTATGGCTCTATGATTCTAATGAGGATAAGTATGACGGGGAACTAAGAGTAGCAAACAATGATGACAAGCCACACAGTGTGGTCTGAATATCGTTTCTGGGATTGTCCCTTTAAGTTCCTTTGATACAGCAAAGCTCAAAATTATACAAGGAATTACTAAAAAGGAGATAGTGAAAAGTGTTGCTAGCTTTTACATCATGTGCACTTTGCAGTAAATGAGTGAACTAATAAGTTCTGGTGTCTTGCAGAGGTAAAAAAATCCTAATTGAATCTTTAAATATGAATACAGAAGTACAATTGAAAAAGGGAGGGTGACAAGTTTTGTCTTCAGAAACACATTGATGAAGCTAGAAGGACAGTTCTGTTCACCATATTTCATCAATAAAAGACGGGGGAAATGAGATAGGTATAAAAAATGAAGCCATAATAAAGAAGAAAATGCATTATTTGCATTAAACAACCATGGGACTTAGTTCATTAATTCTGTTTTATTTCACCAAATTAGTAATTTTTTAGAAAGAAAATAATGTATTCAAAAAGTATTATGATCCATTAGACAAAGCCTTGATGACTGAAGAACAAGAAATTTGATTTATCCTTTTACATTTACAGGTGAAAGAAATGGTTCAGTTCACTATTTTTGGCTCCTGGAAACTGATGGCAGGATCCTTTCAAAAGCTGTTCTTCAGCCATGAGCATGTCATTGGTCTCAACAAAACAGTAAGAGAAATTTCTACGGTAAGTGACATATAAAGAATCAAACAAATGGACTCATGTTTTCTTCTTTTAAGAAGATTTAATTCATTAAAAACTCTTCGTCAATAAGCTAGGAAGCATCATAATTACATTATAATGCCTTATTCTGACTAATTCCAATACTGTGAGAAAATACCCACTAAGAACTCCTAGGGACAATTGCTGTTGAAGCATACTCCCAAGGATGCTGTTCAGTGTGAGACATGTTGGTAATTCCTGCCATCCACACCCACTGCTGTGGTCTCCAGCACCACCTACACAGCCTCTGTAGGGCATTTGGAGAATGGGGTAGGAAGCTACAGCACTTCCTGTGTGTATCCCCTTGACTCCCAAAACATTTCAAACATCCCAGAAAATGCTTCGTATAGCTGTTATCAGTTCTCACATGAGTTTGGAAGCTCATCTTTCAGAAAGGTAATTTGCAGCCAGATCTCCTCCTACTGGAGAATGTCTTTGTCCCTAGGATGTGTTTTGGGCAGAGTGAAAAGAGCTTTTCTCTGGGGAGTGGGATGGTGCCAGATGTGCTTTGCTCCTGGTAACCTGCCAAGAAGGCAAGAACAAGAACAAGAATGCTCCTCAGAGCCTGGGCTGCATAAGAAGAGGTGGATAAAATAAAACAAGAGGAGAGAAGCTGAAAACCAGTGCTGAGAGGGAGGGTGAGAGAGCTGTGTTCAGGGCACCTGGTTTACAGCTGGAGAGCAGTGCTGCAGGAGGGCAGTGATGATCACTCAAGTAATCTCTCTCTCACTCCTTTTCCTGAAGGGGATCCTACATCTTCGCTCCCAGTCCCACAGGACTGAACAGAGACTGGGACAATATTAGGTGAAAGCTGAGAATTAGATGATGGGGGAGTCACAAATTAAATATAGGAAAGGAAAAGAAAAGCTGATCTAACAGGAAAATTTATGGTGTGCAAGTTACCCAGCTCTGAGTCCTTGACATGCTAACTGCCCTCACCAAGACAGTTTGGTAAATACATATTAAATTATATGAATAAATTTATAAAGAGTCATTAGGTTAGCTAGCTACGTCAGCCTGGGCCCACATTAGCTATAGATTGTGGCAAAAGATTGGCTGGACAGGGGAAACGTTTTGCAGTATATCCACGAGGTTTAAGAAAAACCAATCCTGGTAACACAAAACACTTATATTTTCATTGTCTGCGTAAAGCTACATAAGTGCAGTAAAAAAATCTGTTTGTTACCATGGAGCCCACTCTTAGAGCAATATGGTAAAATCTAGCCAAGTTTTATGTGTGATATGAGAACAATATAGATCTGTGGTTTTCTTGGAGCTACGTGGATGGCCCAATGGAGAAATGGATTATGCATCAGCATCCTACAGAAAAAAAAGACCAAGAACTGTGGTTTTAAGTGACTAAAACTGAGCAGTGCATATTACCCACAGCCTTCCCATTAAATTACTTTTATTTTACAAGTAACCTCTAGAGTAGCTATAGATCTTTTGTTGACTCCTCCAAGATAAATATTCCACATATAAGTAAGCGGAATATTAATCTAGACAGTATCTGGGAGATTTCAAGATAGTAGAGCCTTACAATAACTTACTCAGTATTGATATTTTAATTGTTTCCACACTTTAAATTAAGAGTACTTGCAGTTTATATTTTCAATTATCCAATAAAAGTACACATTTTTCATCTTTTTGGCATTAGTTTTGGTATAAGAGTTACTTTTCCAGGCTGTTACTAAGATTGGTGCTAATACATTTCTTATTCTTTTTAATCATAATATAAATACAGTGGGGGAGATTGCAATTAAGCATAATACATTTCGTGTCATCTGAGTATATTTCCTTATTTCTTGTAACACTTTCCAGTTGCTGGATAATGTTACAAGAAATAAGAAAATACATTAATTTTTAGTCTCTGTTTCACTGATGAAAAAACAAGACATTCACACACTGGGAGTAAAGGAATTTTTGTAGTCAATCCAATTCTGAAAAACTGAGATTTAGGCCTATCAAATTATGCTCACCCATTCTGTGGCCAAAGCAGACCCTGGGTCATGCCAACACATCCTTTTGTAGGTCCACCTTGCAGCCTACAGTGAAGAACTGATTTGGCTAATGGCAGCTATGCTTCAACAAACTCCTCTAAGGAAATAAAATTATACTTCAGTTCTTTGCTCTGACCTGCATATGATTTGGTCCTGAATCTTGTGTCATACATTTTTACTGATGATCTGTAGTTTTAATGTGCATTTGTCTTTCCACTGTGCCTATAAAAAGAGACTGTCTTCACATTTCCATTCTAGTCTCCCTCCTCTTCACACTAGGCCAGCATTTTGATCTATGAAGGCATGCAGTAAACCAGCTCAGGCACTGGTCTTCTGAAAAATAAGAAAGTATCATGTTGTATTAGTATTAAATATGTTGTCAGAGTGAAAATAAATAGTTGGGGGCATAAAGGAGGTAAGAGTGTCTATCTCTTTCCAGTGAGTAAACCAATTTACGAGCATATCTAAGTACAGCCTCAGAAAATAATTACAGGTAGCAACTTTCTATTTCATCTCTGTATAAAACAACTTTTTTTTTCCACTCTGTATTAGTAAATCTTTACACCTCAAAGAGTATTTTACAATGCTTGCTGAACATAGCATGTTTTGCATTCGTCAGCTTTTTTCAAATGTTTACAGGAAAGTGAAAACAATAATGAGCAGGAAATTATGGCAGTGAAATATACTGAAGGTAAACAGAATGGATCTCTTATGGCTCTTCTGGCTGACTTCTGGCCTCCAGAAGAACTTGCTGTTTGGAAGAGGCAGCATTTACTTCCAAATAAGTACACATCTATTATTCATTATATGACCCCTGCTGCATTCCCGTGGAGTTATTAAGGCTTCACAAGACACAATTCACTGCTAGCAGAATAAATCGTATATTAGCACCCAGCATAGGTAGGATGTGTCTCTTATTTCCATGCAGAAAGGGAAGATACCAGTCACATGTGATTTTATTGCAACTCTAAATTTAGTCTATATTTTTTTTTTATTTATTTCTTGTGCACACAAACATGAGGAATTTTATATTGAGGATCAGTACAGGTTTTACAGCTCATCTCTCCAATTCCCCCTTCCAGAATTTGGTTATGAGACACAAGTGAACAACTCTTTTCAAAACAATTTTTTTTCTGTAGCAAATTTCCTTCTTTGACAAATTCTCATCTTGTTGAAATTCTTCAATTCTTACTGGGAAAAGGAGAAAAAAAACACCAACAAAAATCAATCCATGTGAAACCATCTTCCTCTACTGAAATGGCATGATGTTTTTGTCAGATGTTAATACCCTCGTAAACCATTAAGTCATCTTTTGGTAGTTTTTGACATTCCCTTATGGCATTTCAGGACTAGGCACAAAAACCCCCATATTTTAAACCTCCATTCTCCTTTGGCAATATGATGTCTTCCACAGGTCCAAATTAGTGCTGCATGAGAGCCATCCTTTGTGCTGCCTAGCAAAATATAATCCCTTATCCTGATTGGTGTCTAGGGATGCTATTCTTGTGCAAAATATAATTAACAACATTATTAATGCACAATTATGTCAACATCCCCATACCTATTAGAGAAGGTTTGTTTGTCTTGAGCTTTTGTAAACACAATTAAGTATAGTAGTCAATTAAGGTACTGAAATCACCTAATAACCAATTTTATATCTATCTAGAGACTTTCAGCAGGAAAGGACACCAAACTAGAAATACAAAATCAAAATCACAAGCATTGTGATAAAACTGATAATCATTAAAATCTACTAAGAATGTTATATTCCACTACTGTCATCAGTTTAATCCAATACTTTAGAAATTCCAGAAGGGTATTCTGTAAATTTTTTAAAGAATTAAGCGTATCAGAACTGGTTCCTTTGACTTAATGAAAAGTTATCAAGGGAAGAAGTAACTCTTCAAGAAATTGCCAAGGATGGAAACTGTTCTACCTCTCTGGAAATCTGTTCCACCGATTTCCCTCATAGGAAAAAAGCTCCTTATTCCCAGATAGAGCTTCTCCTGCATAAACACATATCTACTGCATCTCTTCTTCCAACCAGAAATGCTGTGAAGAGCTTGACTGCATCTTCTTCATGGCTTCCATCTGGGCACTGACCAGCTGGTTTTAGGTGCCCCCCTAGCCACCTCTTCCCTTCCTGAACAAGCCCACTTCCCTCAGCACCTCTTCACATGGCAAGTGCTCCAGCTCTGACAGATTGGTGGGCCTCTGATAAGCGTGCTCCCGTTCATAAATGTCTTTCTTGTATTTGGCGTACCCAATCCTGGATGCACTGGCCTAGAACTAAAGTGTGCCAGCTAGAAGGGAAGACAGCCTAGGGTGTTGTTGCTTCTCTTTGTTGCACACAGGTTCCTGTTCAGCTTGCTGCCTCTCAGCTCTTTTCCTGCAGAACTGCTCCCTGGTCAGGCTTCGCACAGTCCCCAATCTTTGCTGATGCCTGGAACGCTCCTCTCCCAGATGCAAGACTTTGCGTTTGTCACTGTTGCATTTCAAAATGTTCCCTGTTGGCCCCATCCTCCAGCCTGTCCAGGTTGTTCCGAAGGGAAACCTGGACACTGAGCATACTGGTCCTTATGTTTTGTGTCATCTGCAAGCTTGATGAGGGCACATTTCATAATCTCCTCCCAGTCATTGCTGCATATTAAATGGGATGTGTAGCAGACAGATCCCTGCAGTATCCTCACAAGAACTTGTCCGTTCCTTATCAGGTAAAGTCCATCCCACTAACTACTCTCTGAGCCTGATCACCCAACTTGTCTTTTTACAATTTAGTTGCTCATCCATCCAATCTGTAATATCCCTACTTGGATATGAGAATATTGTGGCTGACAACATTGAAAGCCTTGATAAAGAAAATCACATCTACTACTGTCCAGTAATCTGAAAATCCAAGTATTTTTTCATACAAAGCAGTCAGGCCAGTCAGGGCTGATTTACAAATCATGAATCTCTGCTGACTATGCCCAACCATCTAAAACACTCCTGATTCTTGTAACAACAACAACAAAAAAACTTCTTGGTAACCACCCCTTTTTTCTGGTGCTATGTTTACCTTTCGAGTGCTTCTTGGACCCTTCTAGTGTCAACATTCCTCCAGCAGACTGGGAAGGGCTGGAGGGAATGTGAATGGTGTACTACTTCAGCAGCATGTTGATTACATTCATGGCAGTCTGAGAGTCCACATGGAAAATGAGTTTTTGTTTTCTTTTTACAGCCTCCTTCCTTCTTACTCTTTGCTGTCTACTATGAAAATTGCACAATATCATTCTCCAGCCCCAAATGGCATGAAGATTTCTGTTTTCTTCACACTATGTATGTTTGCCAGGTCTATACCACACACAGTATTTCCAGAGGTTAAGCTCAAACAGCTCAGACAATAAACACTTTACCACTGGACAAGACACAAACAGTGGAAGAGCAGCAGTGATGTTCAGTGAGGAACACTTGGAGCACATCCCATGGGGTGCCAGGGCACTGAAGTCACCAGCAGGAATGCGCCTGCCCATCCTGCAGCTGCAGGCTGATCACACTCCTGCCCTCTTACTTCATTTCTCTTCACTAGAAATTAAATATCAGGAAAAAATAATTACTTCCCATGTCTTACAGTAACAAAAATGTTTGGAAGCTTCATGGCAACATCAATACCCTTTAGAAGAATTTTGTGCTGTTCTCATGAAAAAAATCCTGTTGTCACGGACAGGTCCTCTCACTCTGTGTGCAAGAGGCTAATCCACACACAGAGTCAAGGCATTTGATTTATACATAGTTCTGTGCAGAAAGGGGATCTGGATGGCAATTCCACAAAGCCAGAACACTGACTATAAAAATCTTTCAGTATTATACATTTTAGCAAACAAAGGCAATAATTTCATTGGCTACAAATCACATTGTTCTCTTATTAAATAGTATTCTATCTTCTACTGGTTAAACGATTCTCTTCTCCTGCTAATTAGTCCACATACAAAATCCTCTTCTTTTGAGCTGGTGCTTTCCTTCAAACAGTGGTTCTGATCCCACCCTTTGCCTAGTTGGATGAGATGGCTTTGAATTATTCCTCATAATCTGGCATTATCTTGTTTGTTTCCCCAAGTGTCCTTGGTTCATTGGTTCAGTTATGCCTGGGTTCAGCTGATGCATTGAAAGTTTCTTTCTTCTCTTCTTTTCTCTATAGCTGCTGCATTAATGAGACATGGTAAACATAATTTATTTCTTTGGGAGCCATACATTAATATTAGAGTATGTCAAGTCAAGCGTGCTGAAATCAAGTATCACAGGCAACTGAAGGCTGTAGTTATTTTCTTCATTGTAATGAAAGACAAATTCATTCATTCATTCTAATAAAAGACAAATCAAGAGTCAATGTGAATAAAAGCTTAAGAACTCTGTTTACTTCTTCATCAAAAGTGTCAGGGATCTGTACAAACATACAACTATTTGTAATATTTAGCCAATGCATGTGCTACCATTATAAACACACTGGCTTTAAACACATCCTTAGGCACCAAAACAGAGAGTAGGCTAGAGAGACTCTTGGGATCTTGAAGCTAAAGACTGAATATCAGGCCAGCAGACCAACTTAATACTTGGAATGCCTGACTGAGACCACAGGTATCTGTGGAAGATTTCTACTGAGTTCTCACAAGATAGACATCTTAGAGGAAGAGACTTTTACCCATTAGCATCAAACTGTTATAGGCAGAAAGCTCCACATTTGTCAAACGAAAGATGTTTGAGCCATCCTAGTTAAAAGAAAGACTGGTTAGAATAGGGAAAAGTCTCACATTCTTGTTATGTTTCACACTTAAATCCTTTTCATAATGGAATTACTACTATACACATATTGCCATGTGTGCCTGGCTGCAAGAGGAGAAAGAGGTGAGAAAACTTCCCTCCTCATTGCCCTCCTCATGGAGCCTGCACCCCTGAAAAGATTCTGGAGAGGGACTAGTGACAGACTGAGGTTAACTGCTTTGAGGGGGCTCTGGGGATAGACCTACAGTGTTCAGGCCTTTTCCTGATCAAGCTGCCAACAATCATGCCAAATACAATAATGGTTTTGCAATATGGATAAATATTTCCCAGCCTCATGACTACAGTTTACACACTTCTTGGCATGGAAAAGGCCATGTAAATACACATGGAAGAAAAACAGGCATTTTTAAGAGGATAAGCTTTCTTCAGCTACCCTTGGATATGTATAGAATCTAGCACTGTGTCATTTAGCAAATGACACATACAAAACATATTTTTCAAAAATAAGTGCTCTTGAAGAAGAGAGATATTAAAGAGTCCATGAATTCAAGCTTAGATTTAGTATTTAAGAGCTGATATTAATTTGCCATGGTAATATGTTGATGTTAATTTTCAGGAAGGGCACTTGGACATCCCTTACCAGCCAGAATAAACTGAAATAAACACTGCTATTAAAGTAATTTAATTTAGCTGTTGTATGGGGGAAATTTCACACTGACACATGAAAATCATAGAGCAGAATTTTCCTTCCTAAAATAAAAATGATTTTCCTGACAGATGCCTGTGTTTCACAACAGTAGCCATGATGCAACTATGGAAACTAACTGAAAAAGGCATTGAAGAAAATGTTCACTCTAGGTTGGATAAAATGAGTCAGATAATATATTTTTATTAGTTATTTCCTCCCTTGTTTGATACTATTCTTGACAAGTAGGCGACAGCATAAAGAGGAAGGAAACAAGCATGTATACATGTCTAAACATGAATCTAACTTAATTATTGTAAGAAGAAGGTTTAAGTTATGCATTTGGGCAAAGCTTTTCAGCACAAATAAAGAAACAATTGAATGCATTGCTTAAGAGCAACCTATAGTTCTTATATCTGCATTTTATGTATGAGTAAAATACATGTCTATTGGTGTGAAACTGTGATTCTGGGTCATATAGAAGCCTCATTTTCCATTTATTTATATGATGCAAAACACAGCAATTACAAGTCTTAGCTTTCTTGAAGAGCAAGAGCAAAATAAAACTGTCCTTCAGGAAGTCTACCAGGAAAAAAGCCTCCACATGATGAAATCTGGAGTGTAACAAATGTGAAGAACAGATTAAAGATGAATCACACATAATGTTTGTAACATTGCTAAAGCTGTCTACACTGCACGTTCTAAGACCATTATTTTCAAAAGCTTTTAAACTAAATCAACATTTAGCACTTAATCCTTCCATTTCACTTAGCTGTGGAAGGAAAGGCTCCTAATTAATTACCACTAAAGGCAACAGAGGAAGGTAAATGCTTGCAGATTACCTTGTTTTAAGAGGACTGTTTAAGCTAGGTGGTTACCATTGATCTCCACAGAATATGAGGGTAGTCAGCTGATACCAGGTACCTCTTCAGCAGCTGTGACTGCACAACCAAAACCCCTTGCAGAGATTGTGACTTACTTGCACTTTTTCATGTGAAAACATATTTAGGATACCTATAAGCTGTCTCTGAGGATATCTGAATGCTACTTTTAAGACACATGACTAGATCTTAAATTGAAGGCGTGTGTTGGGCTTTGGATGCTTGAGGAGTGTACCACGGGTCACTGAAGTTTCACCATTACTGTCTCTTACTGAGATCTGCTTAAAAACACATTTACCTTATGCTGCTCTTCCTTTCCCCTCAAGAAACACCATATGCACAGGGCATCCTGATTAACTGCATCCTCACACTCAATCAGGTGAAAGAATGTCCCTTTTCAGGTGATTTGAGTTACTACATAAAAACTTGTTAAATTAAGTGAGAACATTTATTTCAACTTCACTCAGAACTAGTGACAGCTGAGACAGATTAAATGCTAAAACAAGGATGAAACATTTAATCAATCACAAAATAGTTTTCTGTAAAGCAAGGAGAAGGTAGGAGGGGTGACTACATTCTGTAACTATGATGCATTTGTGTGATTTTATAACACCCTTCAGCCAATCATTTTACAGAACTTCCTGGCAACTTTCAGAAAACTTTCGAATACAAAAGAAGCAGTGAAGTCAAAGAAAAATAATCCTTTTCTTTCCTTTCCAACCTCTAATACAATATTTGCTATTTTCTAACACAGACACATGAGAGACAGCACTAATGAATTATTTGCTAGAAATTAAATTCAGTTTTAACTGAAATGAGGCAAAAACCTTCAGGGAAGAGTAATCTTCTTGGAATATATGTCACAGACTGCAGCTAGCAAAATCAAATTAATATCAGTGTCACTGGTGAAAGAACAACCATTGAATTTCTTCAGAAGTTAATAAAAAATGAGATCTCACCAACCTGCATCCTGTTTAGATTTGGATTTATATATGCAAAATCCACTCACTATTTTAAGCAGCAGACTAGTCTACCTACTTATGAGGGCAATTTTTTCTTTACTTATCTACCCTACTAAGGCTTCTTCTTACCTTGAAATGCCTTGTGAATATCTGCACACACCACCCAGAGTTCATAAAGGGACCTTCTCTGCTAAGAGAAGAGCATTCATCACAACCCAAGCTTGGGGCAAAAAAGCACAGGAGCTTCATTTACATTCCTGGAAATACCCAAAAAGTTTACATCTGTCAGGACTACTGCTAATTTAATTTAATGTAGTGGTGATATTTGCCTTTGATGTATTAATTTTTTGGTTAAGAAATTTATTCACAAGAAAGTTCATTCAGTCAGCTTTTAGTGGACAAGTACTCAAATGACACAGGTCAGCTGGAAGCTGAGGTAAGCTTACCATGAATCATTACTCAGTCCTGACTTAGTTATTACTTTTCAGGGGGACAAAATATGAGCTGGGCAGCCTGACCACCTGAACCTGGAGAATTTCATTAGTCTGTAGACTACTGTGCAAAAATAAGAAAACCATATCATGCCTTTTCCATTCTAAGGAGAAAATTAAGCTGTAACCCAAATGGTTGGAGGCATTTGACATTAAGTGTTGGTTCCCTATACTGTCAATGGATTTAACAGAAACATGTTTTAAGTAGACTGGATCATTTTATGGACACAATCATATTTTTCTGTAGTCAATGAATAGAAAGAAAACACCTTGCAAACACCTAAATTAATCTCATATTCCCTTCCATCCATTCCTCCAGATATCTGCACTTTAAGACAATCATAGAATCATGCTGTCATAGACTGGTTTCAGTTCTAAGGAACCCTTAAAGCTCATTTAGTCCAGCCCACCTGCACTTGGCAGGGACATTTTAAACTAGATCATGAGAGCCCTGTTCAATTTGACCTTGAATGTTTCCACAGATGGGGCATCCTCAGCCTCTCTGGGCAACCTGTTCCAGTGTTTCACCACTCTCCATGTAAAAAAATTCTACCTTATATTTAACTCCTCCCTCTTTTAGCTCAAAGCCATTACCCCCTGTCCTATCATAACAGGGCCTGCTAAAATCTCCATCTCCCAGCTCTCTTATACTACTGAAAGGCTCCTTTAGGCTCTCCCTGAAGACTTCTCCAGACTGAAAAGCCACAGCTCCCAGCCTTTCCTCAGAGAAGAGGTGCTCCAGCCCTTGATCATCTTCATGGCCCTTGTCTAGATTTACTCCAATGTGTCAATGTCTTTCCTTTGCTGAGGACACCACAGCTGGAAACACTACTCCAGTTAGAGACCCACAAGAGAGAAGCAGAGGGGCAGAATCACTTCCCTTGACCTGCTGGTCACACTTTTGATGGAATCCAGGACATGTTAGGCTTTCTCAGCTGCAAGCACATATTGCCAGCTCGTGTCCAGCTTTTGATCTGCCAGCAGCCCCAAGTCCTTCTTGGCAGGGCTGCTCTCAATCTCTTCATCCCCCAGCCTGTGCTGATGCCTGGAGTTTAATTGCTCTGCGCTTATCATGACAGTACACATCCAGTTTTGTTTTTTTTTTTTGACACATTCATCCAAATACCAAAAGCAGCAATATGATTTTTGCTTTCTGTAGGGGAAGATGAAAATATAATCCATACTAGTCTATAGCTTTGTTTATCCCTTTTTGCTAAGTGACCACCTTCCTAGATAGTAATCATTCAAAATGTGTCAATTATCTTAATTAGCCAGAAGCCATCCTCATCACACGGTATGGACACAGAGGTTGTGCCTGTAAGCTCACCTGAGGAGGAAGAATGGGCAACTGGAAAGGAGGAGGGATAAAAGCACCTTTTTTCTCTGTCCTGTGATGAGTTGAGGGACAACTGCACAGAACTTCAACGTAGATTAGCCAGGTCAGGGCTGGAGGATGGACAAATGGGGCCCAAGCCCAGGGCAGGGACTCTGGCCAGACAGGATGGAGGCAGACTGCTTTGGTGTTTGAGTGACCCATGGATGTGAGTTTTGTGGTGGAGTCTGCCTGGAAACCCCTGCCCTGGTGGTCCCAAGAGAAGGAAGAGCTCTTGCTGATGGTGGTGATGATGTCTGTGTGAGTGCTGCTGGTGTTTGTGTGGGTGCCAGGAACAGCACTGCTTTCTGTACTGATCTCTGCAGCCAGATCTGTGTTGTCTGTGTGTGTCTACACAGGACAGGAGAATTCCCCTGAGACTAAATATTCACTAGATGTGGCTTCCTTTATCATCTTCTCAGGGCTGCAGCTCCACTAATGGGGTTGCTGCAATTTCCTTGATTGTAATAGAGATCTCTGGTCCCTTTTAAGAACATTGGCATTCCAGCAGTGTCAAATGTTTATTGTAAATGTGTTATACTGACATACATCAAGATTTCCACCTGGACACAGAGAAAATTACATCTTGCTTAAGTTTCATTTTATTAGGTCACCAATTTTAACCTCATTTATATGTTTATACCATTGGAAAAATTGCTTGGAACAGTGCTTGTCTGTGAAGAATCAGTTACTTAAACTACTGAAAGATATAATTTGCTTGTCTTATCAGCTCTGGCCACCTTTCACATTCTCGGTGGTATGTGGTTTTGACAAAGAGCTGCAGAAAAGGTGCATAATGTGAATATTTACTTCCATCACACCATTGTAGTGGTCTGGAAACCCATTTGCATTAATTTTCTTAGGTTTTTGGTTTTATTTTAAGGTATCATGCATGTTATGCATTAAATATCTATCTAAATACTATGGTTTAACTAACATGATTTATAAGTTGCTCACTCTTCCATAATTAGACTAAGATCAGTTAGAATTATTGTCTTGGGGGAGTGGGTCTTTCTATAATGCATATGTGTTTTTAGCAAAGAAGGAATTTAAAAAATTCTTATAACTAAATGTACTTGAATTCTAAGTTTTTTACCAGGTTCAAAAAAGGTCAGCTTCATTGTGCCCATACAAAGAAATATCACAAGGACTTTCAATTTATTGACATGGAAACTGCAATTTCTGTTAGGTCTGCACACATGAATCAGGAAGAGATCTACACAAATGCAGCTCTTCCAACCACTACTTGGAAATCACCTTCAAACAGGCACAAGTGGAAATCACAGAATCTTGAAATGATTAGGGTTAAAAGGGACCTAAAAGTCATCCTGTTCCAAACACCTGGCAATGGGCTGGGATGCCTTTCACTAGACCAGAGTACTCAAAGTCCCATCCAGATCCAGCCTGGCCTTGAATACTTCTAGGGATGGAATTGCCATAACTTCCCTGAGCAACCTGTTCCAGTACCTCACCACCCTAAAACGAATTTCTTCCTAATATCAAATTGGACCCTCTTTCAGTTTAGAGTCATTGCCCTTGTCCTGTCACTACAGGCCCTTGGAAAATGATGCTTTCCAGCTTTTTTATAGGCCCACTCCAGGCACCGGAAGGCTGCTTCAAGGTATCCCTGGAGCCTGTTCTTCTTCATCCAACTCTCTCATCCTGTCTTCATAGGAGAGTTTCTCCAGCCCTCTGATGATCTTCATGGCCCTCCTCCACACTTGCTCCAACAGGTCCACATGAAAAGGAATAAATGACTAGACAATTAATTTCCATTTTTGTCAGTGTCCTTAGCACCAATATTCTGGAAAGCTAGAAAGGAAACACTAAATCCTGTCAAGACATGATCAATCCTATCAAGACATGTTATTGTCTAGAAACTCCATGCTATATGCATGCTGTAAACAAAATTCATATAAATGGAGCTACTTTAAACTGAAATCTCAGGTGCTCTGTGTTCTCGTGTGTATGAATTTTACCCAAAGTCATCTATAGCTCTCAAAAAGAATTAAAATGCTTAATGAAACTTCAGTAATGCAAAATCTCTGAGGACTAAGGCTAAAGTAGGTATGCATAAACTCCACTAGTCTGAGATTGTTTAGCACTGTCAGTGACATAGGCATGCCAGTAATAAGCATGAGGAATTTTGAAGACTTTTCATACTGATAAACAAATGACTGCTGGCAAGAAATTTTGTCAAAAAAATCCTAGAAATAGAGGAATGTAGACATTAAATGGTACGACAACAACTACCTCAGTTTAAAAGCACAGAAAGTGGAATAGAAGGAAACCAGCCAATTTGTACATGGAGCAACCCATAGCTGAGCTGAGGAAAAAAAATCAGGGAAACTTAACACATGAAGCTCTCTGGAGTTTCCTCAATGTATATCATTGATCCCTAAATTATTTCTAGAGCTGTTCACCTGGCCATGCATTAAGAAAATATTCTACTGTCCATAAGTATGGTTTCAATAACAGCAGATTTGGTTATGACTACAAAGATTTTATTAGGAACGAAAATTACTTTCTAACATTTTAAATTTGTAATTAATCTATATAGGTGATGAAAGTGCATATAAGGGCTATTAGCATATTCAGAAATACTTATCACTAATATCCACTGATTCCAAAACTCTCTGTATTGGCACATGTTATTACTGCAGAGATTTTGCCCTTTCAAGACATACAGAGGACAGACAGATATTGCTCTAGTAAAAGAGAAGTAGTAGTATAAAAGAATATTTAGAGTCAAAGCAGACAAATTAATTTGCCATATCAGCTCATTACACAGAATTTCTGTGACAGGCAGTAATATCACTACAGTATCACTGCATGACCAAGACAGCATCAGATGCATTGCTGTGACATGCTCAGATAGGCTTAAAAGTTGCAAATCTGGGAGGTAAGATATGTGGGATTGCTCAAGTATATAATTATGGGACATAACTTCACACACAATTCTGAGACTATATTTTTGGATGCTGTAAATATAGCAGCTAGGCTGAGAAGACAGCCAAAGACAAGCAATACCATTGCCCACAAGTTCTAAAGGAAATCAATTCATGCCATGCAGTTAAAACTGTCTCAGTATCAAGCATAGAAAGGAGTAAACATGATGAAAAAATTTTAAAATTACTCTGGTAACCCCAGTGAGTTAAATCTGAAATTGTACCAAGTTAATTATTAGAAAGTATAATAAACCATAGAATTAAAAAGTCGATAGTTGGATAAAAATATTTTGTGGAAGAATCAACATAGCTTTGTAAAGAGAAGCCATGCCTCACAAATAAATGGTAGAAAAATCTGACTGGTATAATCCTCCAGGACCCTCTGAAAGCACTCAGCAGGGTTGTCCACCAAATCCAGTTACAGGCAGTAAGCTCTTGTGAAGTAAGAGGGAAGTGCCCACGCGGATGAAGATCTCCTTTAAAGGTATAAAACAAAAGTAAGGCAAAAGTAAGAATGAGCTCCTTTTTTTTTTCCTTAGTGGAAGGAGGGAAACAATAGGATCCTCTAAATGTCTGTGTGAAGCTTTGTACTTCAACATGCTCAGGAATGATCTGGAAAATTAAAATGCTTAAGTGATTTAGTTTTTTAATGCCTCTAAGTTATTCAGGGCTCTAACTGCAAAAGTACAGTGGGTGGGGTTGGGAAAATAGCAGAAGAAACTCATGAAAGTAAGCAATCACAAATAAAAACCAATCTAGATAAAATAAACTAACGCACAAAGTGAAAAACAATCTTACTTTTATATTTTCATTACTGGATTCAGAATTACCTATCACTACTTGAGAATAACATCCTGGTGTTTTCCTGCAAAAACCTGATCTCAGCAGAGGTCAAAGCCCATAAAAATAAAAATAGAAAATAATATCAAACAGCTCATTGTAAATCCAAGGTGCATCTACAGCACAAATATATTGTGTTGCTTTGGTGTCTCTCCACTCTTCTATTCATAATGGGTAGAAAATAGTCAGAGAAGGTTGAAAAGGACATTGAAGGATGGAGAATGAGATGTTCAACTGCTGCTGCAGATGTCTTAATCCAAACTCTTTCTTTTCAAAGAATTTTGCCTTATAGAGATGCCTATGTTCTACATATGCCTAAGTTTAATCTTGGCATCCTGAGTACCAACAGATCTGCTCTTGGTCCATCAGAACTGCAGCAAGCCAGGGTGTGAAGGCTCCTGAGCTCCACATGAGCTGCAGTCAGGCTTCTGCAGACTTTGCCAGATGCTGTGGGTGCTCAGCATGTGCACCAGGCTGATGTCTGGAATCAGGGGGAAGGTGTAGCTTCCACTAATTCTCCCCGTGGACTCCTCCCTCTACAGGCCATGAAGAGATGTAAATGTTCATCATCATCTCTCAGAGGAATGAGTATGTGTGGGTCCCTCCCAATGAAGTTTCCCCATTCTCTCAAACTAGCTACATATAAAAAAGCATTATTTTAATACAGTACCAAACACAACCTAAAGCTACCAGCTCAACACCAAAGCTACCAGCTCAACACCAAAGCTACCAGCTCAACACCAAAGCTCCTAAACTTTCCTGTGTGTCTTTTGATAGTGGGAATTATTCATCTAAACAACTCAAATTTTTTTTTCAAATTGCATAATTTAACAGCAGGTGGCACTGTCACATCAAAACTTGTGCAATCGTTTCCTGTTCAAGCAGAACCAGATTTTACTCCTAGATAATGGCACTGAAAAGTGAGTGACAAGCAAATTTGCACATCATAATTAAATATCATTTCCTAAGTATTCTTCTTCATTTCTGATCAACTATTTGAGCCTTGCAATGTTTTAATCCTTTGATTTGAGCTATTGCATTTGCCAAAACACTTGCAATGATCCCTTTTTTTTTCTGTTTAGCCATCCTTGCAGTTCTACACTCCCAGAAGAAATAAATTGAAGCATACATAACCATTTCTTCCAAAACTGCTTAGCTAATGAGACACAAGACTGAAATTTCCTCTCTTTTCACGTAGAGTACAATATATGAAAGCTGTAGAGACAAAGAAAAATCAACTTTAACTGTTTCTTGAAAGCAAAAGCTTTTTACTGAAAGATTTACCAAATAGCTGGAAGTACTCAAGCATTTCATGAAGGAGGAGCAGGAGCAGTCTGGCTATTCTGAAACACCAGTATCTACAGCCATAACAGTTCTATGTAGAAATCTCATCTGTAACCCCCTCTGGAAAAGGCCCCAAAGCACATGATCCATGTTTGATACTTATATTTTACTTTGTATTATGATAAAAAATATGAGATTATTGACTAATATAATGGAAATTATGGAGCCAAGACAGAAAACAGAAAAATAATATCAGATTTTTAAAAGAATCATAGTAATTGAAGGAGGGATTTGTAATACATGGGTAATTATCCATAACAGAGTAAGAGAGAATTTCATCCCAGAGGAAAATTTGATATACAAACATTATTTTTTGCCTGAACTGAAAAAAATATCGATTAATAAAACAAAAATTCAAAATTTTAAACACTGCAAGAGTGTTATAGAAATATTTTAACATTAAAATATTAAAACTAAAATTATTTAATGCGATTAAAATTATGCTATTATTATGTATTTTAGTTGTAACTGAAAAGCCAAGTTTGTGACATTTTGGCTTTTTGGCATAATATCTTACAGTTATATCACAGACATCACATTACAAAAGAGAAGGCCAGCCCCAGCCCCAGCCTTGATCTGGGTCCCTGTGCAGCAAATAAAATGTGTGACATTCCTCCACCATTGCTAGATGTCTCCAAAATAGATCTGGGTCTCTTCAGCAGCATCTGTGTGTTCACTCTCCTGTTTCTGCTGGCATCCAGAACATGGATTGAAGTGAAACAAACAGAAGCTGAGCAGGCGGGTTGCACCACATGACTTCCAGAGGTGTCTTCCAACTTCAATCACTGTGACTCTGTCATCCCAAATCTTTTCTAATCAGAATTTGCTAAATGAAATTACCAAATAGCAGTGGCTGCCATATAACAGTAGGGAAATTTTTGGGCACTTTTTGAGGGGTTCTCTTAGATTAATTTCCCCAGGCTCTTTCAGTGGTCAATGTGCTGTCCCTGCCCCCATCTGCTGTAAGAAATCTACGGAGATGCTGTTCAAGCCAGCTGTGAGGATGTGAAATTCTTGTCTGTTGCTTCACTTCTGGGCTGTTCAGGACCCCATATGAATATGCTGCCCGTGGAAAAAGCCATAGAGGCAAAACTCTCCCTTTTTGTAGGATGTGGGCTGAACATGCCATTGCCAGTGCACGCACCACTGCACAAGTGGTGCACAAGCAGATCCTCATTGGATTTCCCAGGGGAAAGCCAAATCTCACCAATGCTGCTGAGGCCTGTTCTTCAAATTCTTTTAGTGAGGGTCAGCTCTCCTTCTAGTGTTTTCAAAATTTGTTTTTTGTACCAAAACTCCTCTCAGAAGTAGGAAATTAAGAACTACATAGAAAACCCAAGAAAGCAAAGAGCCCAAGTACTTCAATCTGTAAAGCTAGGTCCCTTAAAAGCCAGTTCATGTAGTTTCAGGAGACTGATGTTCTAAGCTATTCTGCTGCCATATAAGATTGAACCAAAGTAAAAATAAATCAATTGTACAATTTAAATTTAAGCTAAATTAAATTCAAGTGCATGCTGCTTTAAATTCGTCAAAGCACATGTAAACTGTTGGGTGGAAGAGCAGAAACAAGTATTTGCCATCAGCAATACCTTTCCTTCAGGAAAGTTAGCAAGCCAACTTCCCAAATGCATAAAAGTAATACCTCAAGACAAAGAAGTTTATCCTACTTTATTCCATCTTGTTCCAATTTATTCCAACCAACAATCTGGCCCAGTACCTTTAAACTTGCTCATACAACTTTGTCTCCTGATTATATTTCAGTGCTGACTACAGCATAGCTGTCTAGTTAGGTGCTGTGTTTAACATGTTAGCTCATTTTTCTCTTTGACAACTTTGGAAAGTACAGGAATGTTCTTTCTCTCTTCTGTGCTCCAAAGTATGTACTGTTGTGGTGCTGGTATTCTGAATCACACCACAATGCTAAAACTAGAAATCTTGTAATTTCTGAGAGCAAGCCTTGGGGATTTTATTTCCACCAGTACATTTTATATACTTCTTTAGTGCAATCGAGAATCACTGAAATCTTTAGGATGATAAACAGAAGATACAGGCTAGGAAAAATTAGTATTTTTCTTTTAAGTCTTCTGGTTTATTGTATTTTAAGAATTCATTAGTCATTCACTAGGTGAAGATAACTTACAAGCAAAAAAAAAAAAAAAAAGACCAAAAAGAGCTGGAAATAAATTTCTTCAGTCAAAGTAATAATTTTATTTTTATTTCAAGGAAATCATTTGGATAGGGTAAAATTAATAATTAGCTTTAGATAAGACTTTTGGAGGCTTGGTTTCCTGTATATGAAATTTTACTCATTCACTAGAAAGTTTCCTATATATGAAATTATTCTCATTCACTTTGTTAAATTCTTTTAACAAAGATATTTTCAGCTTGACTCACTTTTTTAAGTGCAAGTGCTATTTGATATTCCTAAGGATACCTGACATAGCTGCTAAGAACTAGCAGATGTGAGGCCAAACATGTAAAATACCTGTGCTGCCCCAAGGAAGCAAGTGAAGGCCAAGCAGAAGCCTGTCTGTACATGTTGAGTAGTCTGAGATGCACCCAGGCAAGTAACACTATGGGAAGATGCAGCTGATCTGAATATGTAAGCTGCAGGAAAACAACAGGGAAGAATAATTTGAGAATGATCCTTCTCCTGTCTATCCAGACCACAAACATTCATCTCAACAATTTGAAAGCTGATTTAGAAAACAGAAAGGGAAGCACACTTTTTAAAAGTAATATAAATTATCATCAGCCACAGCCAGAAACAAAATTTGCTATAAACCACATTTTAAAAAATGACTTGTCTTAATTTAGTTAATGACATGCAGTCTAGACCCTCCAGCCCAGCAGCTAGAACTTAGCCCTAGAACTTAGTTAGAGCCATGAAAAGGGAATTGTTGTGAAGCAAATAAGAAGCAGATATTTCCCTCACACAGAGAAAAGCATAAAAGGGCTGGCAGTCATGTTGCTGAAGTAGCTCAAAGCAGTCAGTTTTGATAAACCAATTGAACTCTGAGTCACTGGAATTACTCTGGAAGTCATTAAAACCTCAGCAAGAAGGAGTTAATGTTATTAAACCTGATGATGTCAGGATAAAAATTTAGGAAGGGTGGTGCCTGTTTAGTCTGGAGAAGACTGAGAGGATCTCATGAATACATATAAAGGCAGGTGTCAAGAGGGTGGCACCAGACTCTTTTGTGGTGCCTAGTGACAGAATGAGGAGCAATGGGCATAAAATAAAGCACAAGAAGTTTCAGCCCAATCAGAGTAAGAACTTCTTTATGCTGAGGGCAGCAGAGCACTGGAACAGGCTGTCCAGGGACCTCGTGGAGTCTCCCTCTGCAGAGGCATTCCAAAACCACCTGAACATGTTCTGTGCAACCTGCTCTAGGTGACCTTGCCTTGCCTTGGGAGTGGGACTGGATGATCTCTAGAGGTCTCTTCCAACCTTACCAATTCTGTGATTCTGTGAAAGAAAGGGAAGGCAAGGCAAGACAAGGCTAGATCAGAGTATGAAAGCTGACACTGGGAAGGGGACACAAAACTGACATAAGGTGCAGCCACTGGCTGGTTTTAAATTTTTCATGCAGAGGGGAATTCGAGTGAAAATAAAAATTGAACTTGAAAGACAATACTTGTTCCAAAAATCAGAGTTACCTAGTTAAAATTTATGAATTAGAATGGAGAAAATTTTTAGTTTTATAAGTAGAATTTAAAGCAAACAAAATTTAGTCAAGATCACTGAAGTTGTTTTGTGGCAAGCAATGGTAATGTACAGAGAATGAAAATTCATAATATCTGTGAATTCACAGAAAATTCATAGCTTAGTAGCCTTTGCTCAATATTTATCCCATTTACTTTTAAAATATTTTTACTCATTAGGCAAAATATTATTCCTACTATAAATGATCAAGTAAAACACTAAAAAAGGCACATAAATTTAGCGATGCTTCCAAAGACAAATAAAAATTTATTATTTTGCAGAATCACATCCCAAATATTTTTCAAACACAGTCTTTTTTATTAGGATTATAGATGTTTAATTAAAGAAAAGCATACATTTGTGCTTGACTTCATGGGTTCTTCCTGAAATAACTCAGTTTATTTGCATGTTAAAGTTTCACATTTTCTTCTTGGTGACAAGTTTTACATCATTCTTAGATGACCATGCTTTTGTGAGGAACTGTTCCACTGAGTCAGAAGTTGAGAACCATCAAGCACAGCAGCATGATTAATGCTAATGGAAATCAGACTAGAGTGGAAAGGAAAGAAATTACAGAAACAAAACAGTTGTATGGGAAAGAGAATGGGAAAACATGGCCATGAGCCTTTCAGGCTTTCTACCTTTTATTTAGGCAAAGTCTGGGTACAACACAAATACGGTTACAGAAGAGAAGATTTGGATATTATTATAGAACACTCTCATTCTTCTGGATTCTAATTCCTTTTCATTTATCAATATGACTGTATTTTTGCTTACTTATTTATGCAATTTTATGCTTACTCAAGGTTATTTGTGTTTATATTGACACTTAAGGTTATTACTGGTATAATATACATTATTAATATTGGTTTGATGTACAGTAGTAGTATCTAGAGGGGAATTGAACTGTACTTGCTCCCAGGCAAGTTTAAAACAAGGTTGTACCCTAAATACAATCCTTAGTTCAAGACACAAAAGCAAAAGGGGAAGTAGAGAGGATTTCCTCTCTAAAGTAGAGAAGAATTAATCAGTGATGCAAAATTCCTTCAGAAACTGTCTGTGGAAAACAAAACCTGAGTATTTAGCTACTTAGAAGTTTGAATTAGTCTGTCTGTGAATTCATTATTAGCACCTTCTTATTTTTAATAAGAAGACTTCCTGCAGTCTGATAAATTATGAATTTTTTCTTATTTGTGAATACTATATGCTTGATCCAAGCTATACAAATTCTCATGTAGCCTAAGAAAAGGAATTAAATCGATCAGCACACCCGTCATCACCCCTAGGAAAATCTGTCTGACAACAATGAAAGGCTTACAAAACTCAGAGACATTAAACAGATTTTTTTTGACAAGCTCATACCCATAAACATACACCTACTGACATCTATAAAAACACTGCCTGTTGGAGTTTTAATAAGTGAATAACAAAGATATTTACACTAAACAATTTTAATTGAAATATCATGAGTGAGGGGAATCAACTAATATATCTGGTTTTATGATATCTAGTTTTATGCATGTTTGAGGTGATTACTTTCACACATTTGCTTATACTTCTTTGTTTTTCTTCTTAAACACACACAACAAAATCAAGAAGTTACTAATGCTGTGTGGGAATTGCCTGTCGGATGATTTATCCTCACAGTAAAGCCTACAATAAAGAAGGTGGGTTTTAGCTATTGAACAGAAATTACCATGATTACTTATTACTGTGCAGATGTAATAGGAAGTGACTGATTATTTAGAATCCAGTCTTCTCCTTAAAAAAAAAATGGTGCTGGGTGGGGTGGAGTTAACTTTATTCACTGTTGGTGTGGGGCTGTGTTTTGGATTTGTGTTGAACACAGGGTGATAATATAGAGATGTTTTTGTTATTGCTGAGCGGGGCTTACACAGAGCCAAGGCCTTTTCTGATTTTTGTACTGACAAAGTGAGGAAGTTGTGGGTGCACAGGAGGTGAGGAGGAGACACAGCCAGGACAGGTGACCCAGACTGACCAAAGGGATATTCCACATCATGTGACACATTCAGTATATAAAGCTGTGAGAAGAAAGAGTAAGGGGGGAATGTTTGGAGTGATGGGGTTTTCCTTCTCAACTCACCATTACTGAGATGGAGTCCTGCTCTCCTGGAGATGGCTGAGCACCTGCCTGCTCCTGGGAAGGGGGCATTAATTATTTCCCTCTTTTGCTTTGCTTGTGTGAGTGGCTTTTGCTTTTCTCATTAAACTGTCTGTATCACAATCCCTGAGTTTTCCATCTTTTACTCATCCAATTCTCTCCCTGATCCTGCTGGTGGGGGAGTGAGCCAGTGGCTTAGTGGGACTTGGCTACTAGCTGGGGTTAAACCACAATAGTTACAAAACATCATTAGTTCCTACACCCACAGTCAGATGTTCATGACATAAGAACTGTTCCAGTGAGTGCTCCAATCACATTGCTGGAGTAGTTGAAAAGCCTGGGAAATTTATTCTGAGTAATGAATGAGATACTATTTATGCAAATGTGACAGGCTGAAATTGAGGAATAAGGACTGTTTCTACCCATGAAAATTTTCTCCAAATTGCATTCCAAAAGCTCTCCAGAGGACACTGAGCCCTCCTACAGTACAAACAAACTCCAGTGCATGAGCTGAGAAGTCAATGAACACACTTTCCCTTGCATGCACCCAGAAGCAGAAAGGAATATCTCCTGCACAAAGTTCAACACTTTTTCATGCAGTCCCATAGGACCCAGATCCTTCTAAATGTTCAGTCACCTGGAAGCATGAAGTGTTCTGGGGAAGTGCATCTTAATTGCACATGGCAGCAATTAACTGCAATTAATCATAACAGTACTTACCTATTTCACAGTAACGTTGTGAGGACTAACCAAATACCGCATTTCTAAAATTATTTGTGACATGCAGAACAAATAATGTTATGTCAAAAATACAAAGCATTTTCTAAATGTTAAATGCTTTCTAAATTTAGCTAAACAAGTGTATGATACTTGTTAATAAATAGATAATTATAAATAATAAAATATAATAAATGCTTTTGTTGGTAAGAGCTAATAAGTATACTTATATAAGTAGCAGAGCATTTTTTTCCCCCAAAAATAATAAAAATAGTAAAAATCTCTAGGGGTCAGATTCATCTGACAAACCACAGACATCTACAGTGTTAATTTATTTGAACTGTTGTCTAGCCTTCCCTTTCCATCAGGGGAGACAAACGGACCTTGGTGAGGTGTGATTCATCCCTTCCTAAAGCAGATGTGTGTACAACAAATAATTAATTGCTTCTTTGAGTCTGCTACTTCTCTTCTTTGACTAAGGATGTTAAAGGAGACTGGCAGGGCAAAGAAATTTCTGCTTCTCATAGGCAGATAAAGTTGGTCATCTATACAGTCAGTCACACAGGAAGTCAATTTACACATAATCACCACTTAACAGCCGCAATCCTCTTACAAAATTAATTAATCTAGCTAAGGTCAATTTACCAAAATTAATTTTGTAAATTAAAGGCTTTTAAGATAATTGGGATGACTGAAAAGATGGTGAACAGTCATCTTACACAATAGGCCAAGTATGGGGTTTAGCATTATTAGCAGAAAAGAAATCATTCAATACATAAAATGTAAACTGAAGGATTGTGGAAAAAAGAAACACCAGTCAAATTCAGCAGAGATGAAGTTGCCTGAACACGTTTCTCTTTTGCACTGAATAAAATTATCTCAAGTTATTTCCATGATGATGTGTCCCTCTGTATGAAGACATGCCTGTACTGGTTTTTCTGTTTGTTTTCATATACTGATCTATTCTGCCTGTTCAGTGGTGCAAATTAAATTGTTAATAGCACAGACAGCTGGATTGGATGTTTTTCCATTAGTAGAGATGTGGAGGCTGGTAGGCCAACACAGAAAGAGCCCCCAACTCTCCCCTGGAGGGAAACCCCCCACCAAGTGATAACCACCCTTTGTAGGGATAGGAAAAAGGCTTCTCCCAGCATGCTTTGCTGTGACATGCAAATTCAATGTAACCCATTGGCCCTCTCCCCTACTCCACCTCTGTGCCCTCATCCCATTGGCCCTGGTGTTCTGCCCTGCCCCTCGAAATCCACATATAAACCCCTCATTTGCCTGTCTGAGAGAGTTTTTGGGTCGGGATCCCTTTGGGGAAGAAGCTGAATAAAGGCTCTCCTTGGAACCCCACACGAAGACCCCAGGTCTCCTTCTGCATCACCAGAACATCAGAGAGCTGAAATCACCCAGCATGAGCACAGACATGCCTGTGTCCCCAAGGTGTCTTCAAGACACTTCTTCGCGAAGGTTGCAGCACTCTGAACGCCACCACCGCAACATAAATTATTACAATAAGTTATTACAATAAAAATTTTTATGAATGACTCAATATTTTAAAGTTGCCTGAGGTTGATAACTTGATTATGTTATACAAATTCTTAAATAATGCCTAGTTTTGCCTAAAACCAATTGCTTAGAGATTGCTACTAATTTATAAGTGTCACAGGCAGGAGTGGGCGCTTCAGACAGTTTATTAGAGAAGCTCTTCTGCCGAGTCACGAGGTGCATAAATGACCCCTGGCTTTCTAAACTCCTCAATCTTAGCCCCAGGCTTTATCAACACTATAAGTAACTTTGTCTCACAGGATTAATGGTGGCAAACCAGATTTATTTTGACAAAATTAATTATTTATTATGCCATATGACAAGGCAAAAATCCTAATTAGAATTACTTGCTGTACAGTCTAAAAGCTAAAACTAATAGTTATGTATGGTATTGGATATGATAGTGCACTATATCAGAGCAATTATATTAAAGCAACTATATTGAAGCTAGCAAAAAGAAACATTTATTAAGTAAAGACTGATGTAATTCACCATACCAGTGCTCATGGGCAGATCTGTTTCACTCAGTATCCTGGGGAGACAATCTCTACCCAAGGGAGGAATCTCCACACACTCCAAGGACGAATGTGCTATCTAACCCTATGAGAGGGGACTGGACCCATAGAGTGTGAAGCAGTTGACTGCCAGCCACATGTCTCTGGTAGCATCATTATCAGGATGTTCATTTTGGGGTTGGTGAGCAGACTGGTTTTAGCATATTTCAACCCCAAAATCAGCACATGATTGCCCCTCAGTCTAATACTGGGAGCCTTTCAAACAGGGCATTGTCCAAGTAGCTTGAACACATTCCAGGGCAGAGCATCCTCCCACAGTAAGTAATATTTTTATGGGCTGGAATTGATCATATCACTCTTAAAGAAGACATCCCTGCTGTTGGCTGTCATACTTTCTATACTTTTATAAGTGGGAAAAATAAAGTTGTTATCCAGTGTGCTACTGGAAGATCATGATCTGGTACGTAATACAATGAATAGTCACAGATTTAGAAGCCAGTTTCTTGGAAGGATAGAGACTTTATTGCCTGAGAGAAGTTTAAATTTTAAAAGATTATTGTCTTCCATCTCTGCTAAAGAGAAAGTAACTAATTAACAGAAAATCATCCAAAAGCCTTCACTTTTGAGAATCCTCAAAGAATTCCACTTAAAAATGGATGTGTGGATGTTTTGTTAACATTAACAATGCCAAGCTATACAGGGGAATGTAGCAAGCGTCTATGAAGAAGAACAGTGAGAATTGATGTGGGTTTGAAATTCCCAGCAGATGGCCCAGCCAGGTTCTTGCACTGATGATGGGAGCCCAGCAGTCTAGGGTGTGCTGAGGTAAGCACTTGCAACTCAGTATAAAAATAACTCAGGTAATAAGGTGTGAGTGGTCTTGAAGGAAAACAAGTCTGTGCAGTAAATTAGCACAGGAGAAACTAATGAAGAAACACAAACAGTAAAATGTAATCATTGGAACAGGCCACAGGAAAGAATGGATGCAAAATTGATTTAAGAGCTGCACAGTTTACCTGAACTGCTAGCAGAAAGGAACTGACATTTGCCAAATTGAAAGATTTCAGCTGTAAGGTGAAGTAATTTCAAGTTTACTTAAGGAGAAGACTGAAATCTTTGCTAGTTGCCTGATGGAGCAGTGAGCTTAGCTGCTGAAAAAACAAGTAATTCTAGGCAGGGACAGTATCAAGAACAATACATAGATTGTTGCATGCATTTAATGTTTATTCTGTTTCTGATAATATAAATTTAAATCTCAGATTGATTGATTAAAATTTCATCCTGTGTTGAATGACATCACTCTCCTTGATCTATTTAAAAATTTATTTTGAATAAAGCATTATTTTGTGTAGTATATCATTGGAGCTTTTTCCCAGAGTAAAACTATGGGCCTGTTTAAAGGGAAATATTTTTCATCTTGATACATATATGTAATTTTCCTTGGCATTGATGGTATATGCCTGTTCAGTGATAAGAAGATGGAATAATAGCTCCTAAAAAATGCATTAGGTAGGTCAACAGTCAGTTCTAATTGCATATCTTTTATTCATCTCAGAGGACTTTGGGGATTTGGAATGATGCAGCTAAAATTAAAATTTGAAAATTCTTATTAATCTCCTTCACCAATCTAGTAAAAGTGAAAGTAAAATCCAGCTTAGCATTAAATATAGTGTTTACCAAACTCAGTTTTATGTATCAATGCCCATTTTCATACAGTTTCATCAGAAAATATCAGCAACTTTCTTTCCTAGGCAGTTGGTGGATATAAAATCGGCCCTTACTTTGAAAAAAGAACTGCTCATATGTGTAAGTTGCTTTACAGAACTACCTCCCCAGCTATGCTTTTTTTACTTCCTACCACATTGTAAAAGGCAAGAAAATAAATAGGGTCTGAAAGTGGGTAGTGTTCAGAGATACCGAAAACAGCTTTCTTAACATAGCCTTGATTCCATACTCTCTTAAACTGTTTTCACACAATGTGAACCAAACCGTGTGTCTTCTTCTGATCTGTCTGTTCCATGCAGCAAGCTCAAAGGAAGTGAGATCTGGCTGGTTTCAGCTGGACTATTTCCACAAGAAAAGCAGAATATCCCTGGGGGGAATAAAGCTGTGTTAATAAGCTCTTATTTCATGTGCCAAAGGAAACAGCAGAGAGTTGCCTAGAGAATTTCTAGGTTTAATCTTTTCTCACCTGTTATTGCAAGAGTGACATTACAGCAGCTCTCAGACTAAATGAAAGAAAGACAGGCTTCAGACACCTCGGTTGTAAAAGAGCCACAAATGGTCCTGAAGAGCACTGCTTTACACTAACCAATGGGAAATATTCAACAGAAGATGTAGCCAGTACCACTGTCATTTGCAGGAGTGACTCTTGATCTACCTAAAGGAAATGGAGTTTATGAAACAGATTATGTCTCATGCTAAATGCAGTTGAATTCAGGGCTCAAAACTTGAGTCATGTACAAAATTTGTCACAGACAAACAGTGATACTGCTAACATTCAATAATTTTAACCCTTGTTATGATTTGTTACTCACAAACCTTGGATCCATATAAAAACTAAGTTTATATTACTAGAACTAACCACTTCCCCAGAGACTATTTTATGGCATATGTCAGCAAAATCATGAATGGTACTAGCAACATAAACAGGACATCATTATTCAGCAATCACAGCACCAGAACAGAGAACAGTTAAACACAATTCGGTGGTATCTTTCACCCTGTGCACAGTTAAATTGTGGAGAACCTTGAACAAAGCATTATCAACATTGAAACACAAATTAATTCAAACAAGAATTTACAGCACCATGAAAAGTTATTAAACAGGTTAGGCTCCATGCAGCCTCCTGCTTATCAAATTCCTGTGCCACTGAAAACTATGAAGGTGTTCCTGGAGGTAGTTTGCCTAGAAATACCCTACCTATCATACTTCTTCCTAATGCCTTCCCTCTGTTCTACTACATAAGGACCAAGGGAACCATTTAGATTTTAAGTTCCAAAAGAGATTAATATATGAGATCAAACTATTAAAAAATTTGGAAATCCAGTATGTCAGAAATTGCAGTAATTAAGAATCAGTTGATTGTGAAGCACTACTTCTATACAAAGAAAATTGAGCCTATTTGAAAAGATAATGACAAATGTTTGGACCTTCACATCCTGGCTTTTTTGTGTATATCACAATATACCAGCTGAAAAAAAGTGACTACACGATCGCCATAAAATCATAGTTTTCAACATGAGTAGAGAAAATCAGGAAAATACATTATAAAAGAGGTTTTTGTAACAGCTGGCTCTTCTGCTGAAGTAAATTTTTCAACTCCCACAACAGACATACTGGGTTGCAACTCATATTTCAGCATTCCATCTTTTTTTTTTTTTTTTTGTACCATGTCTCGAAATAATGAAATCTGTTTTTTCTGTCAGTGATATCACATCAGGGAAATATCAGCAGGAGCATTGGTAAAGACAGTAGTTCAGACAGATGTCATTAGCGTTCAGTTGTTTCAGATATTCTGACATGACAAAGCAGTATAGTCTCTTTGGTCTGAACCACAGATCTGAATCAGGCAGACATGGTTCTGTCCAGCACTACTGATTCCATGAGCCAAACCGCCTTGGAAATGTCTGGTTCACTTCAGCTGCAGCATTTCACTGGCAGCATGATTAAGACCAAAGGACTCCTTGTCCTCTTATGGCAGCTTTTGCTACTACTCTAGGGGTATAGGAATATGGTTCCTCCACAGAGTTTGCCAAGGGAATGATAAAATTATGAAAGTTGTTACTTTAGTTCCTCATGTACAAATGAGCAGGAATGATGAATAGCAGATCCTTTAAGAGTTTCCCCAAAAATGAAACATGCACCAATAAATCCTGTTTCTTCTGTCTCTAGTAGTAGAAAAATAAATCCTCTGGTTTTGAGCCTTTCTACTCATAAAACATTTTTCTCATTTCTTTTAAATGTTCCAGCTTTATGTTATTGTTACATTTGAAAATAATTTTCAGAACAGTTTTCTGAAAGTCCTTTATTTGATAAAAATCCAAATTTCTCTACAATTAGAAGAGAAACAGTACTTAGAATTAAGGTGCTATATCATACACATATTTCCTGTCTAATTGTGATTATGTGAGTTTACAGTATGGAAGTTGTGGACACTATGGAATTTTGTTGATGTCACTTTCCTACAGTGAAAAGTACATAGAAGAGTGCAAAAAACTAAAGGAAAGCATATCCTTAATATATGGCTTTCCTCTACTGTTTTGAAGAAAACACTCCGGTCTGAACAGTTGATAATCAGATAAAAAATTAAGTTTGAAGTGAAATAAATACATGTGTACATTCATTATTCCATAAAGGACATAAGTAAACAGAAAAATGAACCTGATCTCTCAAGGTCTCATACATGCGCTGGAAATCATGTATCAGAGCATTTTAAGAACAAATTATCTACAGTTTTAATGAGGCTGGGCATTTGAGATAGTTTTGACTTTGACTAGACAAAGTCAAAACTGGTAGCTAGGTTCTTAGAAAAACCAGTGGATCTGGAGTAATCCCTTGAATTGTCATGATGGGAGGGGATTGTTTTCAGATCTCCTTTCTAATGGAGAAAATATTACTGAAAAAGTCTTTTTGGCTGATGGAAGGACTACTGAAAAGAGGTTGAGTGAGTAGTTTAATGACTAAATAATTAGGGGTCCATTACAGTCAGTAAAGCATCTTGCTGTTCTGAGGTACTTCTCATTGATGCTGTTAAATTGGTCTGACTGGTGGTTTTAATTACTTTTTTAAAAATTGTTTTTAATTAAGTGCTGTCTTAAGTGCTATCTGTCAGAGGGACTGCTTTCCTGAGTGGCAATCCTGGATTAAAAATGAGTGATTCCTGAAAGAAAGCCTGCTGCATAACAGCAGTTGTTGATAGTTTCAAATGAAAATTAATTCATAGGTTTGTGTTTATTCATTTAAATTATATTTAAATTCGATTATTTTAAACAATAAAAAGGGAAATGTCTATGAAAATAGGTATTTTTCTTTATGACACACTTCGAATACAGCATTAGAGAGCTGGAAGGTGTTACAAGTTCATCTAACCCTTTCAGACTACCCCAGGAAAAGCAGCACCACACATCTGCTAGTCCTGACAGATCCTTGATCCCTGCTATTCCAGCCAGCTCATTGAGGACTTGCAACAGACACAAATGTGCCTCTTCCACTGCTTCACCAAAGCATTTGTAATGGCTACTCTAGATATCCTTCCTGTTGTTCAACTCCCATTACTTCTACACATGTCCAATTCATCCAAGGAGAGCAGAGTATATCATCTTCACCTTTGGGAGCCACCTTTTAAATGTCTGAAGACTATCACAATGCTTCCTCCCTTCCACTGTAGCTAATCCCACTCTGTGTTTTCTTCCAAACCCCACCCTTGCTATTCTCCATTGGATTCTCTCTGATCTGTGTATTTTTTTGCCAACAGTCACTTAAGCAGATTTCTATGCCAGCAAGTGCTGAGTAGAGAGCTTGCTGTGGGTGTTGCAATTCTGCAATATGGTAAATGTTCAGCTCAGCTTCATTTAAAATATGGATTACTAGTACCCAAATGATGAAACGCTATGAGATCTCTCTGAAGTAAACATTAGAAATGTTCATAACTGGACACAGCTGTATGCAACGAGCAATGAGGGATAAAAAGCTGGTGACATGATGCTGGTGGCATGACACACAATGCCACCTTTTGCATACTCCACAATTTCCCGTCCTGGGAGATTCCACTGCAATATCGGCAGCTGCCCACCCTCGCGAGGAGTCAGAGGCAGCAGAAAGCACGAATTCCCAAAGCAAGTATTTGTTAGAAATAACTGCTTCATAGGAGAAAAGGAAATATAATGAGGAGGGTGAACTAAATTTTTGCATTGTTGAACTGAGGACCTACAAAGTCAGCACAGGACAGTAACGAAGATACTCCAGAGTATTTTTTGAAAACAGGCTGAGTGCAGCTCGGTTAAAACAGGTTCGCTCACGCCCATCGATTTACAGTGACTTCTTTAAGCGAGTGACTTCAGACTTGAGCCGAGGGAGCGGTCTAACCGAGGACACGTTACCTGCTTAGCGACACGTTTGGGGTTACACACACCGCGGAGGGCCGGCTCCCGAACCGCCCTGCCAACTGGCTCGGGGAAGTTTGCAAGCGCTGGGTTGTCCCGGAGGCAGCCGCGGGTGGGGACACACGGCACTACCGCCGCACCTGCGGCTGCCGGGCCCCCAGCGGGGGCTCCGGGGCGGGGCGGGGCGGGGCGGGGTGGGGTCGGCCCTGCGGCCCCGCCCGGCCCAGCCCGCGCCCCCCGCTGCCGCCTGCGCCCCGCAGCACAGGACCCGCCATGGAGAGGCGCTGTCGCTGCCCGGAGCTTTGGGGCCGGGGGAGTGAGCGGAGGCAGCCGGCCGGGGGCGGCACAGCTGGGCGGCGGGCAGGTGAGGCGGGCCGGGGGCGGGGAGCGGCCGGGGGCGGCAGCCCTGCCCAGGCGCTCTGTTCGCGGCGCTGCCCCGGCGCCGGGCTCGGCTCCGGCCGCAGCAGCCCCGGCCGAAGTGCGAGCGTGGGGCGGGAAGGGACGGGCTAACCAGTGTCCCCTAGGGCTACTGTCGGGGCGCTGCTCGGAGTCGCCGCTGAAGCAGGTGCTCCGTATTGTGTCGTGCCGGTGGGTTTCCCCTGACTCGCCCGACCCAGCGGCTGAAGATGAGCGCTGAAGCGGAGGGGCCGTCGCGGGCGGATGGTGCCGGCGCGGACAGCACGAGGTGACGCCGCCTCAGGTACCGTGGCTCCTTCAGCATCCTCGCGGGTGCGGGCGGCGCTGGGCTGTGCAGCACCCGCCTGACCTCCGCCCAGCTCCAGGCACCGCCCGGAGGCAGCGGGAACGGTGCCGTGTCCCTGGGACGGTAGCCAGAGGCAGCATTCCGAGCCCAGCCCGGCCGCCCCTCAGGCGGGACTGCCTTCTCTGCGGCCGTGTTGTGATTTTGATCCTGGAGAGTGTAGGCTGCTGCTGGCAGCTACAGGATGAAGTCGCCTCCCTGCTGCATGTCTCTTTCTTCACAAGCATCCTTAGAGGAACCAGGGAGTAGCACATCCCTGGGTTCGCTGGAGTCCAGTGTTTTCTCTAGTGATGAAGAGCAGGGGCCCCTGCTCCAGAAGGTCATTCCCTCTCTGGACTGCTTTACTATCAATGTAGGAGGCAGCCGCTTTGTGATGTCCCAGCAAACTTTGTCTTGCTACCCTGACACCCGTCTTGGCAAACTGGCAGTAGTGGTCTCTGCTGCCCGGGATGTGGCTTCTGGCCTCCTTGAGCTTTGTGATGATGCCAACCTTGTGGAGAATGAGTATTTCTTTGATCGGAGCTCACAGGCATTTCGCTACATCCTGAATTACTACCAGACAGGGAGGCTGCATGTGATGGAGCAGCTGTGTGCACTCTCTTTCCTGCAAGAAATCCAGTACTGGGGTTTGGATGAGCTCAGCATTGATTCCTGCTGCAGAGACCGGTGAGTTGTGGGAAGATGATGCTTCCTCATCTTGTGGATTGTGGGCTAGATGAGTTCCACGTTGACTTGCATTCAGGGACCCTCAGGTGAGAGATCCAGAAGTGGGGATAGGTGAGGTAGCAGGAAAAGTTGTGGGAGTTGAGCCCCAAGTGCTGCTCTAGCAGTGGATGGGTGTCAGAAATGGGAGATGTGTTGGTGAGGTCAGAGTTACCACTTGCTGTGGGAAAGGTTGCTGGTCAAGATAGTGAGACAGGAACAGGGTCTGGGATGTCTTGTAGTGGCTTCAAACTGGCCCTGGAAACTCAAAATGTTGAAAAGGACAATGCCAGAGATGAAAAGGCTTGTGAAAGGAGAGATGCCCCTTCAGTCATTCAGCTTAAGGTTATCATAGAGGGATTAGATGTGGAGTCAGGCACAATGCTGGAGGGATTTGGATCCTGCCCACCTGCACTTTAATTTTGAAGGATTTCCAAATCCAAGCTGGAGAGGCAGAAGGGGGGGCTGGTCACCTGCCAGGCTAAGTGTGGGTGGCATGGCTCCAGGAGGAGCCATGAAAGGAAGCATGGCACGTGGATGTAGCAGCTTACAAGGAGGGGGCAGCAACAGCGGGAACATGGCTTGCTGGAGACAAATTATAACAGGCAGTTTAGGAACGAGGTGGGTTTTGACTGAACCACCCCCAGGATGTTTCTGTTAATTCTATTTGCAGTTAATTTCCCACCATATTCAATGTTACTGGTTTTGGTTTTTTAGTACTGAAGAAACAAATTTTCTAAAGAGTGTAACTGCTATTTAGCTATAGCAGTTATGTCAAAATTATTAGAAAGAAGTAATACCATCCCAAAACGATATTAGAGGTATCCTACCCTAGTATGGGTTAGTTCTTCAGCTGAGAAAATTGGAGCCTAGTTTTCATACCTTTCTTCTTTTTCTGGTAGGTGTAACTGAATGCTCCTGCTACTTTAGTGATACAGAGAGCTACAGACCTTTTTGACATATGCAGGACCAACTGTATTGAAGGCAAAATTGCACAACACCTTTGTCTAAGGCTTGAACTTTGCAGCAGTCAGAAAGAAAGATATGAAAGAAAAAAAAATTTTTGTGTGTTCTTTGGCTATGTTTATGATTGACAAGATTCCACTTTAAATATACTCTTACTCTGACAAAACACTATATATATTTACAGTCTGTAAGTTTTACTTGGTACAAATGCTTGTCCACTTTGTGTGAGAGCCCATATATCTAAAGAAAGAAAGATGCCTCGTCATCTTAGTATGTAGTGGTGAGAAGTTCACCCATGAACTGCATGGCTTTAATTATGCCTTCAGTTTTACTATTGCAAATATGTAAACGAGGCATAAATTACACTGAAGTGTAATAAAAATTGCATACAATTAAACAAATTAGGAACTATTTAAAAACAGAGGATCTGGTTGTGCCAGGATTGCTTCTAAGAATTCATATTAGTCGTGCCACAGATCCTATTGTGGTCAACGTGATCCATATAAATAAATCGCTATCAGTAAAATTACTCTGCATATAGAATGTGTCACTGATGTGAAATGGGTTAATAGAAGTATATCAGTCAGTGGAAACATGCTACAGGGGCTCAACAATTAAAGCCATAAACTTGATAATGGGGTTTTCTAAGTTCACCTAAGGTAAACTTTAATGTGTATTCTTCTGACTTGCATAGTAAATGATAAGACAAGCGTCTGCCTATTGCTATTCACAATCTCTTGGGGGGTGTTCCTGGGCAGGTACTTCAGGAGGAAAGAGCTGAGTGAAGCCTTAGACATCAAGAAAGATGCAGAAGAACTGGATGCCCAAGATGAAGAAGAGGACTTTTCTGGCAGCCTCTGTCCCAATGTCAGACAGAAAGTTTGGGAACTTTTGGAAAAGCCTGGCTCCTCTGCAGCAGCCAGGACGTTTGGCACCTTGTCCATGGTTTTTGTTGTTGTGTCAATTGCCAACATGGCCTTGATTTCAGTAGAGCTCAGCTGGCTGGCCCCAGCACTGCTGGATGCCCTTGAGTACCTGTGTATTGCGTGGTTCACAGCAGAGTTTGTCCTGAGGCTCCTGTGTGCACGAGATCGGTGCCGCTTCCTAAGGAGTGTGGCAAACATCATAGACCTCCTTGCTATTCTGCCTTTCTACATCACCCTGCTGGTAGAGAGCCTGTGTGGTGGTGAGAGCTCCCAAGAACTGGAGAACGTGGGGCGCATTGTCCAAGTGCTGAGACTTCTCAGAGCCCTGCGGATGTTGAAGCTGGGAAGACATTCAACAGGTATATTTGGCCATGGCTGTGATACTTCTCAATTTCACTGCCTGCAATAGTTGTCCCTGGGCTCAGTCCTCCATTTTGTGTGTGCATGGCATAACACAATCTTTTAGCAGTGATGCCTTTTGAAGCTCTTACTTTTGAACCTTAAAATTGAGTGATGAGGGCCTTTTCAAAAGAATTTTAGCTTTTCATAAAGCCTTGCATATTGTTTGCATTGAACATTTACATAAACAGACCTCAGTGTTGCATGCTGTAAATCATCCACCAGTCATTCATAGTGTGATAAAATCAACACATATATATGTTTTAAAATTTATTAGGGAAGAAGCAGAGATCACCAGCCCAGACTTCTTGTATGTTCCAAGGTCCACTAATGACAACTGTTGCAATTTTGTTTGTTTAAAAGCATGCATGTGCAAAGAATTATTTTATGATTTTGTCCATGCCATAGATCCTGAAAACAACCACAGTAGAGAATGTTTCAAGGAAACTGTTTAAAACCTTTGCAGGTGATGGGTTGAGAGGCTCTCTGGCCCCATTGAACCCTCTGGTATTCCAGCGGCATGTGGAGCCCATCAGGGGCTGCTTAGGCAGGGGGACCTGGGTACAGCACAGAGCAGCAGTGCCAGGTTCAGCCAGCGTTCACCAAGTGTCTGGGGCCCTTAGTGCCCTGGCACTCCTGACAGATGAATGAACAGCAAGCGGGGGTGGGGTGTAAGGTGAAATGCATTTCTGTGACCCATCTTGTTTGCTCTCTCTGGTGAAAGGAAGGCATAAAAGTTAACATTTTCCAGTGGGAATTTATCAGAGGAGGCTGGAAATTATTGTAAAGTGTTGAATTTCCTCTTGCATTTCCCCTGATTTTATTACTTCTTTGTGGCATGTGCATGCCTGGCTATATGAAAGAATAAAAACTGTCTTGGCATTTTCAAAATGATTTGATTATGTACCCACCTCAATCAGTGGAGAATGTGGTGCTGAATTTTACAGGAGATATGTTCAGCCAACACTAGTAGCTTTGAAAAATCCTGATAGTAAATCATGATCTCTATCCTGCAATATTAGCTGTTCTGAAGACAGTGATGATCATTCTTGAAAAGCACCCAATGTGCCTTTTCAGAATTTCCAGCCATGAAGCAGGAATATTTTGATGCCTGTCCGTATTTTTGGAGAGCCCTCTCTGTGACTGCCCCAAATTCAGCAGGAGTTACAGTGTGCTCACAGCAGCAGAATGTGTCTTACTTTTGTTACCACTGAAAGGTAGCAAACCTGCCTGCCAGTGGCAGGGAGTAGCTTTGATACTACTCATAATCATAAGCATAATCATAGTGGTTTGGGAAGTATCTAAATCTTACTCTCTCCCCTAGATTATGCCTATACTGATGCTTAACAGTCCCTTAGAAAGCAGTTGAGAGAAAGTTTATAATGATTCAGTCTGGCAATGTGTTTTGCTTCATTACAAGTTTTGCAGACTTGTAATGAAGTCTGGTAGAGGCTTTTTGCAATGCTTTTACCCACTTTTGATGGCAGCTGTAATGTTAATGCCATCCTCTCTAACCGTGCTTTGAAAATAAGAAAAAGATTTTATCTCATCAGGGCACTTTTGTGCTGACTAACAAAATGGTCATACAAAAGTATGTTGATTCAAGTTAAGTTTCCAGTTTATTGCAATTTACTCTTACAGATTGAATATGTTCATTCTGTCACTCAGTTTTGTGGCTCCATCAGCTTGAAATCAGGTGTTTCAGATATTTGTATAACTGCTAACTTCAGGTATACATGCTTTCAAGGATGGTCTAAACACTTGAGTTTATATATTCCTAAATTAATTATTCAGTATTTACCACAGTTTATATGACAATATTGAGTGACATTGAATTTAATAATATCATGTCAGGTAAAAGTGAATTAATTACATAGAAATATAGTATCATGATCTGGAGGTGTGCTGTCTTCTTTTTACTGGAATCACAAGGCCAGTTTCAAGGTAAAAGAAGCAGCATATGTATCAATTTAAACAGCTGGAAGCCGTGTTACCATCGTTGTGTTGCTTCTTTGGTAGGTCAGTTGCTGCCTGTTTAGCTCCAGAATGCTAGATTGGATCAGTATGATTTAAATGTAGAAACTCACTGTTCTGATCTCCTGCCTGTAGAAGTGTGTTAATGTGCTTCTAAATACATCCTTTACCACAGCTCCTAATACAAGATGACCCCCATATTTATCATGCATACAGACCATCCTCCTTGCTCATACCTAGGCAGCCCTGATAAATCTCCGTGTTCAGGGTGGCTCTTGAAGCTCTTCTTGCTCTCTTGCCTTGGATCTGACAGGTGCCTTCCAGTGAGGCTTCTCTCCAGCTCCTACACTCTCAGACCAGACAAAGCTTCAGGCACTGCTCAGTTGTTTTGTGTGGCAAGATGAATACAAGAGCAGAAGATTTGTGTCTGAAGGCAGCAGCTTCTCTTTCACCAAGGAGGGGTGTTCACAGCCCCAAGGAGAACATCATTGTGGAGCCATAGCAAAGCTGGGAACACATCAGCAGCCTAGCTCTGCTGTCAGGGGCAGGAATGAGTGAGGCGAAAAAATATCAGTTCTTTTCTTCATTTTCAAGAAATAGCAACTTAACCCTTTCTGTGGACAAGAACAAGAATGAAAATAAGAAATGAAAAAAGTAATTTCAGCCCCTTTGGAAGCTGAAGCCAGCTCACGGGAGGGATGTGATCTTAAAGACATGGAGGCTAGGGTGGTGTGAGTGTGCAGTTACTTATGCTAAGTACTGTACTTCATCAAGGAACCACTGAAATCAGTAGTACCTCTGTCCATAAAATGTGTAGCGAGAGGGCAAAACTACTCCTCCAATACAGCAAAATTATGTATTTTAGTAACTTCAAGAGTAGAAGAGAATGGAACCATATTTGTCCCATTCTCAGATGCTCCTTGGCTGTTCCCTTGCCCCAGGACCGTTTTCAGGGAAATGAAGCACATATAGAGGGACTTCTTGAGGAGAAGTAGGGTATGAGCATCTTACTTGCAAAGGCAATGAGTGTGTATTTGAGAGAAGACCATAGCATATTTAAGGCTGTTGAGCCTCTAGAGTCATGTAAAGTTGAAACTTCAGCACTTTTTGTGACAAAACTTTAGGGTTATTTAAGCGCTGTGTAAACTGAAGCTCCTGATTATCAGCTTGTATTGCCAAGTCACTTTGGACAAAAAAGAGATAGAACTTGACCTACATGGCAGAAATGCTTCCTCTTCCTCTTACCAGAGCTGGAGCTGCTTGCCAGCCTCACACCAACTCTGTTACAGCACCTTAGCACCTTCCAAGCATGGTAACCAAGCTGTCACAGCTCCTGGCAAGGAGTTCTCATGAGATGCTGTAAGACTTGCTGAGGTGTCTGTGATGGAACAAACCCTAGTTTGGCCATGGGCCAGGACTCAGAGGCATTTTTAAAAGGTACAAAGTAATATAGTACTATACTTTATACATGTCATTACAGCAACTGTTTCCCCTTAGAATGAGCTGTGCAGTCCAGTAACTTCTCTGATTCATAGATTTGCCTAGAAATGTCTCCTGACTTCATCTAAAAAGATGAAGAATTATATCTTAATTTTAGATAAGTATACTAGAACTAAGAATAATAAAAAGAAAAAATCAGACCCTGAACAGTTAGAATAACTAACCATAGGAAAAATTAGAATGTCGTCATTGTGATACAAAGATTTAACAGTTATGTTCTTTTCCTCCTTATTTTAATCTATCTTATATAAAATGTTTGCTTTTTATTTTAGCTACAATACTCTCAAGATTCATCATAAGGTACCAGCCCTTATGATGGCTGTAAAAGCCCTTATGATACTGTAAAAGCCCTGGCTTTTACAGTATTCATTTATGCTTTGAAAAGAGGTGCTACAGGGGTAACTTTAAAATGTACCTTCTTCCTAGCTCACCTGAAAGGACTTACTCTTCTGCCTTGTTCAGCAGGCTGTTTTACAGGGCAAGGGCTCATAGTAGGTTCCTTGGAGATGAGAATTTCATCTCAGTCCTTGCAATTATCTCACAGAGCTTTTGCTCTGCTGATATTAGTGTTTGCAAAATACAAAGGCAGTCATATTTACCGAGAAAAGAGTGCACTGATATATCTTATTCCCTTTGTGTTAAAGATTTAATTTATATCATTGTAATAAACATTCTACAGATCATAGTTGTGGTAATATAAGATCTCAGTATGGGTAAGTTCTTTACTGGAGTTTGTAGCAGATAGCATTGGAAGAAAACCCCACCATTGCCTCCAAACTCTACTGTGCACTTCCAGTGTTTGCTGTGCATAAAACTGATAAAACCCATTAGACCTGCAGGGGAAAAGAAAGAGCCAGAAGCAAGAAATATTAAGATCTTGTAGTTTGAGACTGTCAAAAAATCAAATTGCCTATAACACTAACGAGCATATGAAGTCTGCAAGCAGAGGCAGAGCCTCTGTAAGCTGTTTTGCAAACAGTAGTTTAGTGAGAAGTATACCTACGAAGAGTAATTCATAAGCATAATGTTTTTCTCATTTATTGGAGAAAGCATCTCACATTTTTAAAGAACAGTATTAAAAAGTAATCCAAAGTAATTCAAAAGATAATTTCAGTCTCCTATGTGTCTCAGCTGAATTGGTACCCTGTTATCTTCCTTCTTTCTTTATGTGTACAATATTTATCTCTTGCACTATTTTTGGATTTGTTTTCCTGCTTGCTTTTGTGGGGCAGTCTAGCCCTGAAGCAGTAGCTCTAACAGGAATAGAGGGGGTTATGGAGAGTGGTCCCGAACTCCCTGTGCTACTCATGGGCAAAAGGACTGATGCAGTACAGTCAATTAACAGGATTCCATGCTTGCATTGAGAGGATATGCTTTGCTGCTTGCTTTGCTATCTTGAGTTTGGCACAAGTGCAGCTGTTACTGGAAAACCTATTAGTTTTGATGTCTGCAGTACAAGGTAGCTTGGGTGGAAGGAAGAAGGGTCAAAGAGAGTCTGTGACAACTATAAAAGGATTGAAAACAGTCCTTAAAGAAAAAGTTACTGAGTGAACCAAACTGGGGTCTAAGTACTCACACAGCAACACAAATTTGTTAACTAAGGGCTCCTAGGTCCAAGAGAAAAATAGGGCAGTGGATAGAAAACAGAGGCTTGGCACATTTAGTCTCCAAGTATGGAGCAGGTGCTTTTAGTGTGTTTTTAAGTAGTTTAGAGTGGTGCTAGATTTTCTCCTACAGCCTGGTCCTGGTTTCGGGCAAATTTGGGAGAGAATCCCCAAAAGGGGGCCCCTCCAGAAAGCAAACCCACACGGCCCCTCCCCCCAACCGGTTCGGGAAGGATTCCTTGGAGAGAAGTGGAAAGAACCTGTTTATTTAACAGGCACAGCACCCCCCAGCACACAAAATGAACAATACCCGATGACACCACTCTTTCACTGCTCTGAAGAAGATGACAAATTCAGAAAGTCTCTCCTGGGGTGGTCGCTCTGTTATCAGTCCCTCCGGCACTGGGGCAGCTGCTGCAGCCACAGGGTGCAAACTCTAGGTGTTCCCAGGTCCCAGTCCAGAGCAGGTTCGAGTAGGTCCAAACAGGAAAGGAGAAACAGTCCAGGAAGGAATTTGGACTGTTTAGCTAAATTAACTAATGAGAAGAGGCAAAAAGCAAGAGCAAGCAGAAGCAAAGCAGAAGCAGAGCAGAAGCAAGAGCAGAGCGAAAAGCCAGGCAAAAAGCAAAAGCAGCACAATGTACTGTATTGTCTGTATGTCCTTCCAGCTGTGAGGGAGTGGCTGATAGGAAGCCAAACCAGAACTTTCCCTCTTCAGAGCCAGTCTTGAAGGCACAGAACATAATATCCAGCATAAATAACACACACAAATGGGGATACAAGCATCCTAACTTCACCCTAGGACATTAATAAATCAAGATAGTTTAGTTTGTCTAAATTATATGTGTACATAGTTCAGATGATAAGTAATAAGAATTCCTATGTTCTGTATTAAGAAAATACCAATGATGTCAGATGTTCAGTCTGACACTGTGATCTATTTTTGTAAATCACTTCTTCTCAGCTTCTGTTTAGAGCAGCATCTCTTTTTAGCCTGCCAGGGTCAGTGCCTCATTAGACCAGCAGAAGTGCTGGTGAGAGATGTGGTGGTCAGAGGCCATTAAGAGTGTGGTGACCATGAAATAAGAGTGCTTTCAGTTCATGGTGAAGTGAGGAAAGAGGTCAGCAAAACCTCTTACATGGATTTCCAGCAGGCAGGATTTGTGCTTTTCAGGACACTGGTGAGAGAGTCCCTTAGGAAACAGAGCTCCAGAATGGCTGGACACACTTCTAGAAAGAAATCTTAAAGGCTCAGGAGCAGGTGGTACCTCTGTGTCTAAAGGCAAGCCAAGGAGGAAGAACAGCCTGGATGAGCAGGGAGTTTCTGCCAGAATTCAGAGAAGAAAAGAGAGTTTATGACTTTTGGAAGAAGAAGAGGAACTTGGGAAGATTACAGGGATTTCATTAGGTCATATAGAGAGAAAATCAGAAAAGCAAATGCTCAGCTAAAACTAAATCTGGCCACCAGTGTGAAAGGTAGTAAAAAGTTGGTTTTAAATACATTTCCAATAAAAGGAGGGTGAAGGAAAAGGTGGGGGGGTGGGGGGAGAGGGCAGGTAACATTATCACCAAGGATGAGGAGAAGGCTGGGGTACTGAATATCTTCCTTGCCTCATTGTTTAACAGAGAGAGTGGATATCCTCATGGCAACCAGCCCCCTGAGCTGGTAGACAGGGATGGGATCCAGAAAAACCCCTGCAATCCAAGAGGATGCAGTTAGTCACCTGCTGTGCCACTTAGACACTCACAGGTCTATGGGCCCACATGGGATTCATCCTAGGGTGATGAGGGAGCTGGCAGGAAAGCTTGTCAGGATGTTTGCCATCATTTATGACCAGCCTTGGTTAACCAGGGAGGTCCCAGGTAACTGGAAGCTAGCAAATGTAATGCCCATCAACAAGAAGGGTCAGAAGGAGGATCCAGGGAGCTACACCCCTCATCTTGGTGCTGGGGAAGATTATGAAGCAGATGTTCTTTAGTGTGATCACATGGCCTGTACAGGACAACCAGGGGATCAGGCCCAGCTCTGGGCTTAGGAAAGGACAATTCATCCAAGGCTTGCTCATCCTGATCTTTTATGATCTTTTTCATCGCCTGCCTAGTGGATGAGGGAAGTGTTATGAATGTTGTCTACCTGGACTGCAATAAAATCTTGCACACTGTCTCCCACAGCATTTTACTGGAGAAACTAGAGGCCCATGGCCTGAACAGATGCACTCTTTGCTGGGGTAAAAACTGGCTGGAGGACTGGCCTCAGGGAGTGTTAGTGTATGGTGCCACATCCAGTTGGTGGCCAGTGACTAGTGGCGTCCCCAAGGCTCAGTACTGGGGCCAGTCCTGTGTAATATCTGTATTGATGATCTGAATGAGGGAATCAGGTCAGTTTGTAGACAACACTAAGTTGGGTGGAGGAGTTGATCTGCTGGAGGATATAGGAGGGTTCTGCAAAAGGATACGGACAGGCTGGGTAGATGGGCTGAGACCAACAGTATGATGTCCAAGTGCTGGGTTCTGCACTTGCATCACAACAACTCCTGTTGCAATGCAACAGGCTGAGGGAAGAGTGTCTGAAAAGAATCTGGGTGTGATGAGCCAGCTGTGCCCAAGTGTTCACAAAGGCCAATGGCATCATGGCCTGGGTAGTGTGGCCAAATGGACTAGGAAACTATTTATCACCCTGTACTCAGCACTGGGAAGCCTCAAATCCTGTATCCAGTTCTGGACCCTCTCTGCAAGAAAGACATGGAGGTGCTGGAGCATGTCCAGAGAAGGGCAATGAAACTGGTGAGGATTGAGAGAGTAAATCATATGAGGAGTGGCTGAGGGAACTGGGCTTGTTCAGCATAAAGAAAAGAAGGCTCAGGGGGAACCTTAATGCTCTCTACTCCCTACCTGAAAGGAGGGTGTAGCCAGATGGGGTCAGCCTCTCCTCCCAGGCATCAAGCAACAAGAAAAGAGAAAACAGCCTCAGGCTGTGCCGGGGAGGTTCAGGGTGGACATCAAGAAGAATTTCTTCATGGAAAGGACAGTTAAGTTTTGAAATGGGCTGCCCAAGGAGGTGATGGAGTCACAATCCTGGAAGTGTTGAAGCAACTGGATGTGTCACTTAATGCTATGGTTTAGTTGACAAGCTGTGTTGAGTTAAAGGTTCAATTCGATGACCTTGGAGGTCTTCTCTAATCTTACTGAATGTGATTGTCAAGACATGTTCACCCGCATTCAAAGAAAATATAAAGCAGTCAGCCTTTAAGTAAGAAATGTTTTGCAAAGATATAATGACAGCTACATGAATCAACCTGCTGACAGCATTTCTTATCTTTCAGGCTTGCGGTCCCTTGGGATGACTATTGCTCAGTGCTATGAGGAGGTTGGCCTTCTGCTTCTTTTCCTCTCTGTAGGAATCTCTATATTTTCCACTGTGGAGTACTTTGTTGAACAAGGTGTGCCAGGCACAACTTTCACAAGCGTACCTGGTGCTTGGTGGTGGGCAACAACTTCCATGACAACAGTTGGTTATGGTGACATTAGACCAGACACTACCATTGGTAAGGTAGTGGCCTTTATGTGTATACTATCAGGAATACTGGTTTTGGCTTTGCCAATAGCTATAATTAATGACCGTTTTTCTGCCTGCTATTTCACCCTGAAGATAAAAGAAGCTGCTCTTCGGCAGCGTGAAGCTTTAAAGAAACTCATGAAGAACTCATCCAGCGATTCCAATATCAATGTTAATTTGCGAGACATATATGCACGCAGTGTCATGGACATGTTGCGGTTAAAAAGCAGAGAGAGAGCCAGTACAAGGAGCAGTGGTGCAGATGAATTTTGGTTTTGACTTTGGGTGTGATGATTTTTAGTTTTGGCTTTGAAGTTATTTAACCTTGCGTAGCACATAGACTATCTTCAGAAATTTAGTATTATCTCTTTTTTTATTATTTGCCACAGAGTGTATTTGCTTTTCCAGGTGGAGTTTTACTTACTTGGACAGACTGAAATATCTATTGTATACAAAAGGCAGAATTCATAACATGGAATCTCTCAAGGAACTCTGAAACCTGCTTTCAGGACTGGATCATGGTTGCTGAGATAGGAAATAACAGATCCATGAAAGTAAAACAATGATGCAAGCCTTTGTCTAATCTAAATCCCTAATAATGTATCATAATAAAGTCTTGGTGCAGTGCTACACCAATTGCTACAGTGTTTTGAATTTTAAACATCTAGTTTTTGTATTTGCGTTTGAAGAACAAAAGTCAAAGTCATTAAGGAAAACTGAAAAGGGAAGTCTAAGACAGTGAAATATTGACTAAATTTGGGATGACATATAACTAGCTTAATCTTGATCCCCTTTCTCATCCCCATCTTCTAGCCAATTTGTATGAAAAAAGTCATTCTAGGGTAGCATTAAGGTTGGGGGGAGGGAAGAGGGGGTGGGTTTGGAATTTCCTCCTTTGCAGAGAAGCAAAGGGCTACCAGATATATAATGGGTATTAGGAGATAGGTGGAAGTATCAAGGAGATGAGAGATCGATAGCAAAGTACAAAACAGTCATTAAATAAGTGCCATAATATAGAACAACATCTGTAGTTGCTTCAGAAGTTGCAGGAACTAATACAGCCTTTGCAATACAGAAATAATTTACAAACTTATTTTAAATTATATCTTCTCTATGTGTTTTTATTCCCATAACTTATTTGTGTAGCTAAGCAGTTTTTGTGCTCGAGTAAAGTCAGCACTGGATAACAGAAGAAGAAGAAATTGTAAAAGATTACAAGCTAGTGATTTCTCTGTCTCCCATTAAAATTGTAAGTATTTCAAGTGAACCAGACTTTTAAAAAGTTAATTATCTTCACTGATACATTATTAGAAAAATGCTTCATTAAAATATTTTGTTTCAAAGGACAAATGAGCACTTTTTGGACTGAATGCTTACTTTACATAGTTATCGAGGTAAAAACCTAAAATAATCAAAGGTGTGGTGTTACATTTTATTTAAATGGTATGCTTTGTCTCACCCCTCAAAAATGTACGGTTTATCCCAAGCCTGTGATCCTCCCCTGAAGTATCATGGATCTGTAATCCCATTGGCCCAAGCCTTATTCCGCACCCACTTTGAATCTCCCTGTTAAGCTGTGTGTGAGAGATTAGACTCTCTCTTGGCCTCTTTTCACCCTAGGTTTTCCCTCCCTCCCCCTTTCCCCCTTCTCACTCAGAATCCATGCTGCTCTCGCTGCCAGCGAAGATACAGCTTAGCGCCCCCCCTCCCCCAAACGAACTGCTACACAAAGGGATTTTTGGTCCAGTTTCCCACCACCCAGCTCTCCAGTGGCCCAATACCACTCTTAGCAAATAAAGGTTTTCTTTAATATAATTTCACTAATCTAGACAATGACATTCCCATAGAATGCATATAACTCAGCTAGTAGGTTAACTCACATCTCACATTTCTTTTGGGCAATATAAACACTAAAAAGATACATCTATTAACTGTGTATTATCAAGTTTTATCTATTTATGTACATCAAAGACTTAAACTGCATTTGAGCATATATGAATGGGTGAAATAACCCAATTTTAATAAACACTTAATAATACTTGTTTTGAAATGGGTGTGTTTTTCTGTCATTCCCTGTAAATAATGGTGTAAACATAATACAGCAACCAAGACTTTCAAGGCACCTTGATGCAAACTGAGCAGGGTTTTGCATGATACTTCTGATTGTCAGCTGTCATCAGTGAGCATTTCGATTTGGGACCAGTGCAGCACACGCAAATATCATCGGTGTCAGAAGGAAGATAAATACTGGAAAACACCAGAGATTGCCTAGGTGTGAAAATTTGTAGGTTATCAGCATGGTCTGTGATAAACAGAGAGCAACTGTTTTATCACAGTGTTCTCCTCTCCCCAGATCCTCTATGAATCCACCACAAAACTCCCAGTGATGTCCAGGAGACAAAATTAATTCTGCAGGGTAAGGTCTGGTGCAGCCCACTCTAGGTTATTATTTCATAGCTCTTTGGAGCAGGAAGTCTCTCAGGCTGCACAAATTGTACAGTCTGTTTCTCATTCAAAAGTCATTCTAATTATAGAGAATTAGGAAGAGGCTTTCATTGTGGGAAGGCTGTTTTGTAATGTCTTTTGTACTGTCTTGTACAGCATCTGATCTGTGTTTGAGAAAGGAAATAGAGTCAGATAGCTGATTGATTCTCTTTAGGGAAAGGCTGCTTTATTACATCCTGTGCTTTTTATGACGGGCTCGAAAGAATGAGAGAAATATTCTGGGATCTATTTGTTGATTCACTCCTTCGACCATCTCTGGAGATAGTTTCCTAGAAATGCCCATGGGAGAAACAGGCTTTTTCAAGTAGTTGCTTTGGCCTCTGTTTTCAGACCTCTTGTTTTAATTTCAGTCTCCCAAGCAGTGATTGTCAATCACGTTGTTTACACAGAGCAGTCATCTATCACATTATGGGCTGAGACTAGCAAATCTTTTTACAGAGGAAGGCCAGTTCTGCTTTCAGCTCTTACAGACAGAAGGACCAGAGCATTCATACTGAGAAACACACAGTACAGGACATCACAACTCTAAAAAAATGAAGGTACACCATGTATGTGCTAACACAGATTTGGGAAGTAGCTCAGCCACCACTAAGGCACCAAATTAAGGATATAACTTTGCTATCTTTAGAATATCACACTAAAGACAAGAAGCTACCTTTTGTCCTCACTTCTGTTCTGCCATCCTGCAGTAGAATTGGCAGACATGATTGGTAACATAGGCTTAAAATTTAGTATTTTAGCTCTAAACACCAAGTATTTTGACAAACTCACATCAAGGGTTGTAGCTGCAGCACATAGAAAGAAGATCTGCAATTATCTCGGTAATATAATACAAGAATTAGTAATAGTGAAAATTATAGAAACATATAGAACAGTTGGAGTAGAAAAGGATCTTAGAGATCATCTAGCTCCAACCCCCCTGGTGTAGGCAGGGACACCTCCTTCTTGACCAGGTTGCTCAAAGTCCCATCCAGTCTGGCCTTGAACACTTCCAGGGATGGGACATCCCCAGTTTCTCTAGTTGTGTCTGTCGACACAAGCAGGCAGGTGGGACAGCCACAAAGTGACTGTTGGAATGCTAAGAGTCTGTTTATTCCTGTTCCCTTGCTTTCAGGGGGACCCTGAAAGCAGCACCTGGGCAAACGTTCATAAAGAAGATGCAGGCACCTTTAAATTTGGTCCATGCTAGAGAATCACTGGCCTAGTGTTGACTCAGGCTGCAAGGTCACTTGATTCACTTATAGTCCTCCTTGACAGTCCTCCTTGAATTTAATCCATACCTTCCAATACTGGGCGACATTACCACCCTCATAGTGAAGAATTTCTTCCTAAAATTTAATCTAAACCAACCTCTTTCAGTTTAATGCCATTCCCCCTAGTCCTGTCACTACATTCTCTTTGCAAAAAGTTCCTCTTCAGCCTTCTTTTAGGGGCACAAATTCCAATGTAGACAAACAGTCTGGAAAATCTTTCATATTTGTTTATAGATGCTTAGGGACAGCTTTTCCTTTGGGCCAGTGTAGTCCAAACTCACCAAAAATTTTTACACATCACTAAAATTGTTGTCATTTTTACTTTGAAGAAAGGCAGCAGCCTTCTGGGTCACATTAGGCAGAGCATTGCCAGCAGGTCAAGGGAGATAGTTCTGCTCCTCAGCCTGCTGAGACAGATCTGGGTGATGTGCCCAGTGCTGGGCACTCCAGCACAAGAAGACAGGGACAGGTTACTGGGGGTACTCCAGCAACAAAGTGGAGGGCCAGGTTGCAGAGACCAGCACATTGGGAAACCCTTGTGTCGCAGAGAGGCAGGTGTGCTAGTAGCTTGGGGGGAGGGATTTATCAATTCTGGGATGTTTTAGAAAGGTATTTAGAAATTCATGTCTGCTAGTATTTTATGTGTTGTTTCTTGTAGTGATTTTGGTCTTGAATGCATATTTCAATGATCACTTTAATTAATGTGTTGTTAGTAAGTTAATAAACCACTTCAAACTTGATTTGATTTTAACTATGTAAATTGAGCAATTTTTCCTTCAGAGAGGAATTTTGCTGGTCAAATCTGAGCTTGTGGTATTGCACATGGCAAATATGGTTGAGAACAAAAAGGAGCAAAAAGGAAAGGAGAAAGTTAAGAGTTTTGTAAAGTAATTTAAGTTTTCTGACATAGCTAAGTGTTTTCTTCTTGTTATGATTGATGAGTGACATGTTTTCTTATTTGCTACAGCATTGTCCTCTCGAAGCTCCATTGAAGTATCCATGCATAAACACAGCTTTAGCAGGACACACTCTGTTGAGATGCTCACCATCCCGGACTGGGCTGGAGCAGCTGTTGCTGATGTCTCCAGACACAGCTGTCTGTGCTCTCCCCACCCCACACAGCCTCACTGCAAAAGGGGTAGAGCAGGCTGCAGTCACACCTCTGATTGCAGACAGGGGTCTTCAGGGCTCTGGGTGCTTGAAAAGGTCATTCACCAAACAGGAAAGCTGGAGTTAATTATGTCTCTAAGACTGAAATGCCTTATTCAATTGCAACTTCTTGTCAATAAGGGTTTTTTTTTGAGAGAGAGAGAGTTTTAATGAGTCCTGTAACAATTGCAGTTTTTCCTTTTATGTGAACACAAACACTAGAAGTCACATACTTCTCCAGACAAAAGCACAGCTGCCACAGACTCTGTTTGTAGCAGTTTGGATGCATTTAAATTTG